>NW_028186590.1:2194445-2228202 GCF_003343005.1 Rhea americana | reverse complement strand
TTATAATGCACCCTACAATTAGCCCCATATTTCAGGGGCTATGCAGTTGCTGACTTGCTCTGTTCCAACATTAGTTCAGGTGCAACTTAGAATCTAGCCCATTTTGTTGCTGTCCAGAATGAAGAAATACATATTTTATCACAGCAAAACAGATTTTTCTCTGACTGCAGAGTAAAACAAAACAAAGTGATGTGTTTTCTAAGCATTGTCTACTTCTGTATACACTAAGATCAAAGTGATGTTCAATACCTCATTAAATGCAGTGCTTAATATGTCTTCTGTCTTGACAAAATGGAGACAAAACCTTTGCTAGATTGAAGATAGATGAAATGTTCTTAATTTAAAAAGATCAAGCCAGACAAGTAAAAGAATGATTGTTAATTTTTTTGTAGTGACCTGACCCAAGCCAGATGCATTGAAAAACCCCTCAGAGAATTCTGCCAGCTGCTGCTGGTAGAAACTAACAAAATGTATGTCAGGCTAAATAGCTCTTTATACTGTACAGTGGAAGAAGGCTGAAGGATATATATATATATATATATATATATATATGTCATTTAACTAGGGATACAATACCAGATAATAGGCTGATGAAAGAGCTCTAATACAGAAGAGCTTTGGTCAGCAAAGAGAGAGCAAATACAAATTTCAGTTCCTTAGAGAGGGTTATTGCTACTCTTCTCCCCTTGAATTAAGGAATCCGTATTTTTTCCACTTTGATGTGAAAACCCACATTGTTTTCAGTTTAGTAGTTGTAACACAAAGGAAAATCAAGAAACCAAAAGTCAAAGCTGTTATACTTGAAAATAAAATAAGTTATTTCTAAGGACCAGAGATAGTTGTCAAAACAAAGGTAAATCCATTTATGTTGTAAGAGTTGACAGGATCAGCTGTCCTCTGAGAATGCTTCTAAGTCTCAGAGGCATTGCAAACCATAAAATGATGTTGGTGATAATAAAGAAAGATCCAAGAAAATCACAGAGATTRCACTAAATCTGTTTCAGTATTAATAACTACTCACCACTGTAGCTTAATTTATGTAGCAGCTTAATTTATGTAGCATTTCGGAGCAAAACTGTAGAACAGATGCAATGTAAAGGCATGGCACATTGCAGTTTACAGTCTTATACATGCCATACTGGTTCAAATCACAATTCGTATTACTGTAATGTAGATGAACCTTGCGCCTGCTGCAACTCTATCAGCTTAACTCTAAAGGCATTCTTAAAACAGGTATTTCATTGTACCATACTGCCTCCTATGAAAGGGAGTTCCCTACTTAAGGTGCTTCTGTGAAGGCAAGAACTCGTATGGAGGTGCTGCTGCTGAAAACAGTTCTGTCTCCAGAGTTGCAGCACATTAGCTTGTCTTCAGGCATAGCAGTGCTTTACTTGGCATGGATCTTGCACAGCCTGCTGTCCTCAAAGCACCCTGCTAAGTCTTCCGATCTTCTGCAGGATGAGTACGGCTGAATCCTGGAAGCACAGGTTTAACTTGAAGTTTTGGGAGACCTGTCATTCCAGGAGCTGCAAATGGCAATTTGYAGATCAGTAGGTTGGTGGATTCTTGGCAGAATCCAGAGTTTCTTTAAAGCTATGGTGTTAGAATTGCAAAAACAGAGCTCCTTCACGCCTCCTTAAGCTGAAGTGTACTGAATAGCAATCATGCTGCTTTCTGGGCAGTCTGTCCACYGGTGCACTGGTTTGCAGCTGGTGGACCAAGCCATTCTTGGCCATGATAGGTCTCTGCTTTGACAGCTATAGCTACTCCAGCCCTGCAGAGTTCAGCATTAATGGCAGTCTCTACTCTGCAACAACTGTACTACAAGCCAGAGAGAGAATTAATACTACTCTGTTGTACTAAGGTATAATAAAGATCTCTGTCTAGACTTCCTGTTCCTCCTCATGTTGTTTCTTCAGAGACAGAAATATCCTTCATTCTAACTCTGTTTGCCGATATTCTTTGAAGTGGAATATCCCTGGCAGTAACACATGCACCCCATAAGGCTCAGAGATCCTATCATTTTGTTTAGACCCTTAATTCTTCTGTCTCTTCTCCATCTTTTCAAATCTCAGAAGCTCACTTTTCTGCAGCCCAAGAGTGACTTTCAGCACTGAGAATTACCCTTGCACTAAGACTACTGCCATGTCTCCCATGAACCATTCAGAAGTTAATTCCTTCCCTCTTCAGAGCATGCCATTTAAGGATGAAGCCAGAGGGAACAGCTGGATACCAGAAGAGGGGGTATTTCAATAAACAATGCTCAGTATCTCACATCATGAGACATGACAGCTGCTACGGAGTTTTTGCCAGTATGGCAAGATTTTCCAGAAAATTTTCCTRTATCTGAAAGTTTCACTTAAGATATCAAGATGGCACTTCTTTGGCTACAAGCTACCTTTTGAGCTAGGCAGCTCAGGAGTCTCACAGCTTTCTTTGAGCTCTCCTTCTATCAGGTGTAATTAGCAGAGCCTATGACCAGTGAACTGAGTTAAATAATAAAAGATTTCCTTCCAAATATGTCCATTAGTAATAAGATATAAATCAGGTTTGTTTGAATATGTATCTGGGAATCAATTCACTGGACATTCTTAAACTTAGATGTCTTCCAAACTCTGAGTAAACAGATTGTATATACCAAAGAGGTAATACTGCTCAGACTAGATGCTTTGAATGAGTTGAATAAGCAGCCTCCATGTTTTTAAAACACAGCTCCTATCTTATGAAATTTTCAAAAGGCAGAAGTGTTCCTATTTTATTTTTGGAGTCCTACATTCACATGGAGGTTGGACAGTGGTGGAGAGAGAAAACCACTGTCTTAGGACACACGCAAAAGATCAGAACTGCACTCATGCACAGCTTGTTGGTCATCCTCTGAGACCTCAGAAGAGATGCAGGTGAAATACAGTAGTCAGAGAAAGCAGAGGTTCATTTGCCAAGCCTCTTTTCTTTCCTTGAAGTACTGGAGTATCAGACTTGCAAGAGTATGAAAAGATGAGAAGAGATGATAACTCAGTATAAAACAAAGTGTCTAATGTAACTAGACAGAAGGATGAGAAAGAGGTAGAGATGGAACAAAATACCTAAAGAGAATTAACATGTCACCATTTTCTCATATGTTTTCTATCTTGCCTCTTTAGATTTTAAATGGTTTTGACATATATTTAGTGTGATAATAAATATCAATCCCTTTAGTGTCTCTAAGTATAGCCAACTAGAGAAAAATAGGGATAAAAGTGACTTGAAGAGGTCACTTGGTCCATTCTTCCACCCAAGGTAAGATCAATTATTCATTTACTATCATTTATCACTGCTGGTAGACACTTGCCTACCCTGCTCCTCAAGATCTCTAATCTATTCTAGAGATTGGCTATCTTTACTATTAGAAAGCTATTGCTAATGTCAAAATTAAGTCTGCTGCAATTTAAGCCCATTGTTTCCTGTTCTGTACACTGGGGATATTCTCATTCTCTTAGCAGCAGCCTTAATGCATTTKAAGATTGCTATCGCGTCTTTCCTCAGTATTCTCTTCTATARTCTTCCCATCCCTGCAATTTCAGACTTCAAAAAAACCCTAAACATTTAGAATGAAAAAGCCTTTCTTCTCTCCTTTTTCATCCTGAAACTGTGTAAATTTTATTCTTAGTTCTATCATAAGGGAAGAAACTACACTGTTCTTTAGAATCACTTGCAAGAAAGTAACATGAAAGACATGGGCAAATGAAATACACATCTTAGCATAACTATACCCATCCAGTTTCTCCACATTTCTTAAAGCAAAGCTTCAGAAATCTAATTTCATCATGGCTTTTTAATACGCTTTGATTTTGAGAAGTGGATTCAGATTCCAAGTCTTTGATATTGCAATCTCATCTCTATTGGAAGAACTAAGATGAATCTACTGGGAACTCCTGGAAATGTAACGGTTTTTCCGTAGCCAAGGTCCATTTTAAAGCCTTTAGGTGTGCTGATCTGTTACTGAGTTAAGTATCAACTTACAAGTATTACTGTTACAACAAATTGTTACAAAGTATTGTAACTGTAAGCTACAAAAATAATACATAAATAATGTATTATATATAAAACAAAGAATTCTTCAAAAATAAGTGGTAGAATTATGCCTTAGAAGAATACATAGGCAAAAACTAGACAGTTATGACTTTCACTTAAAACTAGGAAAGACCGACATTCTGGTGAGATATTTATTTCTCAGTATGGTTACAAATTTAGCTTATTAGAAAAGAAGCCTGTCTTGCTGATTAAGGTTGCTGCTGTGCTACAGAGATATAAACACAAGGGTCAGCAAATGCTAGGCCACTCAATCTTTCTCCTCTGTTTATACCCTAGAAAGGGAAAAAGAAAAAAGAAAAGATATTATGTAGAAAGAGATTCTATTTCTATTCTCGTTAAAGTTAGCGCAACAGGATCCTGCAGGCTTTAGYTGTTGCTAGGAAAGTACTGCACAAGCTGGTTTGCCTCTTTTACTGTACTAGCTCTGTCTTCTACCAGCTGAGAATGCCATGGAAACAGAGGTTGGGAAGCAAAAGCTGGGCAAGTTGGGGATTGGGGATTTAATTTTTTTTTAGTATGTGTATCAAAGGAGACTTTCTTTGGAATGGCAGTGTGAAACATCCTGCCCCATATCTAGTGATCTGCACAGCAGTGACAGCACTCCCACTGGACAGAGACAAAACTCCGTGACAAGGTCAGTGCAGAAACTGTTTGCCTTGATATCTCCTAAGCACTACCGAAAAACTTTAAGTAATTAGAAAGGTGAGGTGTAAGAATGCAAAAATATCTTTAAATTTAAGCAGATAAACTCACTTTACCTTTTACTCAGAACCTTGAGGTGGACCCAGTAGAAGCTATGTGAGTTAAGTAGGGTGAACACAGGCAATTAAAAAAGATTTTTAAAAAGTTTTTAATGATGCTAGTTATATTTTAAGGACTGATTTTCCTAATATGCTAGCAAATATCTTGCAAAATAACATTGGTCTTTCTAGTTGTYATACTGTTATCATTTCTTGTCTATATCAATAAAAGCTACTGTAACTACTGTAAGAGAAAGGAACTTACCACTTACGACAGGGGTATYTCAGCCCAGTTCAAAGGCCTATGGTTTGTAGGATTCAAATTCACAGTGAAGCTGCCAAAATTAAAGTGTTTCTCCTTATCAGTTCCTGCCAACGTGTACAATTTTAGGTTTTAGGGCAACACATCTTGTTTTAGTGTGCAATGAGGAAGAATCAAACTAAATGGAACTGCTTTAAAATCAAAAGAGTTCAGTCAGTGATTTCAGTGGAATTAACCTATAAGTCTACAAATCTAGACCTACAAGCATGCATACAGTTGCTGTAGAATTATTACAGCTCAGCTGACATCCGCTGACTTGTAAAGTGAAAGGAACCRGGTATTTGAGCCTACATTATTTCTTGAACTTCTCTGTAACTTGCTACTATGGAGTCCTTCAAACACTAACTAGTTCCTAGTAATATTTTCTTAGGAAACAAAACAAAACTTAATCCAGAAAGTCCTGGCAACACATGAAGAATTAATACTAAAAGACTGCAYTATAACAAGCTACTGTCAGGGGAGACTGATTTTGTACTGACTAAATATTGTACAGATTGATAAGGTTTTGTTGTGTCTGACACTGTGTTGAGCCAGCAAAACTACAGTCATTCATGTTTTATTATTAAATGGAAAGACAGTCATTATCACTGAAATCATTCATAGAAGTATTATACACAAACATGCTATTAGTGACCAATTAGAATACATTTAACTAAGCTAGTTATGAGAAAAAATAATGATCTAAAACTACTTAGTCGGCCATGTGTTTTAAGGATTTATCCATTTTCAACTAATGAATAGTTTCTATCAAACATCTATCACTATTTGAAATAATAGCCTCTTGCTAAACAAGAAGAAAAGAAGACTTAACACTGGTTAATCCATGGAGGTCTTTCTAAAGGACCAACAYCACAGATATGAGAGTTTTAAACTGTCCCATTTACATTGTAGCGATTATTTTAGATGGYGAACAGTGCTAATCTAATCAGAAGAGATTAGCTGCCTAAACAGAAGTACCTAGTGCCATTTGCAAACACTTCAGATGTTGCAGACAGTTGCATGGGGTTTGCATATATGATTAAAGAGCTTACAGGAGGCCAAAGCAGAACATCCTGTGTCATCTAATCGACATTAGATATATATGTTTATACATCTGAAACCTGCCCTAGCTGTTATTGTTGTTAAACCTTCAATTGCTTGCAAAAGATAGAAGGAATTATTAGTTTTAACACAATCTAAATGAGTGGCACCTCAGTTTGATATTGCAAGACAGCACTTGGAAGAAGACACCTTTTTTTCCCCTAACATGCTTTTGCTTATTCTGATCCATTGATCAATTGATCAAAAGTATGTAACTAAGAGGTGGCGTGCATCTGACCAGTTTCATAAGCTTTATCTATATTAATTAACTAAAGGCACCATAAAATGGATATAGGCATCAGAAGTCCATCACCTCTGCTTTTCAGCATAGTTTKCTCCTAGACTGAATAACCTCTCAGCCAAACATTTCCCTACCTCAGTTCAAGACAGCACAAATTAGCCAATTTCTTTACGGAACTTGATTAAGCCCACACAGTTTTACTGCTAAAATTGTTTAAATATAATAGACTGGGACATACAGCCTGGTCTCAGGGCCACAACATAGCCTCTCCCTGTTTAGTCTATCAATATGGAATAAGTGGAGCTTAAGATACCCTCACAAGATCTGACGTTTCCCATATACAACTTCGCTTCCAACTGCAGAAGTCAGTTTGGTATGAGGAGGCCCAAGAGATCTTTTCCTCTGATGAAGTGTCACTGCTTTTCTCTTTGTGGGAGGATGTGTCCCGGCTCAGGCATATTTTCCATGTTTTCAGGTTTCACATTTTTTCTCTACTAAACAAGAAGTAGGAACAAAATTGAAATTCAGACATATTGTCCTTCCTCTTTAATTTGGACAGTGTATTGAATGCTCACCAATGATTGCTTGAAAAACTGGCACATCCTTCTTTGTACAGTATTTGTTTTGGTATTTCAGGTGAGCAAAGTTTGATTTACAGGTAGGATTTGACTNAAAAAAAAAAAAAAAAAGAGAGAGAGAGAGAAGAAAAAGCAAAAAAAGCACTGCCAGTGTCTTTTTTTCCAGTGTGACTGCTGAGTCAGTTTGAGAGTATGCTGCATACTGAAGGGCTAAATCCCAAGCAGTTAAGGTGGTGTAGATCTCCAATCTAGAAACAAAATGTTTTAAAACTTCCTAAACTGCAACCTCTTTCAAAAAGAATCAAAGCAAAAAATTTCAGCAGCTAACTACAAGACCTGTTTATACAGCTGAAGACTGGAAAGGAAAGCACAGAAATGAAGTGATTGCCCTGTTATAGGGAGCCAGTGACAAAACTGAAAATGGACGAAAATTTTGATTTCCAGGCTTCTGTTTTAATTAGTAGACTACATGCTAGAGCAAGGAGCAGTAAGAATGGGACCACTTCATAACAGAAGATGAGAAGATGACCACAATGCAGTCAGGAGCAATGTCCTCACTGACAAGGGCACAGTCTCAYAATCCCTAAGCAAAGCAAACAGAGGAGAGTGACAATAACAGGCTCAGCTGACAGTCCAGTGATCAGACACATGCAAAGTGACAAGCTGAGTTTGAGGTCAATCCAGGTCTAGTCAGCAAGTCAGGATTATCAAGGAACAGAGCTGGGGATACTTACAGGTCTACTACTGAGTGTAGATCGGGCAAGGACTGAGCCTTGGCCAGACCTTAAATCAAGCTTGTGGGCCAGAGTAATTAGAGCATGTGGGTGGAGGTCCCAAATGYTCTCAGGGCTGTTAAAGCCTATTGCTTCACACAGGGCATGTTCACTATACAACATATTTCCTGTTTCTAATGCCTATCAAGACATTATCAAGACACTAATGCCTATCAAGACAAGGCTAATTTTCTTAAGATGACATAGCCTGTCATTAAAAGTATGGACAACTTTGTCCTCACAATGATTCAAGAACTTTCTTAGTATGTTTTCTGTAATTATATGCAATTTTAATTAATATGGTGCTGTAATTCTAACATCCTTACAGTTTAAAGTAGCAGCAAAACACCAGTGCCAGCTCCCACACAAATGGATGGGAAAGCACATGCACTTCCTGAAAGATAATGTATATTAGGAGAAACAGTAGAGGGAAAACATGAACACCAGTAGTTTCTGAAAGAGATTTTACCTGAGGAGAAAATTGTCTAATCTTGGTATTGGACAATTCCATGACAGTGCCTGCTCATTGCAGTAAAGTTTCTAGAGAAGTGAATAAGCTGTAGGCTATCTTGCTTTACGGTAACTGATGCTAGTTTTGAATAATTGCATTTGAATAAGCAAACATCAGAATTTGTTATGAGTTACAGATAAAAGAAGTTAAACTGATAGATCCTGTCCAAGTGTTTACACGGGGAGAGTGAGAATCAGGACAATGTACCATTTCCTCTCTTTGTGCAAGACCATTTCAGGCAGACTAGTCCTTTTTAGGTCTTCTAATGTGTCAGCAGCAAGGGGTAAGCTTGTGACTTCTTCATTTTATTGGTAGAGCTAACCGACAGCAAAGAGTACATCAACACCTACCAAGAGCAACCATATACTGGAAATACTGTGCAGTACTGAGACTTGGAGCTTTTTGTTAGCTATTCCTATATATTTTACAYGACTTCCCATTTCCTCTTATCAGAGCTTTGCCTGTAAAGCACATTTGTATATAGAATATTTAAATTTTTAAAGCAGAAGTTAGAGAGTGCAGTTACGATGGCACACTCATGCTAATGTGATTACTTTTAATACAGCATTTAGCCTTGGATAACTCATTGTTTTCTGTATTTGTTTAGTAAGTTGTAGACCCAAATCTTCAGCTGCATTATGGATCTCAGTAGAATTTTGGATTTTCTTCCAACATCTGAGGTACTAACACGCTTTGGGAATACCTAAAAATAGAAATTTACAGAGAGGTAATGAAAAWTACTAGGGGAATGAATACTTGTTTAAAGGTGTGAAATTGCTTACCCTGAAGGCAAATGCAATAGCAAGCACTGGGTTAAGCTATACTAGCTCAAGCCTTTAAAAACCTCCTAACTGAAGTTGTCAAAAGCAACTGTTGATGTAGGTGCTTCACTATAAAGTGTTCAAACCGAGATGCCTCAAACAGCCTGTTAAAAATGTGCTCTCTGGAAATCATATTCCATGAATTATTTTGAGTTGGGCGCTCAAAAGAAATAGCCTCCTGAAGTTTTAGGCCAAGTTTTAAATGTGTAGTGCAAGACAGGCAATGAAATTCATTTTTGCAAAGCATTATCTAGAAATCTGATGGAACTCCAAGAACTATCAAGGTTTATATTTTTAAGTATAAGATGCCAAATCATTTCTGGTTAAGAAAACAGTCTTTTCCATACCATTGCACACTTATGGGTATTGCAGATAATTGCAGATAAGTCTTTTAATGAAGTTTTTAGTATCAACTCATAGAAGAGACAAAATATGACAGCCTCCACATTTTATGCTTTGTAAGTCATTCTCTTCTGATTTTTGTTATAATCAAGTATAACTGTTGTCCTAATGAATTTCAAATAATAAAATGCATAACAATCTAATAATCCACTTAGAAAGTTTTGTATTACTTAGGTAAACCATTCACCCTGATAGATTGTTTTAGAGCCACTAAGAATGTAGTTAACTATAGGTGAAATAATAAGATGCTGTTGCTGATTAATAAGAGCAAGGTAATTTTAGATTTCAGTTTTTTGTTGTGGTATTACCAGAACCCAGTCATTCTTTGGTAGAGCAGCACATATGGCACATAAGATGGACCACTGTTCCGGGGCCCCTGGTTAGACAACAATATGTGCTAACAAAAATCTCTGAAATTTCAGGAGTTTGTTCAAGATTGAATGCTTGCTTTATCTCAAAAATTTATTGATTTACTGATTTATGTCCAAATTAGAACTTTTCTTACTGTAAGTATTTATGCTCAGTTTTAAAATGCTACAGTATATGTCATTTTATATACAGTATGTATAATTTGCAGATGACACAAGGGTTGGCAGAATWTGAATACAGCTATGTTGGTGTGATGTGGGTCAGCTGGTAAACTTGTCTATTTAAACAAATGTATAATTTTGGCCTGAAAATACAGATGAAGTTTGCTTAATCTCTACCAGACATACACAAGCAACTTAGGATCATAGAATCAGTAAGGTTGGAAGGGACCTCTGGAGATCATCTGGTCCAACCCCCCTGCTCAGCAGGGTCACCTAGAGCATGTTAGACGGGGTTGCATTCAGGCGGGCCTTGAAGATCTCCAGAGAAGGAGAYTCCACARCCTCTCTGGGCAACTTCTTGAGATTCAGGAGCTATGAAGAAAGGTTTATTATGTGGTACTGAAGTCTAGACATTACTAACTTGMTAACTTCAATATTTTTTCTGTTTTATTTCTCAGTAGCACACACCTCTAGCTGCGACTTTCTTTGACGCTGTAAACAGTAAAATCCTCATCTCACCTCTTATCTTTCAGTATCCAGTACACACACATGTTARAAGTTCCCTGCAGCCTGAACAGTGAAAACATCCCACAGGAAATGTATGTAAATAGCAGCAGTTATGGGACAACAAATAATGAATCTTCTGCGAGTTAGATTTGGCTACTCTGAATAATATAGTGTAGAAGATAGTTCATCACAAAAAAAAAGATATTGTCAGGTATTTGCTTAAAGTAGAAGTTAAAATATGAGAATACGAACTGAAATTAAGGCTAAAAGAGTACTTTGTGAAGGCGAGTTAGAGTAAGAGCAGTCCAGAGTAAAATCAGAGAACATTCGCAATGAAATCCTAGACTTACTAACTTCTCAGTAGTGAGAATTAAAAGGCAGGGAGACATGAATATCAGTTAACACAAAAAATAGGTCATTCTCCTTTTTTTAACACTAGAACAAATCTGCCTGCTACAGGAACTGAGGTGATTTAATGCTGACTTTAGTAACGAGTTTGACTTAGCATCTCATGACACTCTGTTAAACAATTACAAGGCCACATAACACCTGTGAAACACATAATGAATGGACTCAGTTCTCAAAAATGCCTGTCAGTAGGAAATCATCCCTGGCTGCTGTGTCTCTGATGGATTTCTTTATGAATGAATCTTACAGTATTCAACCTTATCCTCAGTAACCTAAAAGTAAATATAAAATCAGCACTAATAAAAGCTGCAGATGACACAATGGTTGGCAGAGTGATAACTAACTGAATACAGATATGTCAGTGTGACATGGGTCAGCTGGTAGACTTGTCTATTTAAACAAACTGTAATTCAATGCAAGACACAGCTATCTGCACAGAACAATGGATTCTAAACTGAAAAGCAGTGACTCCAAAATAAATTGCAGAGTCACAGTGAAAAAGGATCTGAGTTCCCATTGTGATGCTATGGCAAAAAGAACTAGTACAAACTGTGAAAATGTAAACAGAAGAGTAGTGAATAGAAAAATTGAAATGATTTTTACTCTGCATATGGCATTAGCGAGGCCATGGAATGCTACCTCCAAGTGTGGTACATACATCTTAAAAATAGTGCTGCAAAAATAGAGACAAGGCAGGAAAGAGCCACAAAATATATTATAAAAGACTTACAAAAGGCTTATCTTAGTAAGGAGGACATTAAGATGTAACCTGGATATGTTGTTTTACAGACATAAAATATGAGGTTCTTATCTCTAACAGAAAATGCCAGAATACTGGAGGAAAGGGAGATTTTAAAATTTTGATTTTTTTTCAATTCAGGCCTACCTCCTTTCATTAGGAAGTTTTGACCAAACAAATGTCTGGTTTCAAGACAGGGGCAAAATGTGAAGATTTATAAAAGGCAGAGGGTTAGACTGAGTAATCTAGTGCCCTCTCTGATCCTAAAYGCCAAGAGCCTATGTTACATAAATGACTTTGTTTTCTTCCAGYATTGTTCAGATGTTTCACAAATAGACTTCACTGTGCTAAGTGATAATCTTCTTTCCAGAAATCACTGGCAGCCACAAGCGGAAAATTTGTTAGTTAATATATAAAATCTGCAGCTACTAAATAAAATATTTATATGTACAGCTTCCCGATATAACTAGGTATATGCTGATATTCATGTACAATGGCATTAATATAGATTGTTGAGTATAAATAGGGAAAATGTTGCTTTTATTCATAAATGGCAATAGYAGGGTTCTTGCACTGCTGTTCCTCTAAGAACATAGTCCATTGAAAAAGTTATAGGTATCCCAAAAGTGTCTCCCTTTTCAACCATCATTTATTCCAAATCAAATTTATCACCTTTCCTACCAGATTTGTGCCGCRGGTGTCGGGAGGTGGCCGCGAGCCCCTTCAGCACCACGGCCAGCAGCAGTGGCCGCAGGCCGCCTCAGGCGGCCTTGATCYTGTTCGGTGAAAGCCCTCCCCTTCCAACGGCCTCACACTGCTTGGAAACAAAACCCGTTAATTTATAAGATTCAGTGAGTTGGCTTGATTATCTTTTGTAGATAATCCAGAATAATCACAGACAAAGCGAGAAACTTGCTTTTTGAAGTTAACATTAATACATTAAATGTATATACATGCACAGTACTTACAATAAAGCTGGGAACAACAGAGCGTGGGTCAAAACCTTGCTCTGCTGGTAACCATCACTGACAGGATGCACTGCAGATTTTAATGACCTATCTGAACTAAAGAGGCTTGCTTGGGAAGAAGTCAATAGGTCGAACAGAGCTTAACAGTCTTTTTAGATGGCAAGAATAAGGAATCCTGTAAATGCCACTGTACTATACAGGGCATGTAAAAGGATTATTTGGCTCACTGTGTCTRAAATCAAAATAAATGTACTTTTTTATATATTTTTCTTGATTCCACAAGGTCTCATGGGCTTACTCCAGATTAAACCACCTAAAGTTGAAGGAGAATGGGGCTAATTTTTGTCTATTATCCTCTTTGGATATCCACTGCTTTGAACATTGTGTAATTACTAGCAGATGTGCAAAGACAATACGGAATGCTACTTCACTAATTTTTCAAACATGTAAAAAGCTATAAAGACTTTTAGTGTTTGGAAATGAGATCCCTTTCATCACTGATGAAGGAGAGCTCTTGAGGATTATGGTTATTTCTTGATAACAAATGCAAGTGTAGCACATGATAGCAAATCTCTGTTAGACTGATCTATCTGTTGTATAGACTAATGTAACTAACTGCTATAATGAGCATGCACAGGCTTTGAAATGTACATCCAAGATCTAGAGAGAGTTTGTATGACAGGTGCTAAAACACATCGAAGACCATTGTAGCTTCACTTTTACTACTTCTGCTAACTAGATTGAAATGGCACTGACACAAAGTGCCAAATCCATAATTCCACTTTGTTTTTAGACTCCTTTCATCTATCAGACACCAGCATGGTGCAACTTTGTTTTCCATTTTGGATTCCTTTGACTTGATTTTCCTGTGATTGATATTGGTGCAGCATTAACTTCAGAAGCCTAAAACCAAACTGACACCAACATAAACAACAGACCAATCAATATTTATGATGGCATCTACATGTTGTCTGTTATATTTGTGGACAACAGTCTACTAAAAAGCCAGTCAACTTCCTTCCAAACATTCAGAGCAATGAAAATAAATTACTAATATCCAGCTATTATTTTTTGCAGACAAAATGAAATCATGCCAAGCACACTGAAGAGTTTCTATATTTCATTGTTCTTTTAGCACAGTTTACAAAATTAAGAAAGAAAATAGCAACTCTTTTTTGGTGATCCAAAATTCTATTTCTGGTGGATTTTATTACTTTAACAGACACTAGTTTGCAGTGCAATCTATGTGTGTGTGTGTGTGTGTATACATATATATATATACAAATATATATATATATATATGTACACACATGGACTTGGGTTCTACCATAAGATTGAAATTGCATGAAACTGTACTGCTACATAGAAGATTTCATGCAAACATGCAGAAGTCAATTCACAAAATGTGTTTTAGATTACAGTTCTCCTTACATTCCACTTAAATGATTTCTTCATGGGGAACTTACCACCAGATTTTAATCACAGCTGACACTTACTGACACTTTCAAGTGTCTTCATCTCTGAGTGAGTCTGTTGGGCCCAAATCAGGAGAGTTAAATCCTAATAAGACCAAAAGTTTTATATATTGGCAATTTCTGTCAGTCTTCTATTCATAAAGGAAAACTAGAGTATGAGGGACAAGCTCCTATGCCCAGACATTCATATGTCAGATATTGTCTTGCTTATTTGCCTAACAGCAATTTGTTCCAATGCAAAGATTTGGGGGGCAAAGGAGGATGTTGAGAAAAAAGAATAAGTAATGTCAGAACATTCAGTATCTCCATTAACTCAAGTAGTTCTGAAGCTACAGACTAGCTTTTCAAAGTATACATTGTTCAATATTTCTCAATTTCCCTCTGAGAGAAGATATATGAATAGACTGTGAGAAGGAAAAACAAACTTAGCCCAGGTTTTTGAAATGTTCAAGTATAATAATGCACTTTAAAAGGACAATGGAGACAAATTTCTGATACTTATTTCCAACAAAATAGGAAAAGCCTAGTCTTCCCTGGAAGCAGACATTTTACTTACTCATCAGCTGACCTTTAGCTTTTGGTTGATTTTTACTTCTCCGTATCAATAGACATTCCTTAGTCAAAATTCCTGTCTTGGATATCTAATGTATGGTTATGGTCTTTGCCTTTTTCCTTATTATATGGTACAGGATACCATATGATTCCCATGGACTCCTATCAGGGCTAGAATAAGCAAGGTGGAAAAAGAATCAATTATTAAAAGACAGCATGAATTATAGTACTACAAACCCTTTTACTTGTTAGATTGCCTACAGAGAAATTCAGTAATAGTTAAGCAGCCCATCACACCTGACAAATCATCTCATTTTCTTGGGCTTTCCTATTTYCTTATTGTGCAGTTTCTTTTCTAAAACTTGGCTAGTAATCTCTTAGAGGCAACCACTGCATTTTAGTATTTTTTGTGTCAGACCAACTCAGAGGATTCAATGTTCATTTTATCTGAAAAGATTTCTGCTGGAATCTGTTGTAGTTTTAATAATGCTTATGACTGTGACCTCTTCTATATAATCTGCCCTATTATTAAAATTTGATATTTGTTTCACTACTTTGTATTTGCCTGTCACCTTCACAAAATGAACTTTCTGGTGTTTTGAGGAAGCTGCTGTTAAAGATTAACAGCTCACTTGAGCCCTTTTCTCCTCCACAACAGTTTCCAATTGGATCTGCCAAGATGATCACTAAGTTAAAATCTGTTTTCTAGAAGTCCAGGGTTGTGATTCTACTAACTGTCTTGTTAAATTTTCTCAGAATTTTAAAGTCTATGATCCTGCCGCCTTCAACCTATGATAGTCTGTTTGTTAAAACAGTCTTCTACTTAGTGGGAAAGCAAGGTTTTAGGCTCCCTCTGTTCCTTCAGTCCCTCATTCTTGCAGGGGTCATATTCACCTCAGAGACTATGTTTTAATCATTGAGTTATAAAGTAACCTTCCAGTTGCAGCTAGTAAGGAACAAAGCCCTGAGAACATTCTGTTAAATGCCTTGCATCAGCCATCTTAGTTTTGCTTTTATTAGACACAACACTATCGAGTCTGGAAGACAGAAGATAGGCTCTGGAGATAGGTTATTATGTAAGTAGGCTCTGAACATAAATACCAGTTCTTTGAAAAGAATTTGGAGCTGTGCAAACCCAGGTCACCAACACAGKCTTGTGCTGCTAACTAAAGAGGCAGAACAGCACCCTGTGCAAGGCAAAAAACCTTTGCAGTCTTCATAGTCATCTCAGCGCAAAGCACATTACTTCATATCCTCCTAGTAAAGACCATCTCAGATCTGCATTTAGGAAGGGTGGTAATCCTGACCTAAGTGAAAATATAAGAAAGCGGTTCTGGTCATCTCTGTTAATCCAGGACTTTCGATACATTTGGTCATCCCATGTGCCACTTTCAAAAGTACAGAAAAGTGAGGAAATTTTCAATAATTAAAAATGAATAACTCATGACTGGCAGGAAAAATATTGAGAATTTTCAACAGAGTAGTRTAGTTGCAGGAATCTGAATATGAGTTGAACAGACTTGGAGGGAAAGCTATATAGAAAAATTATCCATAGCAACATTGATAGAATGGTAGAAGTTGCTGTAATTTAGGTTCTGCATATCTCTATTTTAACTTCTTGATTTTACCTATTGTTTTCTGATTTTTCTTGATTCATTCTTTAATATGTGCTTTCTTCCAAGAAGTGATTCTTTGGGCTTTTTGGGGGTGGAGGTTGTTTTTTGTTTTTATACTGGAGCAAAAAAAGCAGACATTTTTATTAGAAGATTGAAGGCAATAGATTCTTCTGATTTTATATATATATACAATATACATGTGTGTGTGTGTGCACTTGTGCGTAAATGTATACATATATATGTGCACACTAAACTAAACTAAAAAAYGTCATCATACCACCTTACAGCCAAAATGGCTGACATTTCAGAGCTGCAGTTTGGCACTGGAATTGCCCCAACTGAAAAGGAATGAGCATGGAGGAAAACCATCATGCTGAGTTATCTGAAAAAATAACTTGAATTTATAATTAAAAAACAGGATAAAACTCATAAAAAGTTCTTTGGGGACTGAAAAGCCAAAGTCTTATCTTCATCTGTAGCTAAATCTTTAAACCTTGCTGCCATGCAAAATCCAGTCCCTTTTATTTCTAAATGCAGTATTTCACTTTGACAACATAAAACAGGTTGCTCAGATGAGCCTACCTTACACACCAAACATTCTAGATCAGTGTCTGTAACACTGTAACATCAGTGTCTGACTTATTTACATTACATTATATTACATTATTTACTCTGTAAGATATGGGTCATCTTCTAATTTTGTCATCAATGATTTTATATTTTCTCCTGGTTTAATAAAGACATTGAACAACATTAGGTAAAGAGCAGATCTCTGCAGGAACAATTAAAAACACTTTCACGGATGATCTTCAATTTACATTTTTCAATCACATTTACAATTACATTTTGCAAGCTATTAGATGGCTAGTTTTTAACTTGCTTGAAGTAAGCAATATTGATTTTGTACATTCTTTTGTACATTTTTATCAGAATGTCATGAATCTAAACATATCAGTTACTTGTATTAACTATGTTTTTAATTCACTATAAACAATATCAAATTTGTTTGATAAGACATACAGTCAACAAAGCCATGTTGATTGCCATTAATTAAACACCTTCTTTTAATTCCTTGCTGATTGCATTCTGTATCAGCCTTTTTGTGATTCTGCCCAAAATCATTGTACAATTGATGGGCCTATTGTTTCAAGGTGATAGTGCTTAGAAGGAAAAAAAATGTAAATGAGAGAAGAAAAAACTGTAGCAAACAAGTATTTCACATCTGAATGTTTTTGTTTTCTTGCTCCCTTGGGCACTGGCTGCACTCAAAGGAGGTCCAGCATATGTGCTTATGACAAAAACTGTCACAGTCAGGAAGCCTCAGCAGCAGCAAAGATAGAAAAGACAAACAGTATTTTTGATATCTTTTCATTGCAAATAATTCACTTAAATTTTCAAAGCTAGAGAAATTTCTTGACACAATACAACCCTGAAACTAGCAGGACAGGAATGGCAAAGGTGATGTTTGATGATGGCAAAGGCTCTGCTGGTCTATGGGGTTATCACAAGAGAGAGGACTCTCTCTGTGAGCAGAGAGAGAGTTTTTTACAAAAGACCATGCTGTGCTAAAGCTGAATGAAGCAGAACTCAAATACAGGGGATAAAAGGCAGCAATTGCCTTGCATATAGCTCAAGTAGTCTTATTGCTTATTYGTTAGGTTTTGTGTTTTTAAGTATATTAAGTATTCTTAAATGTAATTATTTAAATAAGGAAATGAGGCCTAGTTGACAGTTGTTTAATTTAAGATGTTCCTCACTACACCCCTCTGTCTACTGTCTTTGCAATTTCGACGGGGCTAGACAATATGGTATACAAACACGGCTACTGCAGTCAGACTTACTCATACACTGCCACACTAACTTTTTTACATTAATAAACACACTGAATGTAATACCTTTCTGGATAAGGTTGCCTTCCTCTTCATTAGAAAATTGARCCTGGGATAGATTCTTGAAAGCTGCCAGGCATTCAACAGTAAGTTTCATTGTCAAGGGACAAACACTATAAAATCCCTACTGACTAGTTATATAAATAGAAAAAATGTATTTTTTTAAATGTATCTTAACTTTCAAATCTTTGAGGAAGTATTTGGGTGGGACTTTGTGGAAACTATATTTCAAGACCCTGCTGAGCAGGGAGGCTGGACTAGGTGATCTCCAGAGGTCCCTTCCAACCTTACTGATTCTATGATTCTAAGTTAAGTTGGACTAGGATTTTACAGAGATGCTTTTTCTTTTTCCAGATGAGCTTCACTGCTGGTTATAGATATTCATGCAGTAATTCTTATCATCCTTAAAGTGCTTTTGGAGAATTTCATAGGACATTAGGAGAATTTCTAGGGCCAAAAGTCCCTCACAAAAGATACTATACGTTATCTGGGGCTGTACAGCAGTGTAACTCCATTTCCTCAGGTAATGTAGGAGTGCTCATAAAACACAGACTATTAGTAATAGTCATCCCATACTAATTGCTAGTACTATATACTAATTACTAAGGCTACATGCCCCAGAACTCATCTCTTCATCCTCTTCTTTCTTTTGTGAATCAGTTTCTGCTAAAAACTTGCCCTTGCCTATCTTATATTGCTGGAGGAATTCTAATATAGAACCCATGAGAATGGATACCTATGAGTGAATATTTTGGAACTGCTCTCTCAGGAGCCAGTATGCCAGTCCTGAAATTTTTTATGTGGTGGATTTCCATACTCTTGGGCTCTCTCTGAAGTTACTGGTGGTTTTCCACAGACTTAAAAGGAAGTTAGATCAGGATAGTAATGTACACCTTTCAGCTGCACAATGGTCACTGTCCAAAAGAATTATAAATATTCATACCACTAGTGTTACCTCTGCCAGATACCTCTTGTCTGGTGAGTTAGTGGAAAAAATGGCATGCAGAGAACTGTTTTGTTATTTAATTTGGTGTGCTTTTTTCTCAGTTTGTCCATAGACACTTCTTTTTGCCTTTGGCAAACTCCACAGACAAGTCCTGCATTCCAYATCTCTGAGATTTAAAACTTCTTTTGCCCAGTATTACTACCATCATGCTCTCTGCTCTCCTTACAGCCTTCTTCCTCTCTCTGTTCCTTCTCTCTTCTACTAAAGAAAYTAAATTATCAAAATCCATCTCAGATTGCCAAAATACAAGAGGTAAGAATTTCTGTAGAAATAAGCTATGCAGAYGCTCTGCTGTAGACTAGAAACTTTTTTAACCTGCAGAGAAGACRGACAAGATTTCATGCTATATTATTAGCTTAATTGACTTTAAAACAAACTTTCACTGTACTGCCATCTCATGATGTGAAAATAACATGGATGATTTTAGCTCTGCATACCTAAAAAGAGCTTGAACTTGAAAAGAAAATAAATGGTTTATTGGCTCTCAGTGGTAGTTATTTTCAGATCATCTTGCTTTTGTTTACGGAATAAAATCATCCTTGATAGCTCAGCAAACACCATACCTAATTTGAAGATCTTGGAGCTTTACAAGAATGTTCCTAGTTAGATACCTCACAGAAACTAAACATTCCAGAAGAGCTATCTACATAGACATAGCAACTCTGTGTGGATATGCATTTTAATTGCCTTATCTGTTTTTACTGGCAATAATGTTACTAGTTCTTTTATCTCATACTGTCTGCTCCATCACTTCAAGCAGGCTAAAAAATAATCTAACCAGAAAAGCATTCCAAACAACTCACTTAAGTTGCTTCCTAATTTCTGATGCTCAGAATACTGCCACTTAAAAATAAATGCCATAGAATTAGAGGAAAACCTGTGCCCTGACTCTTTTTTGGACTGTTCTGGGATTCTAACCCTCTTAGTGAGGAGCATAGTGTGGGAGTCCTTCTGCCACATGTGGGTATCTATGTTAGAATACTGTCTATTCCATCTGAAAGTAAATGTCTAAGATAGGCCAGGTGAATGGTGTCTGAAAAATACTTATTTCTTCGCTACTGACAAAGAGAGAGACCAAGAAGACTAACGCTGCAGTAAAAGCTTGTGTCRTAGGCATCTGAAGCTACATGAGATGAAACCTGCCTTTCTCATAGTAGAATGCAGGTCTAAATGAGATAGACTGTCCTCTGAAGGGCTACAGTTTTGACAGTTTTGTGCTCAAAGTCTGTAGCAAAGCAGGGACTCCTTGTCAAAATGAGATGTTACCCATTACTCAACATGGCCACAGTATGATACTGACTTAACTTCTTACCCTTGTTTGGTTAAGAGAGTCCCTTTTTATACTGACCAAGAAAATGAATTATACGCATGCCTGTGATAAGCCCCTCCAGCTCTGTCCAACAGGCCATGGATTGGATCATTCTCCCTTGAGGAGAACAAGATTCTTACACAAGCTTCTTACTATCAGTGGTTTTCACTCGTGTTGCAGTCAYATAGCTCCCGCGGGTACTACTTTTTCACACTTTGAATCCATTAAGGGAGGGAGGCTCGTTTGATGGATCATATACTACAGTAAAAAAACAGGAAATAAAACTGGAAAGAACTTCCTGGACAACATATCCAATCCTAACTTCTTCAAGCAAACATATAATACAATCTCTTTCATAATTTAATCAAACTCCATCTTAAAAGCTATTGGATTTTTACCTTGTTACTGTTAGAAGATTGTTCCAGAACCTGAATGTTTTGAGTGCTAGAATTCTTCTTTGAATTCCAAGCCTAGATTTAATTCATGTCAAATTCTCTTCATCTATCCTGCCCCTTAGTTTMAAAAGCTCTTTTCCTACATTGATCTTTTTATTTATAGAGAGTGATCATATCTCCTTCCAGCTCTTGATTTACTGGACTAAGAGCCAATCTCCTATGGGCTCTCCATTTCCCTAGTTGTCCTGCTGACCATTTAAAAATGCATTCCAGCTTAAGTTCATCTTTTTTGAACACAGCTGAACAGGACTACCTATGATATCTCATATGAGGATTTACCACACTATCCTACTAATCATTCCTCTGATCAAGAGGATTTAGACATGAATCAATTTTTATTATCATAGATGTTATAAGTGTTTTACTAGTTTCTGCAGAAGATTTTTCTGTCCTTCTAGCTAACTCTGAACAAGCACAATGCAATTCAAAAGTGGCGAGGCAGATGGTGATGGTTTGGAAGTCTGAAATCAGGTAAGCATGGCCCAGCCCAGAAAGCAGATTAGGAGAAATAAGGAATTGCATATACCTTGGCTCCTAAGCRGTGGCTGCTGCTGCCAGCTCCAGGGACTTCTGATATTGCATGAATGTACTAAATGCAAATAACAGAAGATAACAGTGACTGAATAAAACTCTCCCATAAATCAAGTGAAGTGTAGGAATCTGTAATGTACCTTATTCTTGTGCATGGAATAGAGATTGATTAAAACCAGAAAAACCAGCACAGAAACTGAAATGTTGAGGTGGTCAAATGCTTGAAAGTTTTTGACAAGTGGGAATAATAGTCTAGAGCAAACCTACTCCTTGACCTTATGACATGTCAGAAGGCTCTAAGAGTTAGCGGCTATGAGCAGGATGTGGCAAAAAAAAAAAAAAAATTTTTTTGCTGAAATACTTTGATCAGAAATCTTCTGGCATCACGGTTGCTCCTTCATAGACATTGATGACATTTTTGTCAGGTACTAGACAGGCCACTATAAAAGAAGGTTGTAGGGATCTTGATGGTACAGGATATATCTGTCAAACCAAGATATCCATAGAAGAAAATCTGTGGTGTTCTGTGTTCAGAAGGTGTGGCAAAGGACARTGGACATCTAGATGAAATGTGTCCTTGGCTGTCACCCATTTAGAAACATAAAGGTTCAGTTGTTGGTCTCCACTGTATCATGACAGTAGCTCTAGCTACCTGCTGCTGATTCATGATATGCCATTTATACCATAGCAGCCATCTCTACTTGAACCACATCCAATCCATTTTATGCTTATTCCTTCCTTCCCAGGTCATGTCTCTGTAAGAAGTTAGCCTTCTGAGATAGAGTAAGCAGCAATACAAAAATCAATACATAAATAATACAGAAATACCTAAGTATATGTTCTTCATTTATGCCATGCAAAATGGATTTTAATTAATTTTTCAAAAAGGCAGAGATGAATTAGATAAGCAGAAATAAATATGATGCACAAAATGACATAAAATTTATGACTATGACAAAATGACTATTTTATGGTTCTCAGATTAAAATGTATGATGACCTTACATTTAAAAAACTGTGATATAAATATTCTCCCTTTCAACTTTGGAGAGATTTGATTTGGGCTCAGCTGCAAAAAATGSAAAGATAAAATCATCTTGCTGGATCAGAACAGTGGTTTAACAAGTCACTAGTAATAGGCAAAGCTTCAGAGGCTGATGAGGCAGCTCMCAGAACTGCCCCAAAAAAATCAAACAAACAACAAAAAAAGCCAACAGYTGACCATCTGGGAATTTCTTCTTAACCGCAGTCAGCTCATTTTTCCTTTAGTATGTGAGGATTTTTAGACTTATAGCCAAATTATTGCTATACAGTTATCAAGATTTTCAAAATTCTATTGATGTCTTGGCATCATTGTTTTGAAACACTAGCTTCTATGGACTAATTATTTATGTCTGAAAATGCATTAATAGGTTCCCCTTCCCATCATCCCTAACATATATCAAACTGTAGCAWGTTATAATTTCACAGACTTTGGTGAGATATTTTGCTGAAGCAATAAGAACATTTTATTGATGCATAATAGAATAAAGGAAGAATGGAAAGWATGGAACAGGGACAGAACAGGAAACTACAGGGACAAAAAATAAATTGAAACATAGAAATGAAGGAAAATATGATATTTAATAATTCACCATAAAACAAAGTTATTTTAACAGAGAAGAGAAAAAAACAGAAATGAATGAAGAGAATATTCTTACAMAGAGGTGTCTGAAAATGAGGTAAAAGAAAAAGAAAAGATGAAATATTTGTAATTACTGAAGTTTAAGACTAAGGAGAACTTCTTTCATGYTAGCAAGCTTTGAGTAAGATCTTCTCGTGACTGATGAGAAGAAGCAGACTGACAGACAAATGAAATGTTGCTGTTTCAGCCATACATACTGGGCAAAAAGATCCACAGCTTTTCATAAAAGTCACACATATTGTCATGGAAACAAAACTGGAAGTGTTGCTTTGGTGAAGGGTATTTCAGGAGCAACAAAAGCAAAGATGCACATTTTCTTGTTTCATTTATGCATAGTAAAGGAGGTTCTTTGTTTACTGTCTCTGGATTGCTTCCATTATAAACACTGTATTTCCCTCAGTGCTTTTAACCTTTCATTAAATGCAGAAGAAAGGGGAAAATATTAAAATGCTTGATTTAAAAAATATGACTTTATTTTAATAATTTTCATAATTCTCATATGATTTTCACATTGGAATCCAGAAATTATTTTCTGGATTTCTAGATTTAATTTATTATCTCATATGGAAAAAAGAGTTTAGATGTTCTTGAATTGTGGATGAAAATTGACTGTTTTCTTCAAATATACACATGCAAAGGATGAGGAAGGAGCGAATGCAACTTTGGCTTCTCCCTGGCATTTTCTCACTGATGGAAAATGATAGAGACAGTCTCTGAGATTTTTGGTGCTTCAGAAAAGGGGATTGATTAATATACTGCTTGAAATACAAATAGCRTTGCAGATGCTATTTTGTATGAACAGTATTTCCTAAGAAGGAGTTACCTTGTTTGGCTAAACCAATTTCTTATTAAAAAGAAAGAAAACAGAAGAAGATGAAAGCAGAAAAATGMGTCAGTGAAGATAAATGGTAAACCAACCTGGAAGTGGTGGAGCCTGGGCAAGGCTGGGCAGAGCCAGTAAGACCTGGTAGTGCCCTCAGAGCCTTGACACTGAAAATCAACAAAAAAAAAATGAGTTTAATCATGGTATCTATTGAATACTGCAATATTATAAACAGGAAATGTAGATGCTGTGGGCAAAGAATAGTACAGTATTATGCTAGGAAGTGTAAGTCAAAAGTTTTTTTCATTAGTATGCTCTTATTAATTCAATTTGTTTTTATTCYGGTAAGAAGTGAATACAACTTACAATTAGATAACATCTTTTCTTTTCCTGGTTTTGTCTAGATGTATAATGGTCAGCTTCTTCTTAACCAGCATATCATGTATATGTTTCAACTMTCATCACTCTCTGAAACAGTCAGGTAATTAGCCTATAGAAAATATCTGGCATTGAATTAAATCCAAACGGCTGATGAAAAAAATCAGTATCATCAAAATGGCAAATTAATTATACAGTATTCAGAAGATGGTGATACAGTTAGTCAAACTAYGAGACTGCACCAATGATTTATGATAGGTCCATTAAAAGCATTTCTATCTAAGCTAGTTACCTTAGACTTCCTTTTTAATCTGTGAAAACAAATAAACACTTTTTAGGCACGATCAATCTCATCCTAAAGCACACATCTAAAATGTGCCCTAGAAATATCCACTTCTCTCTGTTGACTATAAAGTGTGATGCTCTCTAATGCAAATGCAACATGGTAGACTGTTCATACTTAGGCGAGATGAATCCCACATTGTATCTCTCAGTAAGCTTTAAAATATCATTCCGACTTCTGTAAAAATGATTCGCTTCCCAGTGAGCAGACTCTTCTATCAGAAAGAAAGATAYTTACTGAAGTATATTCAATTCTGTCTAGCTCCATTTAACATCTGTCCCTCAGCATCACTAGAACATGCCTTGGAGAAGGAGGCAAGTTAACTGCAAGTCATATGTCAACTTTGATGTCTTTCTTCCAGGCACCTAGTTCTGTGAAACTTTTCCTTATCCAGTTAGASTGTCAGAGCTTGTTATTGTCATACTGTAGCTTGATGTATTACCTTCACAGTCTAGGATAGCTTAACACGCATTATTAATCTATAATACAAAGCTCAAATGCCTGACTTTAATTATGAGAGGGAGATCAGTAAAAATATTCTCTTAAATTCTCCTTATCATTCTATTTATTTTCTTTGTCTTCACTTGSTGACAAGAAAGTAAGGCATATATGATATTTAAGTACACTGTTCATGCCTTGCAAGACAACTGTGATGAAAACTAGTGCAAAGTAAGTTATGTGACTGATTATTTTGCTTATATTAGAAGTCTGGCTTTCTAAGATAAGGCATATCTCAAAACTATGCCATAATTTTTTAGCCTAAGGAAATTTAGCTTACTTTTCTTAACTGAAACTGGAATTTTGTTACAGAGAGGGTCTTTACTTTAAAAAAATCCTTTTACACAGGTCTGTGCACATATACATAACTTCTACAACTTGGTGAAAATTTTCATTTTCATAGTTTTCCATAAAAATGTCATTCCATTGAAATAAAAACTTTCCGTAGTTTTTGCGACCTCTCATCAAACAAAACC
This sequence comes from Rhea americana, assembly GCF_003343005.1. Lineage (NCBI taxonomy): Eukaryota > Metazoa > Chordata > Aves > Rheiformes > Rheidae > Rhea > Rhea americana. The sequence goes on along the minus strand of NW_028186590.1, from coordinate 2,202,477 downwards.
AATCCATCTTGAAGCACCCTGATGGGCTCAAAATATTGATCCTACTGGATCACTAGGACTACTTTTCATCTCCAAATGTAATTTTCTCAATTATGAATTACAACACATAAACAATCAAAAGAATCACTTCAATTTTACTGAACGAGGGTAAATTTTTTAAAATGTTATTTTCTTAAAATTTTGGAATGTTTTTTCTTCACTCTTGTAYTGAAGAAAGCAACTTTTGAAATCCATTTCCCACAGAACACAAATACCATTCCCAGTACAACTCTAATCATTTTGGAGGTATGTATTTTAGAAATAAATCCTTCTCTGCTTAACAACTGTTCTAAAATAGATGGATGATTCACACCCTGGAGGTGCCTGTTTCTTTCAGATGGCTATAAGGGAAATCTAGGTTGATGAGTCTAGACACTGACAACCAACTCTCAGATATGTACCCTTGGGCAAGATGACTCCCTKCTATTGTAAGGATGAAAATACTACACAACTGCTGAGAAATCAAACAATGTTTATCAGTAGTCAGCTTGAAAACAGATTAGCTAAGGAGACTGTGGAATCCCCATTATTTGAGMGTAAACATGTATTAAACAAATGCCTGTCAGGTATGGGCTGTACTAGTGTTTGTTCATCTTCCTGCCTCAGATTAGTTTGGAATAGCCCTGTAGATCACACACAGAAATACAGCGCCCTTCTCCCCAGGTCATAGCACACCAATGCTCTCCTCCCCAAGGAGTGCAGCAGCAGATTGCAGGGCTGAGTGCTTGGGCCTGTGGCGATGCCAGGACCTTTTCAGACACTCAAGACATTTGTGCGTGGCTTTGTGTGTGGCTCACATCCCATTGCAGGCTAACGCAGGCCTACAGGAACAGGTGCAGAGCTTGATGGGATCACACAGCTGTACCAAACCTTTTTGCTAGTTGTCATGGACCTTTACAGCCTGCATATATTTAGCCTTGCCTCTCAACAGATGAATGGACTACATGATCTCCTAAGGTCTCTCCTGGCAGTTACGTTTCAGAGTTAGATTTGATCCTAATATCTGAAGATACTTAGGTAGTTCACTTCCAGAGATTGGAGCTGGAATTTCACGCTTCAGGGAGCCAAGATCTTCATCMCTTTGTACCTCGAGGGTGTTGTGAAGCCAAATGTATTAGAGACTATAAGATGAACAACTCACAGTCATTTGAGCTATGCAAGTAAGCTATTTAAATAAAGAGTGCAAAAGACTAAAACTGAGTTTTTATTTGTTCTCCTGCTGCTGTGTCACTTCATATATGCTGGTAAGTAATTTAATGTGTGTTTACGGAATAGAATTATGGCTGCCTGACAGTACCTTCCTGTAAGTTCAAATTCAGCAAAATTCAAAACTTATAAAGAAAAAAAAGAAAAAGGAAATAGAGACAAACTGAYTTCTATCCTGCCTCATCTCCCCTTAGGGCCAGTAGTCTACAAGCAGTCCTGAGCAGTCTGCCAAAAGTCCCAGTTCCCTGACCTCAGCAGCAATAGCTGCAGTGCATGAAGAGAGCAGCTCAGCTGAACTCTGGAGATGAGAGGAGGCAAAGGGGATGCTCAGTCCAGCAGGAATGGAAGCCCTTCTCTCAGCCTTTGCTGTGCTCTCAAAGGAAAAAAAGAGATGTGCTAGTGCCACAGCAGATTCAATATACTACAGCTGAGCACTGGTATGGGTAAGGAGGTAGATATAGTCAATTTATAGGTCTTTTTGTTGTAAAGCTCGTCAGCACTGAAGCTGGAGATGAATATAATTTGTGTAGTGACTAATGGAAAAATGAAAAAAATTAGTGTTATACTGCATCATTTGCATAAGGATGAAGAAGTGGGAAGAGAGCATGAGCTAGCTGTAAAACTCAGCAGTGTGGTGTACTTCTGTGACATAGGACAAGTTTGAGCATAGAGAAGATCTAAGTAGCCTCTCTTTTAGTACAGTTCACAAGACAGAGAAGCTGTGTGCTTATTTTGTTATTGTTCAAATATGGCAGAATTAAAGTTATTTGAGAACTTWTAATAACTCTTCATTTCCTGGTTTTCAAGCCTAATATTTGTTGACTTTCCCATTCTGAAAGGGCACAGGACCTACCAGGAATACTACTGCCTTAGAGTTTTCCAGCAGTGAATTCCTTAGCTTCTTGAAGAGAATGCATTTACATTTGCTTTTGTACACACTAGTGGCCTTTCAAGCAGTTGCAGATATCTATTTGAGATGTGGCTATAGCAATTTAATTCAAGTATGCCAAACTTTCACACCATGTTTTTCCTTGAGGGGGAAACACCACTTTCTCCATTGCACAGAAAAGAAAAGGGTGAGCCCACAGGGCATGGCCACAAGTCACCCCACAAGCCAGTGAAGCAGCTCTAGCAGTCCTAGACCACTCTTCTCTCCACTAGCTTCAAGGATGTGGGAAGTACACAGCTTTCATCCCTAGGCTTCTACACTTTGTTACCACAGTGGGAATTATGGTTGTCACTGAAATATTACATTTGAAAATAGAAAAAAAAACCTTGGATCCATAGGCCAAAATGTCAATGAAATTTCATGATATGATGGTTACAGTAATTTTCAGTATTTAAGAGCAGATTGATGTATCTCTGTCATCAGCTTCTTCACTCTTTCACATTTCTGGATCCTGCTCCCTTTTACATCCTACTATGGAAACAGTATTTTAGAAGCAGGAAACATTCATAGAACCTGGCAGTTGTAAGAAAAGCTCTTTCTTCTTTCCTCTGAAAGCTACCTCTAGAGAACCCTAGCTCACAAATTCCCAAAAGCATGTCTCCAGACCTGCATCACTACAACGCACACAAAACTAAGCAAACATGCATATTTTAAAGCACTTAAAATAGCTATCCCTTGCACAGGATGTCCAGGTTCTCTAGCCTGTTCATCTGAATGCTATCAAATGAGTGTAGATACTTCTGGGAAAGAAATATCTGAAACAACAGCTCTGAGTGTGTACCCTAGAATGGGTAGAGGAGATCACAAATAGCCCCTTTGCGTGGGCTTATGCTGGAGAAAGGTGTAGTGCTTAGAGCTGTCTAGAAGATATCCCTCCTAGAGGAACAAAATGCAAGACTGGGAAAGACCCCGTGTCTAGTGTCCCATACCCCTCTTCCAACTTTAGCCTTTTTTTCCCCTCTGACCTGAACTTCGCTACTCTGTCTTTCCTTTCCCACGATCAAGTCCATTCCTTTTCCCTCCTGCTCTTGCCTCATCCTTTACTTTACTCCTCTAACTCTTCTCCCCTTTCTGTTTGCCTCACAAGCATCACTCACATAATCTATTTTCTTTAAAAAAACACCTTTTGAGGGTCCAACTATGTTCTGMTTACATTTACAGTAAAAGTTCAAAACTTCAGTAAAATCACATAGCATCAATACTTCAACTCTTTTTCCAGACATTTGCCAGACAACAGATTCAGGTAGATAATGGGTAGGATTGAGTTCACATAGTTCATTGATCYGCACAATTTATATAAGACCCCGCAGGGTGAACATCCGCCCCATCTACATATATTGTAATACTGTAGACATTTCAAAATTGCTTCTTCACATGAATAACAAAAGCAACTCACTAACTAGGATAAACACAGATGATTGAGACTTGACAAAAACTACCATTTTTTTGATATATTAAGAAAAAGTAATAGAACTTACCAAATTTAAGACGAGTTGCAGGGGCATATCTGTCTTTTTTTCCCCTTGATAGATGTTGTATTTCAAGGATGTTTATCCACCCATATGGATTTCAGGGCACTCAAAATTCATAATTCAAAATAAAATAAGACATTTTCAGTCCTTCTTGTACCTATAGCAAAGTTTTAGTTTTGGCATAAAGCATGCCCTTTGTAGAACRTTGAGGTTGTCTTGTGAATGGCATTATGTATTGGAGTCTGTTAAATTTATATGCAGGATCTCAATGAGTTTCAATGTCTTTTTGCTTAGGCTCAAAATCTGTGATAAGTCTTAATCTTAAAACCCTCTCTCTTTTCTGAAAAGATGTCCTTAGACATTTGTTTTTGTTACATGGTCAGATTTTCATCTCAGAAGAAAATTAACAACAGATGAAGATTCTATGGTGAATCTATTCAATTTAAGATATATATATTTCCCCCTGTATTCCACTTACACATAGTATCTATGAAAAATTAATTTACCTCTGAAATACTTGCTTCTTTGAAAAAAAATATGAAATTAATACTCTGTCACTATACCAAATTATATTCTGTTAAAATGCTAAAAATAGCTAGGTTTCTTCACTATATATGATGCAAATAGCTGAGATTTGAGATTTATTATGAGAATCTTTTAACCACCTTTAACTATGCTAACTGTAATTAGAACTAAGTGAAAACTACTATTTACTTGAATCATTTTACCTTTTTGGTGTTTATAAATTGTCTGCAAACAGATCAAGCCTTTCTGGAATTAATTCTTTCTATAAATTGCAAAACCTGTTTGAAAGCTTGGCACTAAATTCATAGGTGAACAAATGYAACCCACTGGGTTTTACATACAGTTCCCCATGGGCACCACGAGGCTCTTTCAGTGATAGGATTAACAGACACAGATTGTCCTTTTTCCTCCAACCCTCATGGCCTGGCAAGYGCAGAGGGGCAGGCTGCTCTTCACACAACTCTTCCTGTTCCCCCAGGTGATTGCTCTCTCTCAAAGACACCAGCTCCTATGCAAGATGGAAAGTCATAGAAGTAATCCATTAATATYTATTATATACTCCATTATTTTGAACAATAATGTAGAACAGAAAGAAAGTTGAGGGAAKGGAATTTGGGGAAAGAGGGAAATCTATTTTGACATGAATCCTTTTAAAGAAAAATTACTGCAATTCCTTCACAATATTTGATTTAAAAAAAATAGAGAAGTCAAAAACATTCYGTAATGCCAACCATTTGAAGGTTTWAAAAAAAGTCCAACTCACATTTTTCCAGGAAAAAAATCCCTAGCTTTGATTAACATTGGCTAGAATATATATGTATATATATATTTTCTCTCTTAATTTTGAAAAAGCTTTTAGAAGACCTCCTCTTTCCTTCTTCTTGCATCATGGTATTTTCATTGAGCACTAGAATGCATTGAGCTTCACTCTATCCCTGGAAAGCAACCATCACCAACAGTTTTTAAAAATAAGGTGAAACAAACTTCTATAAGGCATTGCTTAGATATAGTCGGCCCTGCCCCAAGGCAGATGGATGAACTAGATCAGTGTTCTTCAACATGTAATTGGTAAATACTAGCTGCTCATAAGAGAGCACACAACCTTCTGTGAAATTACTTTCTTGCAGTGCATACATTTCAAAGCAAAAAAAAATAAAAAAGAAAAAGAGGAATATATCTCTTTCAAATTAAACTTCTTTATTTTCATTTTTCTTCATTGTAAATTAAAACTTGGGGACCCTAACAGAAGATTGTGTGTGGATTYTTCTTGTAGATTAGTGATTCTTTCRTTGGAAATGGTAAAAAAATCACTGAACTGGAAGTTCTTTAAACGACTCTCCCAACTCTTTCCTGTGATTGGAAGTTATGAAAAGAGTAGGTCCCAGACATCTATTTACTCCTCCCCTTGCGATTTTAAGGCATAAATTGTCTGCCCAGTGCTTTACTTTGGTGATGTTCTTTAATCTACTGCTGCTGTCCAGAGATCAGTACCTCATGACATATAGCTTTAGGCAGAAATGTTTGATTCRCTTATCTCCACTGAGTGACCTATATCAGCAACCGTCGGAAGTCCTAGCACTACTGTTAGATGACGCTGTATTAGTGAAATCTCATCACTGTGAGAGCACTTTGTTTTATTAAAAGTGCAATTAAACCAAAATCAAATACTTTCATTAACTGCAACAACTAAAAATTATACTCCCAGTTGCTTTCTTCTCATTAAGAACATTTGCATTTGAATAACTTTTCAACTGTGTGTATTTGTAATTAATGCAATTACAAGCCAGGGATCTGTTCCCAAAAGTAAAGAAAACTTCTTTATCAGTTTTACTATTTTAATTAAAACAAGACTTTGTATAGTGAATTATTTAATGTCTGTTATCTRAAAAGTACATATACAGATAACAAGTCAGCCTCAGTACTTGAGACTGCGCCCATTTATTTCAGAGCTAGTAAAAGTTCTGGAATACACAGAGGATAAATTGTTGGGTCCAGCCCTGGAATACTGAGTGTTAAGGCTTTGTTGGTTTAAAACCAGGGCCTATTGCTTATTTAACTTTTAAAAGTGATCTATTTTCCCCAAGTTAATATACTATAGATAGGAAGATACCTATTCATAAAAGGGGAAAACCTTAGGTAGGTTGAGGGAAGATTAAAAATGTTCATGGCAAAAAGGGAGAAAGTGAAAAATGATATAGTTTATAAATAAAATAATATAATCCGGGGTTGTCATTTACAGTAACTGAGCTCAAGAGCTGTGGGCATAGTCAAGGAGATACTGTGCTGGATGCTGCACAAGCACATGGAGCTTGGAGTCTTTGCTTCAAATAATTTACTATCTGCATTTTCAATGCTATAATCTTTTTGGCAATTTTCTCTTGGGATTTCAGAGAGCCTCAGAGTCAGGCCTCAGCTTTCCCACAGACTACTTGCAAGCATTAGCATATAGCTCTGCTTCTTGATGTAAAATTCAATGATGGAGTCCAGTTTGAAACAACAGCCATAGGTGTGTGTGATCAGTAAGATGGCATGAGGAAAAGAGGGCTAAAGAACRTATGTTGGTAAAGTGGACACTTAGTGAACAACTTGTTCTTTTGAAAGGTTTTTAAAGAGGTGCAACAACTTAACTGTTATCAATGTGGATAATTTCTCATGRGTACTGCAGTAAATACCTCTTCAGAAGCCTCATTCAAGGAGGGAAAGATGCAGACTGGATTCAAGAAGATTCTGCCTATATTGCAAACATAGTGGAAAAGAACACTGAAAGTTAGGCAAATGTAACTTCAGTTTAAGTTTACTGAGACATGAAAGAGAATTATGATCAGGGTAGAGAAAACACATTTAGGGAGAAAACAGCATATTAATCTGATACTGAATTCACATACATCGTATCAGAGAAAACAATTCTATATCATTGTGGGTCTGCTCTGCTCTTGCTTCTTCTCATGCAGCTGCTGCCACRGTGAGCTGTGCAGGACTGGGCTGASAGAGAAATTAGGGGAGCAATGAGAACCATCCTGACAGTGAACTCATCTCTCCTCCATACCCAGCACTCCCACGGAAGAGAAAGTTCTGCACCTCATATTTGCCTGTCTTGACTTTCAAACATTTGGTTAATCCTGCTGAAATAATCATCCCAGGAAATATACTGGAATCCAGGAAGTCCCATTTCCTGCAGATGTGTCTCTCAGATTTGAACTCCAATACGAATTCTCTGATGGGTTTTCAATAAACAGTGCTCTTACATGCAGCAATTCCTTCATGATCTCTCAAGGCACATCCTCTCCCTGAATATCTTCTTTCAGAAAACTTGTAGAAAATCACCTTAAAGCTTTCCACTGTCTCAAATTTGGTTGAAATTGGTTCCTAGACTCAAAAGATCCTGAACGAGTAGGTATGAGGAAATGAGGAAGATAATGGAAAAAGACAAACATTTGACAGAAGGACACAGAAAAAACAAATCTCATTTTCCATTGGAAAGCATTTTGAATAGAAGCTTATAAAGCTATGTACAATCAAAGCCTAATTTTTTCATAGTTTACAAACCACAGATTATAATTCCATWCTATACAGTTTCCCTTATTTGATCTCTCAAGTATTAGTAAACTTTCCATATAAAATAAGTTACTTTAAATCAGGTCCTAGTGAGACTGCACGTTATCCCTTCACTARTAGTTAATTGTAATAAACTTGCCAGCCAATATTAAAACTTGAATTAAGTTAATGGACCATGATAGATATTTGCCATATTTATGCAGGGGTTCTTTTAAACGTAGCCATGGATGGCCTATAAAGTAAAAAGGAATATATTCCAGGAAACAATTTTACAAAAAAATTTTTT
>NW_028186590.1:2167338-2194175 GCF_003343005.1 Rhea americana | reverse complement strand
TTTTTTTTTTTTTTTGTCTCACGGGAAATCGAGAAAAGCAATTAAATTCTTCAAATTTGGAAACTTTTACTAATGACAGGTTTTCGATAATGTTTAACAGACAGTACTGACTGCACATACTTCAGACTTTAATTCAAATATTTATTTCCTTTACAAAAGAGTTACTTTGACTACTGCTGTACGAACAGAAACAATTTTGCACTGCTTAAAATAGACAAAGGTCATTTGAACTATAACAGTTTAAATGCCAAAGTSAGCCATCAATAAAGGCTGCAAATTCACTGTCAGCCATTTTAATATCCAATACAGAATATATGCTGCCAAATGAATTTTTAAAAGAATRAGGAGACTTGAGGAAATATAGTTTATTTATTAGACAAAACACACAAAAAACCAAGATCTAAAACCTGTTCCACAAACTACATCATGTTAATTACCTAAAACTTTCTCTCTGTGGTGGTTTTCAGTGCTCTCCAAAATCCTTTGATTGCACTGAATAGCTTTGCAAAATCCTAAGTCATTTCAGTCTGGAAAGATCTTTRCCCAGTGGATTAAGGTAGTGTTAGTGGTGTGAAGTATCTGAAAACTACATTAAATCTGAGAGCCATCAAATGAGATTAGTTCTATTCCTTTTGTGCTGGACACATCTTCTACTCTACAACACCTCTATATTTACGTATGTACACATTATGAAATAGGCATTTTTCAGTGTCACTTGATTTGGCAAAGGGAGCTCTCATCAGATAAGTACATACCTGGAGTGAGAAAAAATTCAAGCACTTTTAAGTGGAAACTAAGTCTTATGTGCTTCTGTGACACCAAGCAAAATGCAGCCTAATATGATTGAAGATTCTGCTTTTTGTGGCAAGCTAAAATAATACATGTTTCATCTTTGTTAAACAATCCTTCTTTAAAAATGTCCCTAGGGTTCTTTTTCATCTAGACTGCAGATTGGCAATAGTATTTTTSATCAGTGCGCTAGTATGTATTTTATGCATATTCATTTTGCAGTCTAATCATAGGCATGTTGGGGCCATAAATGAAAGAATGCAAAATAAAAACCTTCTTATGAATCCTATTGTTCTGTGTGTAGCGTAGGCCAACTACTTCACCAAGTCCGAAGTGAAGAAAACACCATGCATGTTCAATCAGACCTAATAATAACATACAATTTTCTGCCAGAAAAAAGTTTTCCACAAAAACTGTCTGTATGGTACTTCTGTTATGTCTTATRATATGATGTCTTGGATGAAGTCCAAGAGCACTATATACCAATACTGGCACTTACCTTCTGGTGGTTTCTCTTCCACTGGCTTAGATACTCTGAGCACAGTGAGGGAACAAAAACAGGAAGGAATCATAGAATGGTAAGGTTGGAAAGGACCTCTGCAGATCATCTAGTCCAACCATCAGCATAGCCTGTACAGGGATYGAACCCGCAACCTTGGCATTAGCAGCACCAYGCTCTAACCAACTGAGCTAAATACCRCTCTATGGAAGTTGCTTAAGGAAGTTGCTTAAAAACAAACCCTATAAAATAGAGAAATCACAGAAATTTAAGTTTGAAAATGTCTCAGAATGGGAATGGACCTGTTGAGAATAAGATTAAGTGTATCTGGATCAGCCCTGGCAGATATTTGGGTAATCGATTTCTAAAATCTTCTCATGGAAATTTAAGAGGAGAAGCAACTTAATGGAGTTTCTATTGCTTTAGAATTATCCTTTAGATAGAAGYCTTTCTTGAATAAATGTTTTGATGAAAATTAAACTGTTGTGTTCTTGTCCAACTGATAGATCTCTCCTTTGTAGAAACCTTTTACAGACTGGAAGAGTTAATGTGTTCCGTTTGAGAGTATTTATATATATATATATATATACAAATACTTATATATATATATATATGTACGTAGGTACTGAGTTTCTAGGCCACAGTAATTTCTTTACCCTTTCCTGTGGTGTTCCAACCTACCAAACCTCAGGAAGGGGAAGATGGCAAAGGTATTATTCTGATACTGGGATCTATTGGTTGGATGAGACACTGTGAGGAAGGAGTGACACTGAGATGACAATAGGAAATCAAAGCTAGTTAGAAGTCTGACTATTTACTTCACTGAAAACAGAAGTAAGTAGTTTTTATGTTGAAGGAAAGTTGCATGTTCCACGCAATGCTTAGCTTTATATTCCCTTTGAGTTGTATCTTTATGAATATTTGCATGAAACTACTTAGGGAGTTTTATTACTATATTGAATAACAGAATCCAGAGCTGGTGGGAACTGACAAATGTATCTAGTCCCAAGGTATAATCAATTATATCTATGTCATTTCTGACATATTTGTCAGACTGGCTCTTAAAGAGGCAACACAGTCCACACCAAGACCATCTATTTCAGTGCTTTCACTATTCTTGGCAGAAACAATCTAATGACAATATTCAACCTGAAAATTTACTATAATTTAAGYCCATTTAATATTTTACTACTCCCATGAAACCAGAGAACAGATTATTATCTTCCTATTTTCAAGTCTTTTACATAATTGAAGAATTGCCATGTCGCCACAGCACTTTTACCTTTTTTTATAGTAGCACATTGTTGATTCACATTTAACCTGAGCACCACCATCCATTCTTCATGCTACACTTCAGATAAGAACTATCATCTGAATAGAGTGATACTTTGAATTTGTCACTGAAYTGCATCCTAATTTTCTCAGGCTGTTTCTCTGCTTCAGTCTTAAACCTCTCTTGGGTRTATCTCAGTCCCCCTCAGCTTTGAGCTGTCTATAAACATAAAGTATATGTTACCAATACTGAGAAATATAGCTTATGGTTATTGTATATCTGCAAGCCATCGCACACATGAGATTTTGTGCATGGTGTATAGGAGGGACAAAAGCAGACAGAAAAAGAAGAACAGTTTGAGATCATTACAATACTGGAATAGTCACACCCAAACACATTCATTCACAAACAAAAATTATTAGAGAAGTGATTCATGTAAGCAATGCTATCCATAGCAATTCTAATTTATGTATGTTATATTAACAAAACATGACAGAAATCCACACTTCCCCAACTTTAGTGCCAGGCACATCCATATGCAAGTCTATCCTTCTCTTAACTATGTTCTTAAATCTCTTTTCTAGTGGTATTTTAGGAATATTAGACATTTTGTGCATTACTGATGCTTAAATTTAATAATTGAACCATAGATATAGTCTCCAAATAAAATCTAGCTATTTATCACWTTTTGTTACCTTAATCAAATTTTGAGCTACGTGTTTAAAAGCTACACAGATAAGTCATTAACATCTGCTCTGTATGTTCCCCAAAACAATGCCCATCACACGCACCACAAAGGCTACTATTCATCTCCTCAACCACACACACACATGTATTCAGCTATCTGAAAACGCACTGTATAGTTCTCAAACACTGTTTAGTTTGTACTTACCCTTTACGAGTCTTTATATAATCATCCCAGAATGCTTTTACTTTTCATTTTGTGAGATAACCATGGAGACCTGAAAGGGTTGACGTTTCTGAGCAAAGAGGAGTAAGGCACTGCTGCAGARTCTTTGTAGAGAAAGTAATCCAAAACTAATCCTGTTTATTTCAGCAATAGTTGTTCTATAGCCCAAGCAGTCAACATTGTTCAGAAGTTTTGGCAGATTTTTTTTCTCAATCTGGAAGCAGTTCTAGGAGAAAAACAGAAAAAGAATATTTCATTGTTGTGAACAGTTAGCAAAATGATCAGCTATGTCTCAAACACTACAACAGCAGCTTCATGTGTTGTTCCCAGGCATGTTAAACAAGTTAATTTTAGCAATCCTTATGCATTCTCGAAACGTGTTCATTCTTTATGAAATTGCAGAGTATCTTAGTAGAGGGATTTCATGTAAATTATTTAAGATTAATACTGTGGCTTGGTTTGGCTTATGTCCACTCTCAGTGAAAGAACTTTAAACTTCTTAAGTGGAAACAAGATTTGAAATATTAAAGAGGAATATTTATACATACATTCTCTTTCTATCTATGGATTTCAGACACGAGATAAAAGGTTTCTATTGTTGATTATTTCAGCTACAGCTTGGGGTTTTCAAACCGACAGAGAAATGCTCCAAACTAGCAGTCTCCTTTTGATTTGCCAAAAGCAAGTCTGTGAGCTAGCATCCACAACACTCTTATAGTTCAAGAAAGATCAAATATAATGAATCACATTTGTCACTCACTGGAGAAACAATTACATTTCTCCATGAAATAATAGCAGTTTGTATCAGGTAATTATTTCAGAAGTCTGTACCCGAGTGTACTATGCATCACTGAAAGTTTTGCCTTAGGTAAGGCAGATGTTAATGGGCTGCATGGTCATGTTTATATTCAAAACTGGTCAGCCTCTCACACTTCTTTTTAACAGATGCGCTCAGATTCAAAACAAGTCATGCTCTTTAGCCAGTTTTGTTATCTTTAAATAAGAATACGTTTAAAATAAAAATTAATTCAGTAGCTGCTCAACTAATTTCTATTACCCAGTTTAATGCTTCCCATTACAGACAAATCTTCTTTATGGAACCATACAGTGACAGATCGGTTCTGCCTTGTTATCAGGTATCTAGCAAGTGAGTCTCATCAAACAGCTCTGGAGACTATAAATTATGTTCTTGTTCCCCTGGATATACTCTTGTGTCCTCTGTGATTTTACTTTCCTTTGCCTTTCAAAAAGAATTACCAAAGAGTAGAATTTGAACTTACCCATCAGATTCAATGTTGTCCTTTGTCTTCAATGAACATATTTACTATTTGTTATAGCTACTGTATTAAAATAATTTTGTCATCTGAGCTCTTGCACTGTAAGACAATGCCCACTATACAGCACTTTTATTTGTCCTTCACCTTTTTCTAATGTSTCTTTTTTTCTCTCTCTCTTTGAAATTCTGGAAATTACCCCCCTAAATGATAATCAAATATACTGTATCTTGCTATTTTCTCTAGGTATATAAAAAGATTGACCAAAGCACTTCTTTGTTCTGTAGCTGCATTCTCTGTACCCTTTCCTATTTTTGCGCTTTACCTATAAACCTGGACTATTAAAAAAAAGAGAGAGAGAAAAAAAAGGAGGCAATCCATGGATCTCAACTTACTTTATCAACAGGCTCATGAACTCAGTAGATCATTTCCTAAATCACAGCAAATCGGTTCAGCTAAGTGAATTCCTGATCTCTGTAAAATCTGAATAAAGCAATACATAATCTGAAGTATGGTATTTTCAAAGCTATAATAGGAGTGATGGTACTTTAGGCAAAGCGGCTGTTGACCAGTACAAGAATATAAAAATTTGTCAGGCTGTTTGATCAGAAATATTGTATTCTAATACCCATTTCTGAATGCAATATTAARTGAAGACGGCCTCAGGGTGTCTGTGTCAGTCAGCAGCTCAATACTCAAGACCTGGTAGATTTAAGAGTTGTTAGAATAATTATTCAACCAGAAAGCACAGCAAGTGAAGGCAAACTCTCTGAGAACACTAGTCCAAATGTATTTTACTGACTAGCCTGAGCATGTTGGGGGGTGCTCAGTCAATTAAGTTACAAGAGAAAAAAAAAGTTTAAATCCAAGTATACTACAAACAATAATCATTCAGGAGCCACCTTGAACACAAGCTGAATCTGAGATTCAGACACATATTCTAAAYATATTCAGAAAAATGTTCTGCTGTGAGTTGACAATGTACTGCTGACTTAAAAATTAGAATAGGAAATAATAAGGGAACTATGACACTGTTTCCCATAACATCCTCAAAGACAACCTGGTAAATTACAAGCTGGGTAAGTGATCAGTGAGGTGGACGAAAAACTGGCTGAACTGCAGGGCTCAAAGGGTTGTGATCAGTAGCGTGACATTCAGCTGGAGACCAGTCACCAGGGGTCAATACTAGGTCCAATCCTGTCTTATTCATTAATAGCCTGGGTGATGGGACTGAATAGACCCTCAGCAAGTTTGCTATGTTACAAAACTGAGAGGAGTGGCTGATACATCAGAAGATTGTGTTGCCACTCAGAGGGACCTCAAGAGGCTGGAGAAATGAGTGGAGAGAAACCTCATGAAGTTCAACAAAGTCTTGCCCAATTCCTGCCCTTGGGGGAGGAATAAACCCACACACAGTGCAAGCTGCAGACTGACCAGCTATAAAGCAGCTTTGCAGAAAAGACCTTGGARCTCCTGGTGGACAAAATGTTGATCATGACCCAGCAATGTGCCCTTGTGGCCAAGAAGGCCAATTAGGCTGTCTTATGCAGAGTGTTGCCAGCAGGTCAAGGGAGGTGATCATTCACTTCTGCTCAGTACTGGTGAGGCCACACCTGGAGTGCTTGGTCCACAGTACAGCTATATTGTGGATTTTACTTCCAGTTCCACTGTTATATGTACAAAATAATTTAATATTTAAATCATGGAAAACTGCTGCAGGATTCATATCACACTCATTACTTCATACTTCTGTGTAACATAAATAACAGTTATGCCTTTCCAGCAGATTTTCAAGGGGAAGAGCCATCTTTTCCTTGCCTTGATATACATTAATTTAGTAAAAAATAAAATCAACATCTTTATGAAAGATACTCCAGGACAGCAATGCCTGTTCTCCTCTATTCAGCATATGCTGTATGACCAATGATCTTGCAGACTTTTCCAAAATGCCTGTGTACTTCAGCATCCTTCCTTTAGAAGGAAAAGACATAGGTGCAGAGATTTCTGTCATGCTACTTAGCAGTCCAGAATTTAGCTGTCTAGGATAAGTTTAGTCATCTAGGTCTCCCTCTGTCGTCAACAGAGTGGCAGGTACTTCCAGTGTATGAGTCATTTCATCTTATTTTAGACATCTCTTAGGACAGTATGAATCACTCAAAATCCCTCTCCTCATGGATTATAGAGGAAGCCTAGATGACTAGCTTAACCCAGACACCTAACTTTTAGGCAGCTAAAGTAGCTGCCTGCAATTTAGTGTTCCTGTAACAATTACGTCAATTAGAAAGGAGTGTTTCTTTGAGCACAGAATGGTGTCAACTAAAGGCAATATTGAGACAAGTTCATTTTAGATAGGCCACTGAACTACCAGCTCATAATAGCGTTAATCATTATCAGCCTGCCTTGATTCTAATCAGTAATCCTGAGGTGGAAAGTCCATATTCCTCTGCTAACTTCTTGAACTAACTATTTCACATTTCTAGACTTTGAGAAGGCAGGTACAGCTGGGAAAGTATCCTGGCAAACAGCAATCCTATAAATCAGCGACAGAGCATGTAAATTTTTTTCTAGCTAGTTCARCTAGTCTTTAATCACCACTGGGTAACACTCCTTGTTGTTTTTATAACGTTCTGATTTAAATTCATAAACATGTTTGTAGAAGAATGCATTCACACAAATTGTATTCAAAATATGTAATTAGAYTTGAAAAAGAATGAAATGTTATCACAGTGGTAAATGTCTATTCTCTTTTTCCCTTCAAATTGGGCTGCATAAGGAAAATGAAATCTGTTAATTAAATTACAAAATTCTGAAGAGGTCAAAATAGTATAGCACAATCCAAGCTCTAATTCAAAGAATACAGGAAGCAGTGAAATTTGGTTTTGTCATCCTTTGACACAGATTGTAACAATACTGTCAGGAGTTTTAGAGAAACACACTTACGTCTTTTTTATCCTTTCTCTCCCTCTGGGGTCACTGCACTGTGATCTATTTTTATACAGGAAAAAAAGTTTTCATTGTTAAAACAGGTTTGATGCTCCCCTATCTCCTCTTCAATTAGAAATCATTTCAGAAAGCCTAACATGTCTTCCTTTCAACCTGCTTCGAAGCATTTCTATTGGTTATAGAGATCATTCATCCACAATATTGTAACTATAAAATACATTATTTTTTAAAATGCAAAATAATAATGGAACTTCCAAATGACTCATGAATGAACAGCATATACTGAAAATATTTTCTTTAAAAAATACGAGAAAAAGAAAAGAAATAAAACAAGCAGAAGGATCATGTCTAAAAAAATCTTAGCAGTACTAATGTCCAGGTAAGAATTATCTTCAAATTCTATCTTTAGATAGAAGGGTTTGAAAGTACTAGGGTTTGTCTAAGGAACACACAAATACCTACCAAATAAGATGTAACAGATATTCATCAGATAAGACTGTTATTTTCTTGAAACTACCATCAACCTGAAGTACTAATTCCGAGTTGCCAACTTCCTCATGAAGCTCCCTCTATTATCTCAAAAAGTCCAAATKACAATGAGATTTTTGTGTTTTCCACTATAAGTTCTTCAATTGTTGCTCATTTTGGAAGGTGAAAGCGGGAATGAATTTGTTGCTGAAGAAGGAAACTCTGAGGAGGAGGGAAAAGAAGTGAGAGATAGCTGCAGAAAATTGAAAGAAGAAGAGAAAAAAGGTCAGGAACAACAGTTGCCTAGGAATTGCCTACGTCTTACTGATTACTGCTGAAGGCAAGTTTGCATTACTAAGAAAAAAGTCAAAAAATTCAGCTACAAAGTACAGATTGCCACGATTAAAAACAACAACAACAACAACAACAAAACAAACACACACATGCCCTCACCATTAGTAGATAGTCTTGTGAGGTCTGAGGCCTGAAGACTCTCTGGCGTGCTAGCTTAGATCCATGCCACAACCCGGACCTGGTCAGTGCCCTGCCTGGCACTGAGTGGAGCTCCACAGTATGAAGCATAYGGTCATTTTTCCTGAACACAGTACTGTGTAATAGCCTCCTCTGCTTACCAAGGACACTAGGAACTATCTGACATTCAGAATCAGAGCTGTTTTGCTTGGCTTTGCTTTGATACATTGATTTCAAAGCCTATTTCAGTGGGTGAATGTGGTATTTAGAAATAAGTTTTAAGACTTTCACGTTGAAACCTTGCCCTTGAGAAAGTATCATCCTATAATTTCCAGAAATCTGTTTTCACCCACATATAAGCGAGTTAAGTGTTAACTAGAGGTGCAAACATTTAAATGAAGAAATATATCTTTTTTTCTCGTGTAGCCAAGCAAAACCCATGGTGTAACTTCAACATGTGAATGTATAATGGATCTGTTTCATATTTTGCCAATTAATAATTCCAATTGTGGGTAGCTATTAAATGTAAAGATACATATACTGATTTATTTCAAAATTACCTTAATAAATTAAACCAAGACTATATTATGAAATAATATTAAAATAGGGACTTCTGCAAAAGTATCAGAGGCTGCTTACAAGTACATCAAATAAAGAAAATGGAGAGTATTTTGTACTAGAAGAATTGGTTTGATCTGCAACTTACAACTCTATCCAAAACCTCCCCCCCCCCCAAAAAAAAAAAAAAAAAAAAAAAAAAAAAAAAAAAAAAAAAAAAAGAAAAGAAAAGAAAGGTCTAATGAAAGGTATCATATTTGTGTTTGGTTTTTTTCTTAGCAAATATTCCTGTGCTGAACATTGCGGAACAGTACCTACCTTTCGATACTTACCAATGCTGTCTTTTCTACACTTAATACCTATCTTCTTCAAAAAAGTCTTCCTTGCATTTTTTTCATCTGTTTATTCATGTTGTTAGTACTGCAATAGCTTTAATCTTTTCAGCAAGATACTGTGAATCCACTCTCATTCTTTTGTCTTTCCTTAAATATCAATTGYGAAAGTGCCTGCTTCTGTAACTTCAGCATAATACTTAATCTTGAGTTATTTTTCCATTTGAGCTTATCTGGAAATTTGCTAGCAACAGCAACACTGATGAAATCTTCAAAATGACACCTGGTTTTGCAAGCCTGTAGCAGTCCAGTGTGCACATGTAAGCTGTATTTTTGCTTATTAGAAAGCAAATGCAGTCTGTTTCAGCATTTTTATAGTCTTGCAGCCAATGGTACCAAAGTGAACAATTTCTTCCACCTGGGATCAGCATACCAGATACTACAAAATTCTCCATATTTCTGGTCTTAAGTTATTCTCTAAGACCTCATAAAATTCTTGCATTCTGTATTGCAGTTCGGACAGAATATCAGCTTGCTTTCCTATGTTTGAGAAGAAAGTTACCGTAGTGCTCTCACTTTTAAACAATTGCATTGGTTTCTGATTAATATCACTGTCGATTTAAATATGCACTTTGTTTTCAGAATCCTTCCTCAGCTTGCTCCAAAATTTCCCATAAATCTTATCACCTTCTGTATTGCATTTATAACACCATCTTTGAGCAATCTGACCTCGTCTCTCCTATAATAATCCTAGACATAAGAGACAGGCATCAATTAGCTATCTCATTTATTATTTTCATTTTAAAATATAACTCTCCTCTTCCCTGCTTGATTTGTTTTTCCCGCCAYCAACCTTACAGCTGACTCCTTCAATTTATACATGAGAATTTTCTATCAGTATGCTATTCAGGCTCTAGCTTGTGTGGTATTATATCAGCCTGTATATTTTGGGATTAAGATTTAAAAAAATCATCYATAATTCAGACTTTTAGACTGATATGCAACAGCACTGAAAACTGGTTTATTTACTTCATTAGAATTGAGAGTCTGACTCAGGGGTTGAAGAGAAATAAAAGGCTACATTTTTGAAAAAAAACCTTAATTCTTGATGTTTCCTTTACAGCTATTTTTCACATTAAACTCTAAAAAACAAAATGATGTCTTATTTGTAAGATTTGCTAGGCTCATTTCTGACTACTAGAAATTTCTATTAATTTATAGGTAGAAGTAGGTAGAAGTTAGGTAGAAGTTAGGTAGAAGTTAAAAGGCACAGATATAATTCTTTATTACTAAAAAAAGAAAAACAGATGCTTGCTCAAAACTAGCCTTACAGCAGCAAGGCAGTACAGAAAAAATGAAGTTTTCTGAAGAAATAAATTGAAGAAAAATGACAAAGAATCACCTTTCTAAACATGCCTTTGAATCTTATTTTATGTGGTTTGCATATGTTTTTTTCTATAAATTAGAAAAAATTTCTAAAAAATTTCTTCACCTTGATTACCACATTGGGATATACTTTTTATTGGCTATATAAATCACTTCCATCAAACTAACTTCATCACTTAAATTTCCATGGTTCTACTACTGTCATAGGCCAGCTTTGTACTTCATTACATATAAAAACAATTCTAACAAATAATCTAAACATTTGAACTACGCAAGAATATCATGCATTTATGTTCCTTTCTAATGGAAACACGAGGTCATTGTAACCCTCCTGGTAACAGAGTAACTTCTATATATAAACATACCTGCAATGTAATGTACTTATGCCTAGCAAACTTCTAAAGCTTAATTTTTCCCTGCTTACCTTTCTGCAAAATTAAACCACCTCCACAGGGTCAACTGCAGGTAATGATGATGATGATACTCTCAGTTAAAGCCCATGGAGCTGCATTTACAAAGTTTCTTTGGAGTTTCTTTTTCTTATAAACTCATGGGACAAGTCACACACAGAGAAGTTATCTTCCAGATTGTTTTGCACCAGGAAGTGCTGACTCATGATCCCAGAAAGAAAGGCACTCAGATTTTATAACGTATCACTTAAAATGCCATTTGTTAGAGCTAACATCATAAGGAACAAGAGGATTAGTGTGGATATTCTCACCTCCCTTCAGCTGCTGGGAACTCTGAGCCRTGCAGCAGTGAACAGGCCTTGAGCCAAGGCACATCACGCCATGCAGATGGAAAGTTTACCCCATTTAGTCTTTTGAGCTCCTACAGGATTTTCTCAAAAGAAACCAGTCCTATTCATCATTTCCACCGCCAGTCAGAAAGGATGTTCCCGGGAGAACCTTGTTGCTATACTTTCAGAGAGAGGGTAGGACAGGCAGGTGGTGTAAATGCTGGTGCTGAGCGGGAGCTGCCTGCTGGCGCCTTCCATTGCATTTAGCTRCTGAAGTTTATCCTGTGGCAGAGAGGAAGGGGGGCACAAGAGAGGCCTGAAGGCCAAACTGTCCAGGCAGCACAGTGCCTTACAGCAGGGGCATGTGTCTAGGCTGGGCCACTGCTATGTGGGTCACTAGCTCCTCACTGTACAATTTTCTTCCAGTAAGGATTCCCGTACACCCTTTCGAATCTTAAGAGGGAGTATGAGATTCAACACAGGAGTACAAGGATTCTCTGYTTCACTGGCAGCTTGGTTAAAGCCTTTAAGTTAATAAAAATTAATTACTTTAATTCCACAACAACGTGCTCCAACTTACAGTTTCGCTTTATTCTTATTTCATCCTTCAAGTACTGTGACACCCAGTGTGTATCTGCCATACTGATGTCTTTTCATTTTCTTGCATTCCGTGATGTACTTTTTGAGGGTGCTGTCTTCTCTG
This sequence comes from Rhea americana, assembly GCF_003343005.1. NCBI lineage: Eukaryota > Metazoa > Chordata > Aves > Rheiformes > Rheidae > Rhea > Rhea americana. The sequence continues at coordinate 2,181,830 of NW_028186590.1, read as the reverse complement.
AACCGATTGATCCACAAATTCCCTGTACTTGTTGGGAAGATGTGTAAACTTCTGTCAGATGTACAAACAGGTCTTTTAATATTTGCTCACACGTACTGCAGAGATTAACCAAATAAGAATGACTAGAAAGGTTTCACAGAAGCAATGTAAAGCTTTGAATAAACAGTAAAAGAATTGAAAATAGCTTTGAAAAATTGAACTTGATCCTTCCTAATTTGAAGGTGAAGTGATTAGAATGGAGCAGGCTGGAATTTATACTTTCTAGACTGTGGGAAGATTTCAAAAGCACAGAGGTGACAGATGAGTATGTTTTTTCAGAAGAGCAATGACAAGGATGCAACACAGTGTCAGGGCTCTTATATTAAAGTAACAACAGGAAAAAACAGAAAAGGAAAATGATGAGTTCTAATTCAGGGTTCTGCCAATAATCAGTTTTACACTTTGACTGCCTTGTGTTCAGGACACTCACCTAGAACACGCACTTTAGCAGAGCAGAGTTGAATTCAGAYCTTCCATTTTTTGTACACTCACATCAGACGCAGATAGGAACAGCAAGGGTCCTTCTTAAAGTTTAGCTCTGAAAACTATTYAAACACACTCTGTGTTTGATTCAAACATAGGATTTGAATTGAAATTTCCTGACTACCGATTCTGTATTGTATGCTGCTCTGCCCTCTGCCCAGCATACCGTAATCTTCAAGAGCTGCCTGCTTCGGCCTCTCCTTCAGGAACTCCATTGCATGCAAAATACTTCAATACTRTGAGCAGTAACATCTCTAACTTCCTGTTTTGGGTAATCTGCCACATGAAAGACACTTGAGTTATAGTGTTGTTAAAAACATATACATATACAAACATATACAAAACATTAACAACATTAAAACCAATATTGATACAAGAGATAGAGAGCACTCTGAATACTCTCTGTATTAGTTGTACATATCAYGGGAACGTACACATATTTTGGGTTAAAATCTCCTCAAAGGAGGAAAATGAACCCATCTCTGTTTAACTTCCAGGTAGAAGGAGAGAAACCACCACTGCTGTTTGTGATTCTAGCCCATTCCCCCAAGAAGATATTTCCAGCTAATCTATTCAACATGTAAGTTAATAAAGCTGGGTTCATCAGAATTGTATTTGAGCAAATACCATACCAACTGCTGCACATTTCACTACTGATTTTCTTTATCTGAAAGAAAATTTAAGAAATACTGTAATTTACATTTTAAAAACAAACTGATTCTCAGAGGAACTGGATTCCCATTTTTTATAAGTAGCACAGTACATGATATGAAGCGGTTTACAGACTTAATCAAATATGCATGTTAATGAAGTTATTCAATGTTCATAGACTTTTGCAGAGCATGACTTGAGCATCCTAATGCTGCAGTGATCTTAGTATGACAGTTCTGTCTGTATGTAAAAACTGAGTTTCACGTTTGCAGACTTTTTGAATTTGTATTGTGTTTCTGCATGTTTATATGACATGTACCCAAGAAGCCTTAGTCTTTATCATCTCTGCATGGCCAGAGAATTCAAGTAATAATAAAATATAGAATACTGCTTTCTGTTCTACATCATTTTATCCAGATTTTCATATAGTTTATAGATAATAGCCAATCCATACATAAATATTCACTCAAAAGAGACTCACTAAGTGTACCTTGTAAAAGAGTTACTTTTACAACGTATTTCATTTTCTTTGCTATTTCCTACAATTAAAACTCCAGTGAGACTCTAGGGGAATTCTTACTCTAGACAGGAAGGCATGTCCCGATTTATATGGGTTCTGTGGGAAAATAGAAGGCATAATTACAGCGATATTTTAGTCATCTGAGATGCAGGGAAGACACGGATATTTAGCTGTTCTTGCACACACACCTCCTCTAGTCATATGCAGTAAGACGATTTACTCCCTCAGCTTCAGCCCTCTGGCCCTTTCTTACTGTAACTCATTCCCACCTCTTTCAACTGTATCACATTCAGCTTACAAGCAAGAAAGCTTATCTCCACAAAGCTGCACATGCAAAAGAACTAATTTATTCTGTATATTTTTAAAGTTGCTTCTGTGGCAATTACAATATGCAAAGCTCTCATAAGAAAACTAGCAAGAATGAAGTCAATAGGTTTCTACAGAAATTTCTTTTAAAAATTTGTACATAGTTTTAGGAGAGATTCTGTTATACAATTGAATAGATCGATTTAAAAAATCCTAAATAATAATTCTAGAATTAAAAATAATACTTTCTAGTAAGTTTTGTGGGTTTGGGTTTTCATAGCATTTATTTACATAAAATCTCATTAAATTCATCTTCAGCAACTYATGTGGAATGTTTTCATCAGTATGCTTGCTTACTCTGCCTAATTCTACTCTCAATATACAGTATTTTTCTAATGCAATCACAAGAGAAAGGATGCAAAAGAAATGTTAATTGAATTTAAGTGGATTATGGTGCTATACACAGGCTATACAGGCTATCTCTATAAAAAGGTTTAAAAGACCACCATCTCCCAACAAAATAGGCAGAAAGCACTTCAGTGCTGGCTCCTAAGGTGTGATAATATTGAAAAATTGCTTTTACCTTATTGGAAACACATGATAAGGCAGAAATTCTTGGTGGCTCCCTCCAGGCAGTAGTAGTAATCTCTGTCTTGTTCTGGTGTTAATTTGGAAACTGAGCGTGACTTCGGTTGAAAAAAGAAAAAAAATTAAAAAAAAGAATATAAAATGATTTGACCAGAATTGGAAAAGGGCTCAAAGCAGACAACGACAAACAGATGAATGCGGAGCTGAAAGCAACATCTTTGCTGAATGTACATGTGGCTAAAAATCTGTACAGCTGTTTCACAGAAGTTCAGAAATGGAAGTGCAATATACGTCAGTCTGCATTGCATGGCTGGTTCTGTTTTAGAGTATACTCTTGCAATACCTGTATTGTATTTGTATTACTTGTATATACTTCTATTACAGGCATGCATTTCTAATAAATAAATATCTATAATAAATACAAAATTTAAGAAACAAACCAACAAACCAGTACAAACCTGTGCTAAGTTTGCACTGACTTGTTTTGTCCTGACAAGGAAAAATCCTGCCTCAGGAGTTCAAATTCTTCTTGGTTGTGGAAGTATCACTACAGCTAAGCTGATGTAGAAACAGATACAGTGTTTGTTTACACACAGAACTCAAGCCATTGAGTTAAATTAAAAAWTTGAATTAAAAGTTGAATTAAACCACACTAACTCATTTTAAACTGGCATCCGGGATCAAGGTGGATCTGGAATCGAGGGAGGGCGTCCTGCGGCGCGCCCCAGCTCCGCCGCTCCCCGYGGCCGCGCCAGGCGGGCTCTCGGGGCGCCCCGAGCAGCCGGCAGCGCTGGGTCTCCCCAGAAGCAGGCCCRGGCCGGCGGCGGGAGGCACCGAGGAGGCTGCCGAGCCCGTCGGGAGGCACTGTGGACRGCAGCCTGGCTGCTCACCAAGTGCAGCCTGCACCAGTCTGCGGAAGCTCTTGCCTATGTATTTTTTTTCTACTGTAAAGATAAAGCAGCTTTGGAAATTATTTTTTTGATCAACTTTTGAAGWATAATTTTCAAGTATTTTTCTTTCTTGGAAGATTTTTTTAAAACGATTCTTTTTTCTAGCAAACATGTACTTGTTCCACCAGCTGCCTATTATTAAAAAGGGGGGAGGAARCRTATTTCTACTTATTTCTTGCAGCGTTACCCAGCTGCASCCGCACAACACGCACCAGGCCACCRCCCGCACCCCTCAGGGAGCGGCGCCGCGGTCGCCCCGCGCCTGCGTCGGGGGCGGGGCGGGGCGCGGGGGTCAGGGGGAGGAGAYAGCGCCTGAGCGACGGCCCTTCCGGCGTATGGGAGCGAGCGGCCCCCGGCGGCCATCTTAACTGAGGGCAGGCCGCGGCGTGGGTCGCGGCGCCATGTCCTTTGAGGGCGGGCTGCCTCGCTCCCCGCCCCTGTGCCTCGGAGCCGCTGGCGGCGCCTGCCCGTGAGTCGTGGGGCCGCGGCAGGGGCCGCAGCGGGCTGGCGCTCCGCTGCCGCCTCCCGAGGGTCGCGGTGCGTGGCGGGGCCTGGGAGCGCGGCTGGAGCGGGCCGCGCCGCGCCGCGCCCCCCTGGCGGCAGGAGCCCGACTCGGCCGGGGGGCAGGCGGAGCCGGCGATGGCGTGCGGCCACCGCGGAGCCGGCGGGAAGAGGAGTAGAGACGGCGGAGGAGCTGAGTGCTGTCGCGGAAGGTTTTCGGGGGGCACTTGTCGCTCCCGGCGGGCAGTGAGCAATAAAACCCGGCTGCTGATCTGCCTGGTTTTATTGTCCTGGCTTCTCCGCACCAAGCGTTGCCGAGGGTCAGAGCAATGCGGGTAGTTAAGCTGCTGACTCAGACTGACTTGGCACTTTTTTATTTATTTATTTTTTGTCTGTGTTTGAAATTATTGCATTTGAATTATGGGTCTACTCCATCTAAAATGRTTAGCAGGACCAAGACTCAAGGGCTTGTTTCTGCACAACTTAAGTAATTATATCTCCGAACAGGATTTAGGCTAAATCACAAAGTCATAGACTACTTTATTTTGGAAGGGCCCTTTTAGAGCTCACCTGGTCCAGCCTCCTTTCAAAGCAGGGCTGACCTCAAGGGGGTGTAGAGTTGTCTGGGGATTTCTCCAGTTGGGATCTGAGTATCTCTTAGGAGCTCATTCGCATGGGTACTAGGTGTCCTGAAAGGTATAAGTCATTGAAGGCAAACTGAGCGTGTCCATTATATATGTAGAAGGGAATGAATGCTAAAGACTCCTGCTTCCAAAACAAGCTAACTAAGAGTCACCTGTTTGTATAGCTGAAAGGCTCAGCAGGAACTTGGCAGGATGAAGCCTGTCATTGTGGTGCATGGTGGAGCTGGCCGGATCTTTAAAGAACGAGAAAAAGGATGTCGTTCTGGGGTTGTCAGAGCTGCCCTGCGAGGTTATGGGATCCTGAAACAAGGAGGCACCGCCTTGGATGCGGTTGAGGAGGCAGTGCGATCAATGGAAGATGATCCTCATTTCAATGCAGGTAACTTCTCAAGAACGTTACTGTTACCAAGAATTAAATGGATTTAAAATCATTATGYATTTAAAATGTTTAGTTCTGCTAATTCTGAAAACACTGACTTGTGTTTTCTTTGAATTGTGCGTGTGGCAGTGGAGTAAATGTTTGCATTACAAATACTTTATTTCTCTGTATAATAAAACAGCGTGGTATGTATGCYGGTTTCTTGTGAGCATGCTCAGGCAGATGAGTTAACTTTTCTTAGTTTTCAAACATTTTATACCTGCTGCTTCATTTTAGTAATGCCATATTATTGTTCTGTAAGTGTTCTCCTATTATTGTGGGCTGTCTTCAAGACATGGATTTCTTAATGGAATATATGTTTAGTTAATGTTAATATTAAATCATTTGAACGTGACCTTGAGCAAAATTTGAGCCTTAATTTGGCCTTTATTGCCTGAGGAAGGCTTTTCTTGGAAGTTTTATTTTTTTGATTAATACTTGTAATTAGTGTTTTGGTAAATAATATAAAAATAATGCAATAATGRTATGTCATTGAATTTGTACGTTAAAGGTTTTTAAATGAACTTCTTAACAAATAATATGTTTATATTTTCTGATATTTTTCTCCTCTTCATATGACCTCAGGTTTATTGTTCTGATGAATTTTAGTGAAAATATTTCCCCACCCCCACCAAGGTCTATCAGGAATGAACATGAAAAAGAGACTTGTTGGTGTTTGGTGTTTTAGATACTGTGTTTGTTTGTAATGTGGACATCCTGTTTGCAGAGATTTACTTATTTTTCTCACCTTGTAATTGAGGGTGAGGGAAAGATTTGACTTTAATATTAAAGTTACATTGATTGTAACTGACTTGGGTTGAACTTCTTGCCTTTTAGAGAATTGTGAAACACAGGTGGAGGTGTCATATGTACTATGAGACTATTATATAATTAATGTCAGGTTTTTGTTCTCTTGTAGCTTRTAACTTAGCATATTAACTTGTGTTTCTCTTTGACAGATTTAGAAAACTGGTACTAACCTTTAGAGCTTTATACTGCTTAGGTCAGCAAATCAGTACCTATTCAGGCTTTAGCTCTTGTCATGCTTCCTGGGGTATGTCTCAAAATATCTTCTCTGGCCAGACAATTTAGATTTCTTGTTTTAAAGACATCAGCTGCTTCAGGATAGGAGAAGCTGGTTTTTCTTGAGGAGCATCTCTGACTTCAGTGGAGATCTGCCTGATATTAGGTGTCCAGTTGTTGATGTGGAAGCATCTTCAATATAAATTTAAGCTTAAAGCTTCTTTGCATCTCTTCCTTAATTATTCCATGTAAACAATTGCATACTTTCTTGGTTTGTTACGCATTTTTTTGACAGTTCTGTAAACCAAAGTTATGCAGACAGGAAACATTTTAGSTCTGTGGGGAAAACCTACTTTATAATGGTTTGCTTAGGTTCATTTAATTGACACGTAACAGCCTGAGTGATTTGTACACTTCTCCTGGTAAGYAGAAGTACAAAAAGTAGCAGTTTGTGTGTTCTGAGTAAGAGATTTTTATTGTTACTGTTTTTAACCCTTCATTTGGGATCTTGTCACTAGTGTTGCTTTTTTTGAGCCATGACGAGCTTTGGGAAATGGGTGAAAAGAGGTGAAATGACACATGACAGAAAACTTTCCTTATCTTGGAGCATTGATCTGGTTCTTCATCTGGAGACATTTTCACTGACTTCTGCTCCACCTCTATTTCTAACTTGTTTCTGGTGTTGTGGGAGGAAAGGTTGGGCAGACATTTCAAAGCTACCTTTTTTTCACCAGAGCAAGAATTGCAGTCTTTCTGAGTTGAGTCATTGAGCCAGCAACTTTAAGCAGTGTGTTTTCCTTTAGAAATGATCTTATTTGAGGACAGGATCTTAGTCTCTACCGTATTCAGTAACTTCTAGTTATAASTTAACACTATAGTTAGTGTATGAAATGCAAAATGTTTGTGTGACAGCCTTTTTCATGGTCTGAGGTCATGTTTATTCTTGATGGAAAATAAGCTTTTTTTCTTCTTTTTTTTGGTCTAAGGGCATTTACTCCAACTTACTCTTTGTATAAATATTGAGTTATTAGAACCTTGTTTGTAATATATTAAATGAGCAAATTTTAGCCACACTTGTTTAAACTGTGGCTTTGTGAACCTTAAGCCCTTGTTCAAGTTAGACTATTTTGATCTAAATGGCAAGTAGTCTTGTAATCACTTATGTATACATCTAACTGTGTTAATGCTTATTAGATACAGCTGCTCTCAGTAGTTGGAGAGAATGAGCTGAAATCTATGTGAAGAGGGCCCTGAYTGGAGTGGCTGTTTAAAGCTCACCATGTGGCATTTATCTCTGTAAAAGAAAAGGCAGTTTTATTGTAATGTTTTTTCTACATTACAATTCTACATGGACATTGCTAAGAGGCAACAAGGAAGATTGAGATGAATGCACATAAGGGTCAAGCTATGTCCCTTTTCAAATAAGAGTTCAGCTGTACTTTAGTTGTGGCTCCATGTAGGCTTGATATTAGGACTCAGAAAATATACTGTCTTCTAAAATTACCAACCTAGTGAGTTGTGCAGCATATAMCTTGCAATAAATTCATCAAGTTCTGCTTGTGGTGAGGAAGTGGTCATGGCTCTCTTTACCTTCATGCCATATCTCTAATGATTAGCAGTATTTACTAGCTTGGTCTGTGTACTTTGGATATAAGAACTATCATTCCAGTACAATGATCATTGCATACTCTTTCCTTAGCCTTTTTGCTGGACTTACCTACAGTGTAGTCTCTAGATAGAGGGAATTGGGGTAATCCTCCAAGCATCTTGCTGTAATTTGGAAAATGCCGGATGCATTCATTATTTGCGGTCCCTTAGATTTTACCCTCTTTGTGTTTCTGCTTTGTTTCTCTGCCCTTGACTCATAACTGAGACAAACTTTTTTTTTTTTCTTTCTTTTCTCCTCCTAGTGCTGCTGCAATTAGGTAGTATCCTTAGAGGCAGGTAGACCCAACCTGTCATGCTGGAAGGCTGGTGAAAAGAAAGTCTGATCTGGAAGCACATCAGTAACCAACCAGGGGGTATTTGTAACTGCAGAAGGAAGGGTTCATGCTACTTCAGCTAAGCAGAAGTTTTGTTGTTTAGCCTTGCCTTGTGGTASCAACTTTCATTGCCATCAGCAGATAGGCCTAGGTAGATCCCTAAGACAAGTGGGATGAATTGTGCTTTGAGGGTGCCTACCTATCTCCATTGGCTATAGAAGGAGCCTTTTGTAGGCAGCTGCCTTCAGCCAGATGAACTCTCCAGATGTTTTCTGCTCAGGATATGACAAGAGTAGCTTATTTAAGCTTTGGGGAAAAGAAGGGCTCCTTGCTTTTAGCAAGAAAGAGGAAGCTCAGTTTTGTATGTGTTAATTTACAGGAGGTGGATGCCTGACACAGATGATTAATCACAGTGAATAAAATGCTAAGATATATCCCCTGAAAGATCTCCAGTAGGTATRGATTACTATAAATGCAGTCATGCAAGGGACTGGTAGGACTTTCTCTGGAGCTGTGCTGTTGTCACTGGTGTCTGAGAAGGCTTCTAGTTGTAATGGGGATTTCAAGATCATCGKCTAGAGAGCCTGCCATGTGAAAGAAAACTAAGCATGCTGTGACATGGCTTATCTAAGAAAATAATAAAAGACTTATTCCTTGCATCAGAATAAGGAGAAGCTGGAAGAATGATGTTAGCACAGGGGGGCACAAGGAAATTGCCTATAAGCTCCACATAGATCAGGGTAGTTTGTAAACTAGCACGTTCTGAATGATGCAGGACTGAACTCTGGAATAGCTTTTGGTTTTGGAGAGGGGCAAAAAATAATTTTGGGGGGCAGAATTCAAGTGTGTGAGAGTTGAAGGGGATTTGAAGACTACAGGAGGAGGATTACAGGATTTTGTTGCCGTGTGGAACAAAGGATTGAACTTTGTATTTTCAGGTCTGAAATACACTGGTATAGAAGTCTCATGTCAACAGTTATTAACAGTGGTTTTTGACTTGCTTTAATGTTGATTTAACAGAATAAAAAACTGTTTTAGCTTTGCATAGTCTTCAGGTCTTTCTACCTGGATTAGAGTGAGTCTACCCAGATGTGTGTGTGTATGTGTTTTTTTTAAAAAACTTATTTTTGTATTTAGCCTTCTTCATTACTATTAGCAAGACTTGTGCACTTGATCACTTACAACTTACCATTCCCCTGTGGTACAGTTACTGGCATTATTTAAAGGGGGAAAAAAAGCTATTTGCGTTATCTTATTTTAGATCTCATTAATTTTAGATTAGGTTAGTGATAGCACTGATAAAATGTTGGGTAGTTATTTTCTTCTATAATTATTACCTGATACTGCTTTTGTATGTGTATGTTTTTTAGGGTTTTTTTTTTTTAATTCTTTCTTCTACTGTTGGCGATGAAGAACTTGGTATTTCAAGTTTTTGGCACACTAGTGAGTAGATGCTTTAGCCTTTTATTCTGCTCTATCAATTTCAGCAATTTCCTGGACTGTTAGTGAGATACTAATCTCCTAATAGGATTGAACCCTGAACTGTTTTACTGAGTTGTTTTGTATCCTGCAATTGGGAAAAATATAAAGGTAAAATAGCTTTATGTGCACATAAAGTGATTTGGGAGATAGAGAGTCCTGTTTATGACTGTTTATCACTTTATCTTCCATACTGTTTCAGATGGGTTTACACTAATGGCATTCCATATACTGAATTAATGATTTGCATTTGAGTCACAAGTGTGTGTCCCATCAGATAAAAGAACAAAAAACCCTTCATTTTTAAGTAGTCATTGTACCACGTGAGACTTCTGTTAATGGCACTGGGTTTTGCCAAGTATAACCATACATGGCAGTGTTTCTGCAATTCTCTTTATAATCAGGAGGTAGTCACTTTCAGTAGGCCAGAAGACAAACTGGGAAAGAGAAAGCCTGCTTGATAACATCTAATAACTGAATAATGTGATGGTTAGCTCTTAACTTTCTTCCTTCCCCCCCCCTTCTGTTTTTTTCTGTAGGCTGTGGATCTGTTCTAAATGAAAAAGGTGAAGTAGAAATGGATGCCATTATTATGGATGGAAAAAATCTAGCCTCTGGAGCAGTATCTGCAGTTAAATGTGTAGCAAACCCAGTAAAACTTGCTCGACTTGTCATGGAAAAGGTATGCTGAATGTGTGCTTGGATATGAAATTTTCTTTCCCTTAGGAGTTCATCTAGTATATGATACACCTTGCTGATGATATTTGTGTAGTGCTTTAAATTGGGAAAGAAGGCAGAAATGGGTGGTAGTATTTGGAAAATATGATCATGGCCATAAAGAACCATAAAAAGGGTTTTTAAATGCTGTTTGGCATTTAAAAATAGCATTCTAAGAAAACCTGCACTGTGACAGGCAATTGGAGATTCAAGAAGCTGACCTATGCATGTCAGTCTGGTGTGCCATAGCTAGTGTTGAAAGTTTTGGTGTTTTTTTTTTTTTWWAAAAGCTGTTATGCTGTCACTGAGTCTTCTACTTGACCTTAGAAGGTAGAAGCTGGATAATGGGACTAGCGACTTTGCAATGACRTGAAACTGAACTAAACAATAATTCATCCGTCCATATTGTATAGTATTATGGTATTCTATGTGGCCTTCTCCATTTTGACCTAATCAAATGGTAGCCCTAGTGGTAATCGTGACCTTTCCAGCAGTAGAAGGTAACACTAGCACTATATAATGAGGACAGAGAYTTTTCCAAGAGAATCAAACTTACCATTCAGGGCAGCACAATGATTACTACTTGCCTTACCTTCTACGTAAAATCAATCCCTATTACTATATTCCAYAGCAGATTTTTCTGGTTTTTCAAAAATGGTGCAATTGCTATGGTTCARATGATAAAGTAGGTTATTTATGTGATATGTGCATCTGTTTTACAATAACTAGACTCTGACTGTGATCAAAAAGYTTGTATCATTTCTGGTATGTGCATTTTTCATCCTGCTAGTGCAACTACACTGTGATTGAAAAGGGATTGTATTTGCAAGAACACTTATTAACAAAGAGGATTTATTTTTCTTTAACCTTTCAAACTGCCTTTTGAGAAAACAAAATCTCTTTTTATAAAGGAAGATTTAAATGAAGCTTGTCCTCAGAAGCTTTCAGAAGACRTAAGAATATTTTTGCCCTTAATTGGAGGTAGTTCTGTTTTTAAAAGCGGAACTTTTCAGTAAAAGAGTTAATACAGATATTTTTTAAAAATGTGTACCTACCAGAGAACAATACTTAAACTTGTGATGAATAAGACTTTTGTCCCTTTATATGGAATTTATCTTGTTATTTAGCTAGGGCAAATAAATGAGTATAATTGGTAGACAGCTTCACAAGACCAGATGCTTTGTAATTTGAGAATTTAGGTAGAGGTTCAGGGGACTAATCTCTTTCAGGATGCTAGGAGGAAAAGTTTGTATTTTCTTTTTCTGTAAATCATTTCTTTTAATGCCATTGTTCAGTTCATGTTCAGAAATCACTGATTTCATCCTCTAATGATGAAATCCCATTTAAGTCACAAGAATAAAGTCAAGACAACAGAAATTGGTTTTTGAGAAAATAACACCCCAAAGCATTTAAAAACGAACAAAAAAAAAAAGCTTCCTCCTCCCTCAAAAAAATCCCAAACAACAACAACAAAAAATAAAAAATCCTATGTCTTTGTCATGTGTAATGAGGTCTGTGTTGTCATTGTATGACACTTCTAGTGCTCGAAAAATTGAGGCTAAATTTGAAATGAAATAATAAAATCCAACTGTACAGKACCTAACATAATTGTATGGCTCTAAAAGCATGAAATGAGAAGGACTTCTATTTTGTGGTAAAGTGTGTTTCTGTTTGCCGAGATACCAGGAATTCTGCGTAAATTATAAAGATTAAATGTTTATGTTAGCATGAACTGCTTGATATATCTTAAGGTAAGTTTTTGCAGCTTCTGTGGTAGATATTACAAACGGAAATATCAACTGATGATGCTCTTCTGTCGGTCTTAAGTAGGAATTATGTGACAGCAGCTCAGGCTATTTCACAGTACTTTTCAGAGTACATCTTATTTGTTATGTTTTACTGTGGATAAATCTAATCTTCTTTTGACACTGCATATGTTGTTTTAATGGATACCCTGTTCATAGAAGATAACAGCTAAAGGAAAATATTCTATTAAATGAATGAAAGCCTTTTCCATATATAGTATTTCTTTTCTTTGGGGGCAGGGGGAACAAGGGAAGAAGAATGTTAGGTATGGAATTAGAAAATACTTTGGACTTGGTGACCTGTGGATGATGGAGTTGGAGTTTTCATGGGGTCTTGAGCATATTTAAAAGAAGAAGAAAAAGAAAAACCCACTATCACCAGCAAAAAGCACCTCTTGTAGTTATCTGTATTTCTGTTCCTTTTGTGGAACAATAGGTGCTCCATCTGGTGGTTAAAGTAACTTCTTAAAATTCTGCTGCACAAGTGTATGTTGTAGGCTGTTACAGCATCGCTGGGCTGAAACTTGTCCAAATATGTGGTGTGGTAAAAAGGAGAGCACCAGAATAATTTTCATACATGGCTTAATAAAATATTGAACATACCACTCTCTACAGATGAAAGGCTTTGTTCATTAATCCAGCGAATCCCTGAGAAAGCAATTAAATTCCTGTTAAATTCCTGTTGTTTTCAGTGAACAAAAATATGTACTGAAGGGACTCTATTTTTTTTCAATGGCATGGATACTTCCCCCCKCTGCTCCAGCACGTTTAGTAGGCGGATCTCCTGAACATTGAAACACTGCTTCACTGCAGTACGTGAGCTGCGTGTGTATATGTTTTCCCCTACAGAATCGCCTATCCCTTTAAATTAGACAAGGGGAACTTAGCTTGGAACATAGGCGCCTTAACACAAAGGTGCTAACTTTTGCTGTGTTTTGTGTGATGCCGGGATTGTCAAATAAACAGCAATTTTGATATGAATTCCAGGCAAGTGCAGAAGCCTGAGGATCTTTTTCCTTCCCACATTCCATAAAACTAATGAAACTTGCTATCATTTCTTATTCAGACCTTTTAAGTCTTTTTGGACTGCTTTGTATGTCTGTGTCCCAGAAGAGTCAGGCACTTAAAGTTCACAAATGCATTCATGAAGCTATAGAAGAAGGATGAGACAAATATGCTTTTGTGTTTGTTTGACAATGTTCTAGTCTTTTGATGGACAGTATATACTGAAGGAAAAACAAATTGACTTCTCCTTCAGATAACTTTTCTCAGTGAGGACTGCAAAAAACTATCATGGAAGCTTATTCTTCTATATGTAAATATTTCTTGTTTGTGGACCTCATGGGGGTGGGTGCATTATCAYAATGTGCATATGGGAAGGAACACTTAATATTACTCTTTAAACTTTTTCTTCTTTTAAGAAAARAGAAAGCTTTTAAAGTGTGTATTCCTGAAGCACATAAATGATGGAGGAGATGGCCTTCTGATATACTTAAAGTCAGAAGAAAAGTTCAGTGGTATTCTCTAAAAATAAAATTTGAAGTATTGAATCATGTGCTTCTGGTGGTTTTGCTACAGTGGCAGAGGGGGGCAGTATTGCACAGAAGTTCTGTTCCAAGTCCAAGAACACTTTGTCAGAAATAGATCTTTTCTTATTTGGTAACATCTTTTACTATGTAATATTATTGTCCGCTCTTTCAAACATGCAGACAGCTTCTTCCTTGTAATCCTTAGTCTTGTTCCACATAACAGTGCTGTTGTGAAGTGAGGGCTTAACTTGCAGGAAAAAGATATTTAAACTTTTTATTTGCCATATATTTGCCTTTAGGGCTACTGCATGTATGAATGACCATTCAGGAATGGATTTAAAGCGTATTCACATTTCTTGTTCGTATAAATGTTTGAAAATGTTAGTACAGAAACTGTGTTAGACTGAGGCAGAGCTCAGTATCTGTGGTTTGGGAAGAGGTTTGGCTCAAGTCTTGAATCCTTTACAAAAATGCAATGCTGTGGCTTGCTTATGGTAGTGATTGCTGGCTATTGCTTTCCAAAGCCACAGAAGTTGATGGCCTGCAGCATCTTAAAGTGTGAAGCTTTGAGACTATAATTGTTCCGCACAATCCAGCGTGACACAAATACGGAAAYCTCTGGCATCCTAGCTTTAGAAGGAGGAGCAGTGTACATACCAATGGCGATGCTCTGCAGGACTTATGGCTCTGGCTGTCTGACACATGACTGCTTCCAATATCATGCAATTCTACTTTTTGGACCTCAGCTGGTCCCTGTGTGCTATGCTATAAGGGCTTAAGTTAGCCTCTATGCTCTGAAATAACTTCATATGGTATCATTAGACAACCACTCTTCCAAAAGCTTTGCCATTTTGAAT
>NW_028186590.1:2139796-2167211 GCF_003343005.1 Rhea americana | reverse complement strand
ATGAAGCAAATCTTGTCTGGCAAGTTTCTCTAAAATAAAAGTTAAGGCATACAGACTTCGAAGCATGGATTCAACTAAGGTTGTTGACCTAAGGTCGAGTAAGTGCCTTGCTGAAWAGAGGGATCAAAACAGAACTTCTGCAAATATAATTATTGTTAAGGAGAGCAGGCAATCTTTTTGTGAAATCTGACAACAGTAAGTTCTTAAGTGTGAAATTCAGGGTCCATAAGCAGCTAGTAAGGGAAGTATTATAAATAGTGATTTAGCTGATGTTAAACTTTAGTGTATGATATTTRAATCTTTGTTATTTTACACCTACAAGGTGTAATTACTTTGACCAGAGCGGGGATTTATTTACCAGTCTTTCCTTTATTTAGATAAGTAATGACTTGGTGATTGACTGAAGATGATACAAAGACGTTGCATGCAAATTAGCAAAAGGAACAAATGCCAATTTTCTTTTTCCTGCTATAATCAGTATTTAATAGATGAATGGAGTTCTAGTCTACTAATGCTGAAGGTTTATATCTGTTCTGGAAAGCTGTAACATTTTTCTAGTGGAAGAGGAGATAGCCGTTCAAATCTGGGAAGTTTAAATATAGAACCAAATTTGGRATTTCTTTAGATCCATTTTTATAAAAACGAAGAGTGATTATACAGAATTGCTCATAGAAGACCAAACAAATATTGTGAGTGAATTTCTTTTCTGCCTTCCCCAGACAAAACACATGCTGCTGACTGACCAAGGTGCACACCTGTTTGCTAAGGCCATGGGCATTCCTGAAATCCCAGAGGAGAAACTCATAACTGAAAGATCCCGGGAGAGATGGAAGAAGAACCTTGAGCCAGATTCCAACCCTGAAGAGTTTCAGAAGTAAGGTTCTCATAAAATATGTTTTGTTTCTAAGTGCAGGTGACTAGTTTGTGCTATTGGTCCAAAAAAACCCAGAATTTGTAGACWTGTTCTTGGATTTGAGAATACTTCAGTTCTGATAGATAATGTGATGTGATACTGTCCTCAGGATATGTCCTCGGTGAAAGTAATGATACATCAAGTCTTCAGTATATTGMTTTGTGTAACTGTAGCTTAATGAACAAACTTCTTAATGCTCAAGAAAGAAGGTTGTTGCTCCCTTAGACTTAGTGTGGGTTTTGATTCTTTGTAGCATTAATGGTGGACAAATTTAGAACTTGTTGTTGTTCTTAAAGTCACCAGATACAGAAGTGTCTAGAGCAGCTTTAACAAGCAAGGAGGTGTAGTTATTTACCACAGAAGAGCTGTAGTTCAAAAAAATCTACCGTCTGCATTAAGAGCCAATATCTATGAAAAAAAGTGTGTGTGTGTGTGTGTGTGTATACATATATATGTGTATATATACACACACTATACTTATAAAAAATACATATATACATGTGTGTATATACATACTTTTTGTATATATTTTTGTATATATTTTTAATATACACGTGTATATATTTCTGTGTGTGTGTATATACATATATAAAAATAATTTTCATATAGCTGTTTTTGGAAAGTAAATGATCAGATGTCTCTTTAAACTGGATTAGATAGTTAAACTGCATCTGAGTGCTTTAATTGGGAGAAGAAAAACTAGGCCAAGAAGTTAAGTATAGTGGTGAATGTTAATATATATGTAACTGGATTGTATTAGACACCAGAAAATGAAAGTCATTTGAAAAATAAGCAAATCTGGCATAAGAAAGTAGAGAGGAAGGTGGAGTGGAAGTGAAAAAAGGAAAAATCATCAAGTATCAAAAATGTTTTTTCCCTACCTTGATGAGATAGGCATAAATATTATTGTTTTAAGCTTCAATTTGTATGGCAGTGGTTGTGGCATAGGAAAATACTGTGTAACATACTGTTGCTTGTCTGTTCTGTGAAGTAGTAGTAATAAGGGAATAAGAGATGAAGAATTTCTAGATCATAAAGAGGCAATTTCTTTGTGGGCATGTTAATCAAATCCATTAAATGGGACCACAAAAAACAAATTATATATTACTTCTGATAACTCCTAGAAAGAAAAACAAATTCACAAAACCATTGAAAATGTGGCCTTATAAACAAAGTGAAGTTATTCCTTATGAATAGACCATAAGATCTCAGTCATAGCTCATCTTCTGCATGACGCAAGTTCTTGATCCACTGCATATCAAGGACTTTGTGGTGTAACTCATTCTCAAGAATTTTGAGAATTCACTGTCTTATATGTAAGTGGGAAACAGCATTGTATCTGAGCCTCTGTTCATTCTGCATAAGTTCTTAAAAAACATATTACTTATAATAGTGTTGGGCATCTTCAATTTCAGCATTGTCTCGATCTGGACTACCTGATACTGGAAGGCTTGCATATTTCTAAGGGGCTCGAGAATTTCGTTGTCTTAGTCACTGTGTTTTTTTCCTGACAACCGGTGCCCACAAACATCAGCACAAACTCAGAGTTGAAAGCAGGTCTCTTTTTGTTAGCTCATTTGTTCCTGTGCTGTGTGTAGAAAGTTCTTTGTTGTATCCACAGTGATTACGCAGAAACTTCCCTGAGGTGAACAGGCAGAAAGTGAAAGTATTATTAGTTAGAGGCAACGTAATATGAGCTCATACTGGGAAGCTGAAGGTTGGTATGTAGTTGCTGTCAGTCCTCAGGTCCCAGTAATGCATCTGTTGATTGTATTGGGAATCTTATGGGTTCATGACTGTCCACGCAGAAGTTTGGTGTCTCCAGAAAACAGACCTTTGTCTTCTGCTGGTTGTAAACCTCCACTGATTCACCAAATCTGAACATTGAGGGCATATTTCTGGGAACATGTTAAAAGTTTGGTTATATTGCATGCATAACGAGATCTTGTACGCCTTTTGCTAAGAATAAGGTGTGGTTTGCTGTAWCTTCAGTCACTCATTTCAAAGATTTGTAACAGATGGATGGGTGGGAAGTCCATCTGCAGCATCATATCAGTTTGAGATAAGGTCCATCTCCACATAAATGTCAGAGCAGTCTGTAAGGTGTGTGATTCATCAGTTAACTTTGATTTGCTGTGAATGAAGCATAGGGACTGGCAGTATGATATTTTACATAAGCAGGAAGGAACCGGAAATTGATTCTCTGTGGGATTGATTGKGGGTTTCATGATGCACAAAGACTTTGACTTAATTAGCTTTGATTTTTGGGGGGTTATAGAGAGACCCTCACCAATGCCCAGACAACTTTCAAAAGTATTCTCATTCTGATCACCTGTTGGGCAGTTGCTTGAAGGATCGGTACAAAATCTTTTCCTTTATGAATGGATTTTGATATTTTGAATACATCTCTTCTAACTAGACACTATTTTATGTCGTTATATGAATTACCAAGATTGGAGTATGTAGACAAACACTCAAACTCTTGCTTCTTGATACTATATTGCTTCTTAATCAATAACTGTTAAAGTGCATTACAGTAGCCTTTCACTCTCTTGCTTTCTTCCTAATATATCAATGTACTTTTTTTAAGTAGCTCTTGCAACTGACTTTTCTGTGCTGAAGAAATCAAGCAATTATTGAGACTTTTTTCTCTTCAKTGCATGAAGATTTTTAAGCTGGTGTGCAGCTCCAACAGATTCTACTGGCAAAGTGATTTTAAACCTCAAGATTACCTGGCTACAGAGTACAAAGAAAAAAATATATTAATGATGCATTATGAAATACTAGTTGAAAGGTACACAAATAACCTTTCCTTTTTGTGGCATTCAGACATTTAGGGGGATAAGGAAGAGCAAAGAGGAGGAACAGGAAGGGAATGWTTCAATGGATTCATAAAAACTTTGCTTTCTCTATATATTTACCTGTTTACATGCATTATTATTATTAATAATTCAAGTTAATTTCCTTTTGAGACAAAGGAGACAATTCTTACATCTTTGAGTTGCTGTGCAGAGGAAAGTTGTGTGTCAGGTGTCACATGCAAAAAAAAAAGGGAAAAAGAAAAGAAAGCGTATTACAGAACTCTAGAACTCTAATGATTAGAAATATTCCTGCCCTATGGGATATTTTTGTTTTTTGTTTTTTCTTTTTCTCTCCAAGTAGAAGTTTCCATGCTCTAAAGGTAAAAAGTCATAGGGGAGATGGTACAGGTCAAAAAATATCAAGAGTGTTTTCTGTGTTCTTAATTAGAAAGCTGTCAATTTTATGTATTGCTTATTAGTTTAAAAGATAATGTATTTTGTAATAAAAAGCATGGTAAAAAAGACTTTGTCATGAGCATAGATCAACCTTTAACCTTTTTCACATTGTGATTCGCTGTGATTTCTCTCTCTCTCTTTTTTTTTTAAGTTACCTGGAAAGTAGATGGAACATGCTTTGGCATGTATGCTTTAATTCTACTTGATTTTGTGAACTGTTTTTCTTGGCAGAGACCTGGGAACAGTTGGTGCTGTTGCTATAGACAGTGAAGGAAATGTAGCTTGTGCAACATCCACTGGAGGACTCTCTAATAAACTGATTGGCCGTGTTGGTGACACAGCATGCATAGGTATGTGGTGTGGGAACTTCCCTCTTATTTTTTGGAGGTATCTCATTTAAAAAAAACACATCACATACATTCTGTCTTCTATTAGTGAATTAAAACATTAGTACCTATAAATCAGGTTCTAACATTCAAATATATAGAAACTCTGGCTCCTTAATACAACATGGAAACTGCAAGTAGAGAGTAGGAGTAGAGTTGAGTTGTCATCATCCTCCAGCACTACTTTGATCTAGGAAAATGAGGATGAGAATTTCTTTTTCTCCACCTTTCCTTAATAATAGCATTTAGGTCTGACTTTTTTTTCTGTATGCCCTTTCTGTTCATTCTAATAATTTTATCCTTATCCCATGCTCACAGTTAAGTCAAAAATGTAGCCTGTTCTGCACTGAAATACTTTTTCCTTGATTCTTAGGAAAGTAGGTGTAACTGTAGTTACTGTGGTTTCATTATACCAGTGAGTGAGAAGTCTGAAGTGAGTGGCAACTTTGAGTAAATTCATGTTCTTGGAGAGTCCACATGACTGCATCAGAACTGAATAGGCATGGAATAAAGAAATATTTTAAGAGATCTCTTATCCAAATATAGAGAGACACTTAAAATCCTTTCCCCAGACTTGTTCCTGTCATGGTATAGACTTGCCCTTTGTTTCAGGGTTCTACCACGAAGCTGGGATTTGAGAAATAATTATTTTTAGTAAAACATGTTCCAAACTGAGATAGCACTGCTGTTTCTCACACCCTGAGTTATTAATATTCTGGTACCCTTTGCATTTTGAGTGACTTTTTTTTTTCCAACTTCATTTTTGGTTGCAGCCTTCTCACTGAGTACTGTTGCTTGCAACTAGACTAGAGGTCTACAGGATACAGAAAGCTACTGATGCTTTTAACCATTGCAGCCTCCCACTCATATGCAGTTTGAAAAGGACATTGATGGACTTATTATGACAATGTTTTTGACGTGTAAATTGGGATCTGTTGAAAGGGAGCTATCAGATGAGGAAAGTAGGGGGAGGGAAGAATCTTTCATTGTTCTGCTTGACCTCTTTTCTCCTCCCCCCAGTGCCTTGTTTATCTGTATAATCCCATGGTGCGCTTCTCCCCGAACTCCTGGGAGATATTTTTCTTCAGAGATGTGCTAGAAGCAGGAGTGCTAGACAAGCAGAAGCCTGGTGGAGAACACAGTGTGGAATGTGCCTACAAAACAGCAATGAGAAAAAGAGTCTGACAGAAGAAACATCCTGCTTGAGATAAGGAGTTAGGCTTTCTTCAGGGGTGCTTTGTAATGTTCCACCAGGGCCCAGGCTCTTCAAATCTCTCATCTGCTTTTGCTTTTGCAGATAAGTCCCCCGCAAACACTGGTCAATTCACCAAAGTCTTCATTTCCTTCGTATCTTTTCAAGCAGTGATGTTGTCTGCCATGGCATTCTGCATCCCATTGCTATTCTGCTGATCCTCAACATATTGTCCCTTGCAGTTCTGGAAAATACTTATGCCCACTTCTGTGAAGCTCTGAYGTGCTCCTGCTTCTCCTGCTCCAAGTAGATCACTACTCTTTCATCTCTCATAACTTGACACCTGACTTCAACTCACTGTTGCTGATTTCTCTCATACATTCTRCTGTTGAAATTGTGAGGCAGAAATGAGAAAGGAGTCAGTTGCTGACACTGCTTCCTGAGGTGAACAGAACTTCYATACCATTAGGGAGAAATGGTTGGTACTGTTTTTAAATAATGCAGAGCTTATAAATTATATTACAGAATATTACATTTTTTTTTCTCTGGAAAGGAAGTGGAGGTTATGCTGACAACTATTCTGGTGCCACTTCAGCCACAGGACATGGAGAGAGCATTATGAAAGTAGTTCTAGCCCGGCTGATCCTCTATCACATGGAGCAAGGTATATTCCAAACTTCCTGTAAGCTAAAATAAGGAGGATGAGAAATGCTGCCTAACGACAGGTTTAGGTTTATGTACCATCATTATAGAGCGGTTGTCCAAAGAGCAGTTCCCAGGAGTATGTGGTTGGATCATCTCTCTTAAAAACAAACAAACAAAAAAAACCCCTGAAGTATTAATAAAGCTAATGTAGCCTTAAATGGGCAGAAGTATCTATGCTGCTTGATGTTTAATCGTGTCTTAAGTCAATGCATGTTGAAAGGTGATACTGTCTACTTTGTCATGTTTAACTGAAGTTTTCTTTAAGGAAGTCTTTTTCAGTTTGAAACTGATCTTTGTGAACAAATAAGTAGCAAGCAAAGGCAAGACATTTTTAAGGAGGAAATGGTAGAAGGTTAGGGAGAAAAGAATCAAAGGTGTAATAAAGTACGGAATTTCACATTTCTAATGAACTGTAATGTTCCCTGTTTTAAGAGCTTGGATTATAGCAGCAGAAGTGATTTAAAGATGCTTTAAAATAACTATGATTTAAATTTTCATTTTGTTTTGGAAAGTGTACTAAACTGACTGGGTGGGTATGTGGTAAACAGCTGACACAGTATGTCTTATGTGACTGTAATATAATCTGACTGTGGGATGATCCTTTGGAGCTCTACCTTCATGAGTTAGCCTGTCATCCAAACCCTTGATTATATTACAGCCTGTAAACATAGCCAGACAACATACTTGCATTGCATGCAGTTGAAGAACCATTAATATAGATATCACTATTTTTAGAAAGCTGTAGCTTTTGAGCATTGCAACARGTTACCTTGAGATCAATGCAATTTGAAAGTTTTCCAACTATTTCCATTTAAGTTTTCGTTAGAGAAGCAGTAAGTAGAGAGACAAGTAATAGCAGAGAATATTTTAGTTACGCTTCTTTAGTGCTGTTTTCATATAATAGCTGTATTTCTCTGCAATACTCTTGTTTCATCCTAAGCATAAAATATACCTACAGATTATTTCTTACAGTTCTAACATGTCATGGTCTCTCCTCACTCCCCATATTATACTACTGGTCATTGGATTTGTAAATAGCTTTCTAAGCTTTATTTAGTCTGAACTGTGCAAGGCAGTTTCTTGTCTTGCTTGAAGTTAACTGCACTGCAAAAACTTATACATTGATATCAGTTATCTTGCTTGTGATTTACCAGTAGGAAAGGAGAACAAGGCTCAAATTAAAGGGAGAAAGAAAGAAAGAAAGGAAAAAAACTGTTTTGCACTTGTTCACCTTGCCCGTGCTTGCTTTACCTTCATTCACCCTGCCCAGAAATGTAACTTGGCTGCCAGGAAAATACATCAACAATAAGCAGTTCCTTCACATTTCAAGGAAGGCACTGAAACTAATCCCCCAAATTATTTCAACTTCTGAGTCCTTGAGCTGTCAACCAAAGTAACATATTGAAGAACAACTATAAAACCTAATGCACTGTTTCGTTCTTCAGTAACTTGCACAGTGAATATCTTATTTTGGGACCAGTACTGCAGAATGTACTTACATGCTTAGAGAATAAATTTTGTCAGTCTTAACAACTATTGGAATCCATGCCTTATGGTGGCAGCTGTTGTCTCGATGGAAAAAATCAAAGTGAAATACTGACCCTTTGAAGTCAGTGCCACTGACTTGAATAGTCACAATGTCACCCATGCTGGCAGAGAATGGACTTTTATCCTATCAGTCACAAGGGCTGTGAATAATTCTGATTCTACTGTTTTTGTTTGGTTTTGACTCAAAGTTTTGAGGGAAGGCATACAGGTCAGTTATTCYGCAGAAAGCGTTACAGATGATACATATCTTAGACTGAGACAAAGCTAACTGCATTCCTGAATAGATACTCAAACTTGTAGTGAGCAAATATCCTGCAGCTATTAYAGGCCTCTGTGTATGATGTACACAATAATTTTGATTTAAATATTCCTGTTAATATAAATTAAGTGTTAAGAAAAGATGGAATTTGCTTTGCTGCCATTTTATCTGATGCCTAGTTCATTTAGTCCTCATCTTCCTTGATACTTTCAGAAGTTTCAGGAAGAGTTGTACCTGCTYGGAGCTCCATTGTGTCCAGTGGAATTGGAACAAACATAAGGACTGAAACTGTTGACTCTATTAATACGTATTTAAATCATAAATACTTCAGACCTAGTTTGTGACAGACCTTTGATGGAAAGCTTGCAGGCTGCCATTTTCCCGCTCAGATGCCTGCACATGAGGTGTTGTCTTGAACACAGAGTTGATGAGTTAATCTATGTTGAAGACTAACACTGAAGTATGATCTGAAGCTATTCAGATTCTGTCTCTGCGGCAGCACCATGCCATAGCAGCTATTTGTGACCATGCAGAGGCTTCCTATAAAGTAAGCGGTTCCTCTACTGTACTAGGAATTTATTGATTTATTGTCAGTTTAGTTAAAGGATGAATTAGATTTGCTTGGCTCCTTTTGGGATGGGGGAGGGAACTTGAAGGAAATTTTAAAGTTTATTCCAAAAAGATATTGTATAGTTAACTTGTTCTTCTTTTCAGGAATGTCGCCAGAGATGGCTGCTGACACTGCATTAGACTACATGAAAACACGAGTTGGGGGCTTGGGGGGTGTCATTGTTGTTAACAATTCAGGGGAGTGGGCAGCAAGGTTCTCCACCAAGCAGATGTCCTGGGCTACTGTAAAGGATGATCAACTGTACTATGGGATTTTTACTGGGGAGAGGCATACAAAATCTGTTGATGAAGCACTTGCATCTGAAAGTGAGGGATTCTGAGAATGAAGAAACATAGTAAGAAAAAATGAAGACTTCCAATTTTTTTGAGAATGATGACTTAATTTTTCTGAAAATATGCTCTTTGTTCATAGGCATTGCACGCTTACGTCAAAATGAAACCTGGGCAGAGTGGTCATGGATATTAGTGTTTGTTAATATCTTTGGAAAATCCTGAAATCTTCCCCTTCTAGATAAGGAAAAGAATGGGCAGTAAAGGTGTACAGATTTCCTGATTAGTGTGCACTCTGCACTAAAGGGAGACTAAGTCTCAGTGTTAGAGGATGGGCTTGGAAAGGACTTTCTCAGCAACTCCTTCCAGGATGACTTGAGGCGAATACTTCAGTAATTAAAAACTAAATTTTGAATGATGCTTCACTGTAGAGTCTTTTGAACAGTCATCTCATGATAACATTTTTGCTTACTGTTAAGGGAAGCTTATTCACAGGCTTGAAGTAACTGTCAGGAGAAAAAAAAAAGTGAAGCTAGCTTTTCTTAGGAGTTGGGAAGTGTGGTATGTGCTGGGGAGTCTTATTTTATTCTGTTCATAGGCATCAGACCTAGAATTAAAAAACACTGATGTATGTTTTCTTTAAATCAAGATCTCTCCAAAAATACAAAATATTAAACTACCTGATTTTTAAAAATGATTTAGTATTACCTCTTTTCAGTACTGTTTCTTCATTAAGATTTTGTAATTGTGAAGGAAAAACATGAAATATTCTTGCTTTTTTGTTGTCTAATTTAACTACATCATTTGTGTGTTGAGACAGTGTAATAATATTGTACATTTTAGCTAGTGCCATGACTTCCATTTCCTCTGAAGACAGATTTGTATATTATATTATAATTAAATACGATCATACTGTGGAATGTTCCCTTTATAAGATAACCCAAATAAACATGGAAAAAATCTTCAATTACGTTTTGAAATTATTCATACCTGTATCCCAACTTCAATAAGCCATGTTATTGAGTTAGCTCATTCAGACTGGTATGGCTGCCAAGATTGTCTAATCTCCTCTCTACTTTAATCTGTGGTTTATTAGATGTTGCAGATGACTGGATGTGGACATTGATGGTTCAGGAATAGACAGCTCATGTAAAACAACCTTGGGGTACTCTTGTACTTTGTTGCACAAGAGAGCATAGAAGGTGGCTACTGATCTGATCATTAGCAGTTTATGAATTAAACAGTACTTAAAGTATGCCTGCCTTTGACTTTAAAGGGAAATAGTCTTTTGGACTAAAAAATAATTTGTTTCCCCTTTTGTGTATTAGGTACCAATCTCACAGGACCAGACTATTTTCCAGAAAACAGCAGTGTTGTCTTAGTTTGACTGCCAGAATCTCAAGGGAATACAGGTTTTTGTGGTCAAGACTCTACTTTGTTTAGCTCACCAGTACCTAGCTGCAAAATCAAATTTAGAACAGGCAGTAAGAAAAAAAGATGGCTAAAAATTTGGCTAGAGTTCTGCCAGATATCATTTTGCAACAGCATTTGCATTGCTGTGATCAAATTTATCTGGTCAAGGGTTTTGTGATTGAAAAAAAAGATAAAACTTGATTTTTATTATTTATTATTAGAGCTAAATTGTGATATATATATATGTATGTATATGTATATATATAGGCATGGATGTAGACCATCTAGAAGAAAAGAATGTAAAAGTCCTGTTTCATACCTGGTTTTGATCTGATTTAAAAACTGAGAGCATATTTCCAGTCACCATTTCTTTGTTGGAAGTGGTTGGAGAGATGGCACGTATTTGGTATTAAGACAGAGGTACCACGTGGTGGTATTGCCACAAACACCTGGTGCAACATTTTGGTCACAGTCTGCTTTTATTATTATACATTYTGTGTAGATGCAATCCTGTTTTGACTGACCAGCCAAGCTCTGAGCTGACCAAAAACTAAGTGACTGTTAGTGCAGCAGCAAGTGGGTGCTACACTAACGTGAACAGCTGGCTTCTGGTTAGCTTGAGTAAGTTCACGTCCTGTCCAGAATATACCATCAGCCACAGTAGCAGCGCAGAAGCCATCTCAGGGCTGCCAAAAGGAATGGTGAATGGTTACTTAATTCACCTCAGCTGTACTCAGGAATATAATGTAATAAATTGCTGGCACTTAACAAAGAGAATTATTCTGTATGGATTCCTGTATCATTCATCACCAGATTAGCTGGGCACTTTCCAACGGTGCATAAGCAATGTGACTTCCGTGTGCTCTGTGTGATCTGTTCTGTCTTCCCTATTCCTTGGTAGTGTGCTATATATTCCCTTGTTGTGAAGAAACATGTTTTTCAGAAGTATACGTGTGTACTATGCCTTTTTGATTGGAGCAGGGTTGGMAATGAGGAAGCATGCCTTGCACAGGGAGTGATGACATTTATGGTCCTTAGGCTGTATGGAGTTTGCTCCACAGTTAAATGATGGCAGCTCAAGCAAGGCACAAGTGTTTCCTTGTCCCTGTGCTTAGGGCTGTACGTGGCTTATTCTGGCTAGCTGTACTGAGTCAAAGCTAGTCAGAAATCCACACAGTTTTCCCATGTAATCTGAACAGCAGATAGTTGTCTTCTAGGACTGTATTTTCCTAAGAGGGTGGGATGACAGTAAGTGGTTAGGGATRGATTAAACTTCATAACTAATTGAGGAAGTGGGATAAAACTGCTGTCCTCCCCTCTCTCTCCCTGTGCCCCTTTCACATACTGTCTTTTGATGGAACAGGGCAGACTTCATTGCAGCTGATAATGAGGAAGTTTCTGGTATTGTACTGGGCTACCTGATTTTTTAATATGCTCACGTGTCCCCTTATCTTTGTGAATTTTGCAAAATTACCCTTACAAAGGCTTTAACAGTTAACAGTCTTTTTAAAGTATAGACAAAAGAAAAACTTCAAGGGAGTATTTATAGCAGGACAGGAAGTGGTGTGGCATTGCTGGGCATTGCTAGTGGACATGATCCTTCAATTCAAGTGGCTGTGACCTGGATGTCCAAGAAGGAAAAATTAGAGGTCTGTTGCCAAGAAACTGAGTRTCCTTGGCATGTAGCAAAGCAGCAATAGAGTTTTAATTATCTAATTAAAATGTGGCATCCCATTATTTTATATTGTTTATAATACCACTTGTGTATGTTGTTTTTTTTTTCTTCTGACTGCTCTATAGAAAAGGTTCCTGGCTTGAGATGGTAGCAGCAAATGGAGCACGTCATAGAAATGAAGTTGTAACAAAAACAGCAATGCAGAGAGTGTTGACATAGTCATAAATTGTTCCATGCAGGTTTTCCTTCTTAATCTTTGCTAGCTATGAGTAAATAAAAATTGTTCTGTGAGAGATGTAGGACATTACTGTTTCAAAATTTGTTTTTATTTTTTTAGTATTCTACTTTGTCCTACATTTTAGCTCCRTGTCTCTGGGGTGGTTTTCGTTGACTTTGAAATCTATCTTGGAAGAGTWTAAAGGCCCTCACTGTTTTGCTTGTTTCTTTTTGAGTATGCTTTGCCTTTGATTTGCTCTGATAAATATTTGCTGTGGGACAGATTTCAATCTTTATTACATYAGTATAAATTACCAGCACAGTCACTGAAGTCCCTGATTACACTTGAGTAAGTGAAATCAGATGTGGCCTGCATGTCCAAAGCTGGTGTCTCCGTGAGTCTTCAAACTTTCCTGACTAATGAGAGAGGAAAGCTAATGTGTGGGAAGGGCACTGTGGAAAGTAACGGTGTATAGAAGGCAGCAGGCTCATCCCTGACAATGTTGAAGTGAAGATGATGCCCAGGAAAACAGTTAAATGCGTACACTGATAAATAAACAGATGTCAGATGGTTCACATAAAAGAATCTAAAATCATGCAGGTATGGATGAGCTAAGAGACACTTTGGTTTAGACACAGAAACYGAGAACGAGGGGAATCTTATTCTCTGCTTCATTCCTTACAGTTTAGTGAGGGTGTGTAAATACCCAGCAGTCTTTCAGTAAATGAGCTTTGCTAGACCTGACTGAATGTGATTTAGCTTGAGTTATTTTTAAATGTCCTTGCCTTTGGCCTTTGAAATTGTCCCTGGTTTGAGTGGTTCTAGTTTTGTTGCTGTTCCTGTGCCAGTCTGTTTCTGCTGAGAGTACTGCGTTACCTCACAGTTGGTGCYTGCTGTAGCCCTCGAGCACTTTTGACCCTTTTCTGCTAGTACTCTACTACAACTTGAGCTATGTAAATGCTAGTAGCCCGTATCTTACGAGATACCTGGCTGCTGCTTGGCTCAATGGCTGTGCTCTGTCCTGCCCGCTTAGCAACCTGCATTGCCACGCACACCTCACCCCGCTGCACTATTTTGTATATTGGCACCCCATTGAATATGGCAAACATGTAATGATTTTGCCACTGATWCTCAAAACCTTGCGTAAGTTTGGGTCTAGCTTCAAACCACAGCTAGTGATGACAACAGAACTAAGCAGGCTGACTAATAAGGGAGAGRAAAAAAAAGGCTTTTAGAGATGTTGGACTAATTCCTGCAAGTACGAATGATTGCAAAACTACAACTACACAGCAGTTTTATTGTTTTAGCATTGGCTTTTTCTCAGCAACTTTCAAATGTCTACTCACAGGCAGTTTCTAGAACAAATAAAGTAACAAACTTTCTCTTCTGAGCTGTAAAAAGTGTGCACTTCTCTAGGTCATGAGTACTGTTATGTCCTCTYTCCTTGGAACTCGTCTCGTGGAAAAGAGGTATTGCAATATTCAGTATTTGTTGTCTTTTCTGTATAAGATTTCTTTTTAAAAAAAAAAGTTATCATGACTTTACTGAGGAGATTTTATATAGCTTATTCTCTACCCTAGGAGGACCCTGCCAAAGCCTTTTGGAATGAATGCAACTTAGCTAGGCCTCTAGTACGGTGGCTGTTCAGAAGTGATGATACTAGGCAAAAACAGTGGGACATGAAGCCCAGCACATTTTCATGGATTTGAAAGTAGAAGGAATCCCAATTATTATCTGGTCTTACTTTCTAAATAAACAGGCCATGAGTCCTTATCTCTGCTATTTCTGCATTAAGCAAAGAACTTTGGTTGAAGTATAGTCTATACCTACTGCTGACTGCATGAGAAAAAAATGAAGACAAGGCACTCCTTGAGATACAAAAATGTGATTTTTTTTTTGATAATTGGTTTTAAATATTTGAGGAAAAATGACCATTTTTGTGGTAGATAGTAGTTTTAAAACTGAGAACCTCTTCTGTGCTGCCACCAGGCTGCTAGGAATCTCCACAGGGCTACTGAGAGTTTAAGAAATAGAGCTGATATTTCAGATCCAGCAATAGAAAGCATGTATTTTCCTGGAGACAAACCTGAACAAGTCTTGCATATAATGG
This sequence comes from Rhea americana, assembly GCF_003343005.1. Lineage (NCBI taxonomy): Eukaryota > Metazoa > Chordata > Aves > Rheiformes > Rheidae > Rhea > Rhea americana. The sequence goes on along the minus strand of NW_028186590.1, from coordinate 2,152,636 downwards.
TACTATTTATGTAACAACTCTCATCTTCAGAGAAGCTACAAAAGCTGTTGAACTGATCTGCTCAGCTCCTCAGTGGAGTACAGAGTTTATTCAAACAGTTTTACTCTGGTGTACATACAGGAAGATTAAACCACTACACTGAGGCTGCAGAATGTATCTGAGGCAGGGCTAGGATTAAAATATTGATTTCTGGCCTCCACAGTCCCAGGCTCAGTTCACTACATTATGTTGTTTTTACAAATAACATTTGGACAAATAGATCTTGACATATCAAAAGCATAGCAGACTCTCAGTAAATTAAGCAGGGCTTTAGCTGTTCAGTGTTTGTGATTTGTGTGTGCCCTATGTTTTGTTCTAGTAATCTCAGTAACTACTGTGTGTTTGCAATGAAACTCACTTATAGCCTGAAGCATACTAGATTTTTTTCCTAAAGCAGAAATAAAAAAGGTATTTATGATAAGTTCTTGTTGTCACATTGAGATCTGCAAATATTTAAAGGAATTTTACTTCATTCTATTAAATATATATTTATATATAAAATATATATGTATATACACACACTTTTTTTTTTGGGGGGGGGGGGGGATTCTTGTCCATAACCATCTGTAGCTTGCATCTCTCCTTTATTTCCTTGTTTGAGTTAAGAGACAGAAATAATGGGAAAAAGCCTGTAGCCTCAAAGTTCAAATATAAGTGCTTTTAATGAAATTATCAGATGTCACATTGGGATACTCAGTTTGATATCTGAATGCCAAAACAGAGGCAAGTATGTATTTGAAAGCTGAAATAAATTGTACAAAGAAAATAATTCAAGTATATTTGTATTTGAAAGCTGGTCTCCCAATATCTAAAATGCTGTAAGAACACTGCCACTGCTACAGCCTAGTAACTGCAGAAATACCTGAGCTTGGTTAGATGTAGACCAGAACCAGTTTTCTGTGTTTCTGAGCTCCAGTTATCTCATTTGCAGCTTACAAGCAAGCACTGCTTGCTTTTATGGAGCACACTTGAAGTTTGGCAGTCCTACAAAAACAGTATTGGTTTTTAAAACACGTCAAGTTATCTAACAGCATTCTCCACCCTTCTTTGTTAGTTGATGCAGTAGCACGATGTCATTTGTCAGAGAGCCAAAACTGGAGACATGCTGAATATGTGAATACCAAGGAAGTGGTTTCCTTAGCAATAACAGGCATGTGAGAGTCAAAACTTCCTTTCCTCCTCATGTGACCTTTTTCAAAGCACTTCACGTAGGAGACAATAGCAGTGAATTCCAAGCACCCACAGTGTTCTTGCATTGCCAAGCATAGATTTGCCAAGTTATCTTTTTATTAAGGCAAAATTACATTTCCTTACAGTTTCCATTAGGAATTGTGTGTGTGTGTCTGTGTGTGTATAGTGCAGTTTTCCCTGAAATCAAAATCACCTAAAGCAATACAAAAAAATAAAAACATTTTTCTCACCATTGTGGACAAAACCTTTTGTTATGCATAAAATCCAAAGTCCTTTCTGTTGAGAGGAAATGATAGCATGAAAGGTTTATCCAGCTTGTTTTCATAGCTGGACCTTCCTTGATGCAATACCAATTACTGAAGATACTTCACTTGTTTTACTTCAGGTAAAAATCGCCACTCCTTATGAAAAGCCCTGAGGAGAAAAAAACAAACAAAAAATCAAAAAAAAGAGAATGAAGGTGAGGATTTGTGAGGGAAAATAAAAGGGAGGTGTCGTTCATCTCATACATCCTGCACAAGTGCAGTATCAGGCCTCTTTTGCTGCTATTCTTATCCTGAATATTTGATAGAGACTTTTCTCATCCCTAAACAGACAGTAATGATAGCCAGAAGTACTCTCACAAAGCCTTCTGTCCAAGAATCCTGCGGTGTTTTCTGAAAGCAGCTACTAAATTTAAAACTGAACTTCCTATTGAGGCAGGGCACTATTATCCCCATTTTTCCTACTGGGAAGTGTATACAGCAAAGATTTTGATAGGTGTGAAAAGGGCAAAAAAAGTCCTGTTAGAGCTGGAAATAGAAGTTCAGTATCCTTTCTGTAGTGTAACACATAAGAAACTGTCTTGGATTTCAAAAATTCAAGGAGAATTTTGTAATTACAGTTCTTCTTAGCTTTGATCTTTCTGGGTCAACTGTACCCAGCTCCTTTGCTAGCTACCTTGTTCCCACACCGGCAAGGCCTGCATTTGGATCTCTGGTGATTAGCAGAGAAGGGGTTCTCTGATTCTCAGGGACCATTGGTTTTCATCTTGCTTTTAGTTGTGTGCGCTATATTTGTTTCCCCCCCACACACACATTTTCAAGATTTACTCTAAACTCTAGAAGACTAGAGTTTTTCAGAAATGAGCTGTGAAATGTGSATAGTTGAGTTTGGAGCTGGTCCTTCCAGGGAGGAGGAGAAATCTGATATGAGATGGTTCATCTGAAGATAACCGCACACTGCGTGGAGGTGATGGTCCTGCCACCAGCAGGCTTGGCAAGCAACAGCATCAGACCAAAGCACAGTGTTGCACARATTGCATGAGACAAATACAGAGCTGTGACAGAAGGGGAGCTGAAACCAAAGACAACCGTGAAGAAATGGTTAGAGATCATACTCCTAGGGAGCACCTCAGGGTAAGAAGGGAGGATTCAGAAAGTGTGTCCTCCCTCTTTTTCTAAAGTGGCAGAAAAGAGCAAGAAAAAGGTGCGAGAGCCCAAATAATGCTATCCAGCAGCAGGAAGGCAGCAAGGCGCTGCAGACAGGTTCCCCCTCCAGCAGCAGCTAGAAAAGGATGAAGAGATTTGGTCAAACTCAAGCAAGGCAGTGTCTGGTACTGCAATACTACCAAGGTTCAAAATTATGGCAACCCCAAACAGTGCTAATTTTATTAGATGCCAGTATTTGAACTTGTATTCCATCCAGAACCTGTTGATTTTCTAGATGGCCGTCACCTCGGTGTCAATATAGGAAACATCTAAATRAGTTTTAAAACTGGTGGTATGCAACAAGCTAGCCATGAAGACCAATTTCTTGTGCGAAGGGAGTGCAGTACATTAACAACTCCTGAGACTCCAGAAGGAAAAAAAGACCAGCACAAGAACACAACAGTGGCACATAGGAACAGGAAAGCCAGCGGTGTGCTGGAGAGTCAGAGCACAGGTTACAAGGGTGACCAGCTGGAGGTGGCATCCAGCCTGTGGCTACAGTGTTAGCTACTGTGGCTCTAGCAATACCTTTCCTATTAAAGAACTGGTTTAAAGATATAGGTTCACTGCATTATGACAACCCACCATAGAGCACGCTGTAGGACTATGCAATATTTTCAGTTATTTCAAAAAAAAAAAAAAAAAAAAAAAGTCATAGGACAATATTCTCTGCTACACGTTGCTAAGTAATAGCTTCTTTCATTCTATTTTCCTTTGTATATGTTAAGACAGAATTTATTTCTCTTTGTGTGTCATTAAGCTCTAAAAAGTATTTGAACAATTATTTAACAAATGTTTAAGCAAAAATTCTAAGGACATGTCCCTTTYGGAGAAAATTTGGCTAAATATCCACTGATCTATTCTTTCACAGAACAGATAATATGTTCAGGATATGGAAGCTTCTCTCATGTAGTTGTTATTTTTTCCTTATGTCYTTGTATGCTTCAGCTTTACAATTGCTCCCATAGGCCATAAAAAACCCAAGATATAAAGAAAATATATTCAGCATATTTTGAAAAACAACAAGCAGCATCCTTTACAGGAAATTTGGGTTGAGGCACCCTATACAAACTTTTGTCATGTTCTTTAATCTTGTTTAACTGGAACATATTTCAGCTGTGCTGGTTTTCCCAGAGCATTTGCTGATATGATTCAATTAATAAACTAGATTTCAGATTCTGAGACTGCTAGAAAATGTTTTGTGGCAAAGTCATTTCGACAGAGCTGCCTTTCAACATATTATCCTTCTGCTGAAAGATCCACCAATGAATCCGATATTTGTGTCGGGCACTGAGAAGAGCAGTGACCTAATATAAACGGTACTGCCTGGCAGTCACAGCTTGTCATCATAAGTTACTTTCACAGCAGCCCATTCACATCCTTACTGAATAAATACAGGTATTATATTATTCAGCTGATGGAAAAACTGCAGTTTGCATTCAAATCCATGTACTATGATGTTTCTAGACTTCTAAAAGTAGTGTGTTTTAACAAAGCTCTGGTATCCGGGAGACAGGAGCGGGAAGGAAGGCAGTACTATGTCCCACAGACATTTTCCAGATATTCCAGCACAACAGTGCTTTCAGTTTAGTGCATTTTTTTAAAAACTCTCTCTGAAATGGCTATGACAGTACTGATAATCACACAAATTATTCTGGATTTGGAAGAGCTGCTCCAGCCAAAATCCCAGTGTAACACAATTTTCAGTTGTGGACACAAGGGCAGAACCTGGGGCCGCAGGCAGGACATGGGCTTGAGCAGATGCACAACTGAGGTGAAACAACTCTTTCACCAAAGACGAGTTACATCCCTCCTCCCAGTGCAGACACGCAACCTGGGGTCTTTAAAATGTATGTCTAGGCCCCTCAGCCTTAGCGAGCCATCAGATACCTTGCGAGCTGACTGAAGTAAGTAAAAAGTGTGTTGRCAAGCAAGCAACAATGCGCTCCAGAACTTTTTCTAATTATTAACTTGCAAACATGCAGTTTCCCATAAGGCAGATTTTCTGTTGTGAACAGCTGAAGGACACAAAAAAATTCAGCATTTCTATGCTATGGCAAATACCAAGACTTGCAAAACAGGTTCATTACCAGTTCTACAGGTCTAACTGGAGGACATGGACCTCCTACCTCTGGTTTCATTTGCTGTCACACTCTTCATGCCAYGCACTGGACCTGTCCCCTTCTCTGGTCCTTTTTCCTTGGCTCACACCTGTCTCCCTGGCAGTCTCCGTACATTGACTAGAAAGAGTACAGGACTCCCATGGACTGTTTTTCATGAGCAGATCTCTGGCAACTTTACCAAAAGGAAAGAAATTGAAAGAATGAGGCAGATTGGCAGCAATTTTGGTGGCGAGGCGAAGTGTTGTGGCTAGAGGAAAAATGCTTAAAAGGAACAGGTGGAAGAGTGTTCATGTGAAAGTACATGGTTGCAGACCCTGGAACAGTACCCCAGCTTCCTAAATCCTCCGTGCCTGCAGCTGCCACTGAAATCACCAAACAGGTCTGCTCTTGCACTGCTCCACATGCAGGGAACAAGCTATTGCTGCAGTCAAACACACCACTCCTTGAAGGCGCCGAGGCTCCTATGGAGAGCCTTAAGGTTTCAGCCCCCACGTGCCAACGTCCTGTAAGCATCATTATGATGTTTAGGCAGGTTTCCCTCCTCCAATTTTTTTAGAGAAAATTCCTTTTACAAGCTACATTAAAAGAAAGCCATAAAACCAAGCACTCACATGTTACAAAATGTAAGAATAAGGTTGTTTATGTTCTTTAACTCTTTGTCTCTACATGATACAATCTTTAATTACGTTCCACCAGCTAAACATTTTGGATCCCATTTTGCTAAATGGAAAGAGAAATGTTACTGCTTATTTTTACTGGTAATTTGCTGTGGAAAACAATATATTGAACATGAATGGTATATTCAGTGATTTAACATTACCAAAGTAATGATGCTATAAAACATTGCTGTGAGGTTTTTAGGTCTTTATACTGCATTTACTGTAAAAATGTTTTAGTGATCAGCCACGGAAAGCCCAAAGCTAAAAAAAAAGTCGTTTGGCAAAGGAAGATTTTTAGTGAATGAGAAAAGTAATCTCAGAAAAAGCAAAGGACGTGGACTAATTACTTTGCTTTAATGTCCCAGACATTCAGCTAGAGAAGCATTATGAAATTCATGTGATTAGTGCAAACTGAACAGCTTGTATTTCAAAAGAGAATTATTAGTTTGTGCTGTTTGATGGCAACCTCCCCAACTTATGCAGGGCCCTGATCCTTAAAAGTGCCTGCACAGTGCATCTGTTTAAGTTAGGCATGTGAGTAGCTGCGCTGTGAAGAAAGGGCAATTTGCAAAGCTAATCTTCTTACAGCTAAAGTCAACGGCAGCCTCACCCTTAACTGTAATTGCACGCAAGCTAGTCTCAGCTGGACAAAGTTAAGCATATTTGCTATCACAAGACTACTGTCTGAATGGGTAAATACTAGTTTTTACAATACAGGGTTTCATATACACCCTTCTTCCCTTCCTTTATTCCCCTATTCACCTCTACCCCAAAATCTAAATTCTTAGGAAATTACACTTCTAATATGTTCTGGTCTATTCCTTGGAGCAGGTGCAAAGAGCTATATACAGTTACTGATCCCTTATAATCTTACAAATATAACTTGTTTTAAAGTTAAATAAATATAGAAGCCTTTCTGTGAGAAGAACTGCTGTTTGTGCCTTTGGAGACATTTATGAGAAATATTATGACCTAATTACTTAATTGTTTGCCTTCAAGTGCTTTTATTTTATTTTATTTTATTTTATTTTTTACTCTTAGCTAAGACTACTTATGAAGTAAAATATTATCTGGCCCGCTGCTGGTCTTTTTAACCTCACTGTAATGCTATGGGCTAATGGAGAGAGGATCACAGTCTCCTCTGATACAAGAATGGCAAAACTGTACCCTTCATTCGCTAAGCAACGGTTCGAAGTCACATTGCCCTTATTGTTGGCCTGCAGTACTGGAGATTTTCCTCATGCCTGGCTTCACTTTGACTTGGTGGCTAAGGTTTCAGCTAATGATGCTATCAAACAATAGTGGAACACAATTCAAAACAACCACTGGAAAAATCTTTACCCTGTTCCAAAGCTGCCAGGTTAGGACAAAAGAAGAGCTGTAATACTGTGAAGCAAACACAAGCACTGAAGCTATCGTGTCTATATCTGGATATACAGAGCTTCTGCATCTTTTGAGAACTGGCTATAGTCATTTCTTTTCTTTTTAAGGTTTTCAGCCACAGCATTTCTCAGTAATTGCAAGTGACCTCTGTGTAGTACGTAGCATACTAACTATACCAGGACACTTTTTTTTCTGTCTTGTTCTAGGTGAACTCTGCTCACAGGAAAAATTAAAATGCGTATGTCATCAAACCTGCACTCAGACTGAGCACTGAATCCATACTGTTGGGCACTCTGAGTCCCAGTCATCCCAGTTAAGAGGCCTGGCCAGGTAGTGCTATACCTTCCATCTGCTCTGCAAGCCTGGATTTTCTTCTTGCAAAAAAACAGATGGAAGATGAAGATGTKTGAAAAGATCAAGTTACCTTATACATAAACACTAAAAGTTAAGGGGGGAGGGAGGAAGAGAATTACCATTTTACAACTGAACTCTTATTTGGAGCTAGGGAAGATGGGACATCCCTGCTGATAAAACCTATTGGCATAACACTTATTAAGGCTTAGAAAAAGAACAATTGCTTTCGTAATGTTCTTTCCTCAAATGGGAAAATTTAATATTACTGTTATTCCTGAATGTGCTAGAGCATGGATCTCTCATTACCCAGAACAGAATGAATGGGAAGTGTACATAGGACAAAACAAGTGTCAGCAGCTAGATAGTTGATGGATGATGACTCCTCATTTGTTCCTAACAGTCTCAATGCTCTTGTATTCTTTCCCCAATCTGTGTTTGTTGTCCAGCTGTCATCACCYCTCTACAATTTAGATTATAAATTTTTTTGGCTAGGGTCAAGTTTTTTATTATGTGTATTATCTAGTAGAATAGGACCACAGCAATATCTCAAATCAAATGGTGAGTTGACCAGGCTACCAAAAGATAAGATCATGATGCCCAGTCAAATAAGTCCATGGGAGCACAACTGAGCCCTACATGTCTATTTTTCCTCAAAGCAGTCCACCAGGAGAGAACGTCAATGGAAAAGTTAAGCCAACCTGAAACTATGTAGGGAAATGCCCCTCTGGCTGCATAGCCCCCACTCAAACAGAAGCACCAGTGCAGCCATTTGTGGGGGCATCTCATTGACTGGAGAATGGGGGGACCAGTAATGCTCAGCGCCAACCAGGAACTTGTGATCCTGCTTTTCTAGGGAAGGGAGGAGGAAATAAAGATCAGTATTACATTAAATTATATTAATACATTGTATTAAAGACTACTGGGCCTGAGTGTTGCCTCAGCTGTGCCTAGAGAGCCTTTGGTTCAGCACTGGCTTGTGTCAGCTCAAAATATCGGCAGCACCAGACTAAGTCTTCTTGCAGAATAGCTTCAGTGCCAGAGCAATCTTAATTCAACTTGCAGATACTTTTATAAAGTGGACAGCAGTGTTCAACCTGCAGTTGTACACCAGCAGGAACTACGTAGTCTTCTGCCCCACCTAGACTCTTAGCAGGGTTCAGCAATAAGATTCAAGAGAGGAGCAGATTTGACCAATTTCCCATTCAGACACTGGGTGATGAGTCCTCTAGGCATCTCTGTTTATGACATTTATTGTGGTTAGTAAGTAAAATGACCCTTGCAGTTGGCAGAGGTGATGCTCTGAACTTTCTTGTTAGGAACAGCAGCCTTCAAATCCTGAAGGACAKTGATCCTGTGTTTGGCACCAGGGGGATGGCAGTCTCCTTTCCTTATGTCCTCAGGTTAAAAGGTATGTCAGGCAAAACAGCATGTGCTTTAGTGACTTTTAAAAAATGTTTTGGCTAGAGTAAGGTATTTGTGAAAATCTATTCAAAAAGGAACAATAAGTAAGTACATAAATTATTAATGTGAGATCTGTTGAACACATCTGCCTTTGAGCAGACCTGAAATTTGCTTCTAAGTCTCCAGAAGACAGTTGCACCATTCAGCCACGCTTACCAGTAGTAACAAGCATACGTTATTGGGGTCAATACACTGTATCTAGTAATTTTGCTAGGAAACTTAGGTCTTTTTTGTTAGCATATACTTCCTTTTCTATGCTGTATGGAGTTAAATCATGATTTCAATAACTACAGAGAGAGAAGTTGACTAGTAATACTGGAGATACGATGTACATCGCTATGAGACACTAAATTGAATCTTATCAGTCCATATTTTGTTATAGTTGAAATCAGTGGCTTAAAAGTCACTTTYGATAAAATTGTAAGATAACATTTTCTAAGCTGTTTTACATTGTAGTCCAGAGCCCAAATAAAATGCAAGATAATATTCCAATTATTCTGATCATCTTTTTTGACGGTATACTAGACATAGTATACTACTCCCTAATTGCAACTCATTGTGTGCAGGATAAAAGTACTGAATTGGACATCTGCTGCTGTTCTGTTTATCAGCTATGCCACTTTAAAGAAGTGTCTGTTATGCTTTCATGGAAAAAGCACTGTGTTCCAGCACTGAAGACAACAGCAGAGGGCAAAGATCTAACCCCACTTGCCTGAATGTTGTGTATTCATCATACTACGTCTCCTGCAGAAGAGAAACCATCATTTAAATGCAAAAGAAAATACATTTTGGAAAAGGATGTTTTTGTGAATTACTATTTCAGTTAGGAATGAAATGACAGAATTGTCCAGTCTTGGTATTATTCATTAAGCTGGTTCATTATGGTTCTATCAATGGCCAACTCACAACAGTTCCCCTCATGGTAAACATTATAAAACTAAGAGACTGGAGCTGTTCTAAAAGTTGGACTATGCAGAAAATCATTTTGTACCACTGAAATTTGTTGCTTGGAGGAGTGTTCTCTTTATAACTTTTTAGTACAAATGTATGTAACAAAAGATGAAAAAATGATATATTTTAAGTTTATTTGCTTATAAACATAATGATGATAAAACAAAAATTGTAATAGAAAAGCCATATAGACAAGCAGAAAGGAAGCAAAATAAAAACTTTGGTTAGGTTGGACTATATACTTCAGAGTATTCAATAAATGCTGAGTAAAATCTTTTCAAAAATGTTGGATAGTTACCTTAATGGAAAATAATTGTAAGTAGTAAGTTATGCTCATTTTTGGTGTAAGAAATACCAAATAATATGAATTTCACCCAAAAGCTTAGGCCATATAGACCATGCTATTTAGAAACAGAGCGTCAGCCCGTAAGTGTGGCTTGAAAGTATATTTGTTTCTGACTGGGAACAGGTAGAGAAGAGGTGGAGACAGTCACAGCTGCAAGTGAAGGATGGAAAATGCAGGCCTGAGGGAAACTTGAGAAATCTTTCTTTTGGGTAGAAAATTGTGCAGAAGAAACTCTGGAATACTGAATAAATACTGAAGAAGGCATCTTCTTCTACAAGGAAACAGGACTTTGTCAATGACACTCCCAACTCTATCCTCAACTTCATTTTTCTGATGGAAAAAATCTGTGAGGCCATGAGTATTGGCTACCTACTCGGATCAAAAGGGGCAAAAATATATCACTGCTTTTGCCCTTAATGTTGTATTCTGTTTGTCTTTCATTACAAAGAAAAGAAAAGGACTGTGTTTTTTTCTTTTTCCCAACCTCCCACATAGCAGCTCTGCTGCAAATCAGATGCCATGTAGGGTAGGTAACTCTTATTTCCAACTGTGTTGTTTAATCTCCTCTTTCCCTTCTRTTCTGTTTCTCTTAACTATGCAATAAACCCCAGAGTTTATCTACCAATATATGTGAATATATTAGGTCCACAACCTTGTTTGTATTTCTGATAACCTCTGGGGATAACATATATCAACACTTTTTCATCTCACTATAGCAATGAAAGTGAGCAAAACACAGTTGTTACGTCTTTGGGCAAAGGATTTGATGAGGAAGTTCTCTTGGTAATTAAAAAAAMCCCCAAACCTTCCCACGGACTCTGAATGGCTTCCCTATTAATCACTACCTGGGCACCATTGGCTTACTGCATTTGTGAAAAAATGTTTCTAACAAAGTAGGTGCATTTTTTTTTTCTAACTTAAAGAGCATTTAATTTGGTAGATACTAATAGCTTGCCCTCATCGATATTACAGTAATAAACTGTGACTGAAAAAAATTGAATACCCCCCCCACACACACACCTTAAATATATAATTGAACTTTATATATTTACCAAACTTTTTAAAGAGTAACATAGTAATGTTCAGCAAGATTTAGCTAACAGAGTTTTCTGACTGATCCATCCTGGTCTGCTGAGCACTCACTCAGACCRGTGACTGAGTTATCACATCAGCTGAGCCTGTCCTTGCTCTTAGCCCACAGCAAAAGTGAGATAAAATGCTAGTATAAACCTCTTTCCCTTTGAAAATAGCTTATGAAATGTTCTTCTCACATTTGAAACAGTTTATGAGCAAGACCATGGTCAATTACCACTGCTCAGTCCGTGGTAGCTCACAAAACTATTTTGAATTGCCTGTGTATCTGCTGTGATAAATGGACATCTTACTTGACCCATGTGTCAGGAACTTAGACATGGCTATTGCAGAACAGATTTATGGAGTACAGATCTGAGTAAATTTTTGCTCAGACCTGCTGTTGAGATTTGGCTGAGTCCTTATGTAACTACTCGATATATAAATATTTTATTTCATTGTTCATTTCATATCCTCTGGTATCCTCTCCAATTTGAATCGTGGGTTGTTGCGTGCATGGTGTCCTTGGCAAGGTATTTGTACTACAATGGCATGACTAGGCTTTGTTCCTGGATTTGTGCCTAGGTGTGATAAAAATGCAAGCCTTACAAAAAATAACACCTGAACTTCTGTGCTAAAACCCTCAAACACTAGGAAGGTACTGCATCTGTTCAGTTAGTTGGATCTCAATTAAGAAACACAAACATAGCAGTACCAAAGACAAAAAAATCTAAGCTAATGCTCTGTTTTGAAACATACAGGGGAGAATGTCTGCAACAGTATGTTCATATGGTAATACTCAGGTCTCAAGCTAAAAGCTGAGAAAGATGGACCTCTGTGCCTTGCATAAGACAAAACCTAAGTTTGGCCATGTCTGTGTTTGTGAATTCTGAAACTGCCCACCCCCCCACACAGTCACAAGACCCAGTGTGTGGCATATTAGCTGGAATTAGCCTATACTGTACTTATGTCCATGGTCTGAGGCTCTGTATCAAGCCTCATCAAAGGGCATGAGTCGGGTAAAGAGATTCCTCGGAGCAGGCGAAGCCACCATGGCCAGGCCGGTAGCGTGCTCTTGCTGCTGGCATCCAACCTCAGCAGGAAGCAACCACAGGCTGGTGGTCTGCCATMAGTAGCCACTAAGGATTTAGAACAGATTTATAAGGAAAATATAAACGTGGAAGTAAGCGTAAAGCACGATAAAATGCAACACGGCTTTGACACAAGACAACCCTCGCTAAGCAAACCCAGTGTTAGCATGAGAAAATGAAGCTCCATGAGGAAGAGACTGCAGCAGACCTAATGTAACCAGGCTTCTACTGCTACTTCATGGAAAGCTACTGCAAGGACGCAGAACTGCGTAAGGTGCCCTAGGGCGAGTAAGAAACTGGCCGAAGCGCAGCGGCTTAGAGGGAACGTCCCCTGGCAGAAGGAAGTCAGCAGGAGCTCTGCACGGACACACATYGTGCTTTAACATTTCCACCAATGGACTTGGCACAAAATGAAGGAGCATACTGGTGAGATCTCCAGGTGAATGCATTGGGAGGCCCTGTCGGGAGAAAAAAGGGATCAGGAGAGCCTAGAAGAAAGATTAGCCTGACCTCGAGGACCGGAATACCACAAATTCAAGCTAAAATAAAATAAAATAAAATAAAGTTATGCACACTGAGGTTAAGTAACAGAATCACCCAGTCTGACCAGCGCTTCCTGGGCAAGCCTGCATGGGGCACAGCTGTGGACCAAGGGGCCTTTTCACTCCCTTATCCCCCTAAAAAAAATAAAATAAAAATAAA
>NW_028186590.1:2135146-2138916 GCF_003343005.1 Rhea americana | reverse complement strand
GCCGCGGGCAGCGCGCAGGTGCAGCGGCAGGTAGCGCCGCGCCCCGGCCCGGCTCGGCTCGGCTCGGCCCGGCCCGGGGAGTCCCGGGCCGGGAGCGGGGCGGCGGCGGGCACCTGCGGAGGAGGCCGGAACTGCTGCTGCAGGAGGGGAAACTCCGGGGGCCGCTGCCGGGCGCCCCCGGCCCGAGGGCGGCGAGCGGCCGCCCCTGCGGGCCGGGTGCCGGCAAGCGAGTTTCCGAACATCTTCAGGCGTGAGACGCGGCGCGGCTGGTCCGGCCGAAGCCGTCGCTGATGTCTTCGTGGTTAGTCTGAGTTCTGCTGCAGGGTTGGCAAACGCTCTTCTCCTCTTTCTTCCCCCAAGACTCGCATCCAAGTAGCTAAATCGCATATGAAAAATACGCTCGCTCTCGCACGCGCTCTCTCTCCCCACACTTTTTTTTTTTTGGTAGGAAGTTATTATTTACTTGTAAAAGAAGCAAATGCTGCTTCTCTTTTCCCTCGCATCCTGAGCATTTAAAATAAATTTGGTGGGAGAGGGAGAAGAGTCTCCGTGTACTTGATTTAAAAACAACTAATAAAAGACAGCTTAGTGATACTAAAGACAGGAGTGTAAATAGCCGTTATTTTTTTAAAAAGAGATTAATTAGTTATCTTCATATTCCACGCACCTTACATTTTGTGTAGACTTTAACATAGAAGTGGCATAACTGTTTCACGTTGACCGAACTTAAGAAGAATATCTCTTTAAAATGTGTTGACATTTAATTGACCTTTGAAAGTTCATTCTGTTAATCATACGCAAAGCGCTAACGCTATGCTTGACTGATCTGGTGTTCTTACATTCAGTCGTGCTCAGCATATAAATTCTGCGGCATAATTGCCACTTATTGAGCAAGAAGAGTTTCTTTTCTCCTCTGAAAATGAGAAAGTTTTCCCTTGCCTCTGGCTGGGTACTACTTGTAGAGTTTTGAATCAAAATGCTTTCCTGTCATTAGTTGTTGTGAAGGGTGTGGCCTGTAGTTAGACAAGAAATTCCATTACTGAAACTGTGTTTTTCTCCTTCCTGAGGCCTCAAACAGGGCAAGGTAACCTTGAAGGTTACTTTTGTGTCTAGTGTGAATCAAAACACCATGGTTTGCTTTTTTTGTTGTTTTTTTTCTCTAGCGCTTCTGAATTCAGCTGCTTCACTGTAGAAGCCCGAGTTTTAAAAGGTTGATTGCGGAAGATAACAAAAAACCCCCAACCAACCAACCTCCTAAAACTTGCCTCTGGAAATGAAAGGTGTAATACACATGTTAAAATATGTACTCCTTGCATTATGGCCATTGCCCGTAGCTTTGGTCTAACTAAAGCATACACAGTTATTCAAATTAGAAACCTTATGTATGAAGTTGCTACTGAAAGATGTAAGAATTCATTTCTGTTATGTTTGCATTCCAAAGGGTAGGTTTTCAGGTGCAGTTAGTACCTCCAGCAGTATTTTTGATATTTTGAGACTCTGTGCTGTATGTTGAATGTATAAGTCCATTCTATTTCTTTGTGAAAAGCGAGTAAAATACTACATGTTAATTTAAGTATAATGTCAGTGATTCCTGCTAGTCTGTTAGCTCTTTGTTATTACCATTTAAAAACTAATAGCTCTTACTCTTAACTGTAAATCAATTTATAAAATCAGAGCTCTAACAGTGCTGCTGCCTTAGTCCTAAACTATTTTCTCAGTGCTAAATTTGAAACTGGAATCCCCTTCCCTAACTGTGAAATCAGATGTGATGTTCAAGCTGCATATGCCATTAAAAATCCTGATACTACATACAGTTAGGAGCTATTAAGTCCTGGTGGGTCTGCGTGTGTGGGTCTGTGTTTCTTCTTGGGAGCTTTTTCATGGATGCTGTGTCTACCAACATGCAAATACTTTGAATACTAAAGAGAGATCTTGTCGTAGTAGAGTTTTTTTTTTTGTTGTTTTAGTATGATGAATAAAGCGTTGCATGCGATAATTTCACTGCATCTTTAGAAAGCTGAGTCAAAATAAATATAGCAGCATGTCTCTACTTTGTGTACAGTTGACAGAAGAAGATGGCAAAAAACCCAAGTAGTTTACAGGCTTCAGTGTGCAGATGCCTGACTTCCAGGTGGTCTGATGCCCAGTAGCCCATAGTTAGGCACCTGCTACAACTATATGACATATAGGGAAAGGTTAAAAAATGGCCAACTCTGAAATCATTGAATAGAAGACCTAAACTGACCAGCAGGAAATGCTGAGAGATCTGACCTGCAGGTCAGCTTTCACAGAGGTTTAGGTCTTTGATCTTCACTGGATGAAGGTGTTTATGCATTCATGTTATTTGCAATTGCAAATACTTTCCTAGAATTAGATGCCTAAGGAGGCATTTCCCATACAAAAACACGCACACACATAGATCTATTCAATGAAAGCCAGAAGTTTACAGCCTAGTCCACTTAAACCAAAGTTCCTTTTTAAAGTCATCTTCCTGATTTAGAGGAGCAATTTGAAGTTGTTGGTAGCAGGAATTCCTGGGATGAGCCTCTCCTGTTGAAATTGCTGGGCAAAGCATAGGATCACCTGAAGGGTATAGGCGGTCATCTAGGGTAAGGAAAAGTCAAACTCTAGTTCATAGTTGGAGATAAAAAAAAAAGTGGGAATTTAAACCTGAACATCTCACATCCTAGTTTTGAGGTATGGGACAAAAAGGTTTCCTACGCTGCCACTACGTCTCTCCAAGTCCTGACAATGAAGTCAGGACTTTGAAGTTGCACTTTGAAAAGTACTCTGCATTTCAGCAGTTGAGGGGGTCAGAGAAAGGATTTGAGAACCCCATGGAGGTTTGGATGTGAATTACTGATTCAGGCAGTTGTTGTGAAGACTTCAATGTTTATACACACACCCACTGGCAGAAATCTATGTGCTTTGAGAGCAGTAGGCACCTACAAGGTTATATAGCAGCTGAACAGGGACATTTTATTTCTATCTAAAACTCTGTCAGGCACCTAAACCCTTGAAGGCTGAGAGGGGGAGACTTATGAAGGTGACGGTTGATGTTCTTTGTATCTGCGTTCCTAGATTACTCTGAGGATGATAATGTGAAGTCATTCGCTGAAGATTATTGCATTGCATGAAAGGAATGTAGCATCAGGCCATAAATTAATAGAAATAGGGAAAGCTCATTCTCAATTTCTTCTTGTTAATCCATCAGCCTGCCTTATAAGCCTTTGCACTGGGAACTTGTACTGAATAAATGTAGCTTTTATAATAAAGGATCCTGCCACAGCAAGTATATTTTGCGAAGATCAAGAGCAAAGAAGGGTTCCCTCCAGTCTTTTTAGTCTAGGTGTGCATAAAGCAAGTTTTACATCATTTTCTAAGACTACTTTTGCTTGTGAGATTTCATGTTGAGTAAAACAGGAAGATTGTGTGGTTCTGATTAGTGTTGGTCCAGATACATTTCCTCTTTAACCCCCTGAAATTTAAAAGCTGCRTGAGTTAAGAGTGCAAGCATAGGTAGATTTAGTTGTATTTTAATGTACTCAGTGGTCAAGGTGAGACCAAGCCACCCATGAGCCAGCAATGTGCCCTTGTGGCCAAGAAAGCCAATGGTCTCCTGGGGTGCATTAGGAAGAGTGTTGCCAGCAGGTCGAGGGAGGTGATCCCACCCCTCTACTCAGCCCTGGGGAGGCCTCATCTGGAGTCCTGTGTCCAGTTCTGGCCTCCCCACAATAAGAGAGACTGGAGAGAGTCCAGCATAGGGCTAC
>NW_028186590.1:2085344-2134726 GCF_003343005.1 Rhea americana | reverse complement strand
TGATTCTAATGTGACATGCTTGACATAATCCAAAGGGTATTAGGTATTAATAAATTTGAAAAATATGTTCTGGTGTTGCTTCAGTGTTWCTTCCCATGATAAGCATTCTAAATTAAAGCTTTTGTATGCTGGATTACAAATGTCCTGTGAGTTTAAACAACTGAGACTTTTTTGAGCTGTCAAGATATGACCTAATTGTGTTAATTTGTAGCTGACTGCAAAGTTAAATTTATTCACTGGGTTGTTTTAGTTTGTTTTATTTTTTTTCTTTTTGCTAACTAATACCAGAAAAGTTTTGGAGACAAAACTGTTTCATAGGTGTCCTGTCCCCCTTCCTAGTTCCCTTCTATAACTTTGAGCAATTATTTCTGCTTATCAAAAGCAGAACAGTTACACCACTTATTTACTTTGCACAGGAAAAAARTAGAATAGTTGTTTGTGATATATATTTAGGTTTTTCGGTGTGAGGAAAAAGGAGGATCATTTTAAGTTCCGAATGCCTGAAGTTAACAGTAATGTTTCTTTCTTTGTGCCCTCTTTCTACTCCCACCTGAGTCCCAATTCCTGGTCTTTCAAAAATGATTTGAATGGTCCCAGTGTTCACCGTTCGAGGTGGGRATCTCTTCACTTTTCCACTGAAATGGCTTTCTAGTTTATGTGACCTTCAGCATGGGGGTGCTGAAGTTAATGTCTGCGTAGCATTTTCCTGAGCAGGCTGGTCCTTTCAYGATAGCTTAACTAGACCATTTATGCTTGTTAACCCAGTCCACTTTCTTAAAAGTTCAATGCATTCTGATCTCTTCATATGACTGACTTGTTTGTGGCTTAATTTAGTGAATATTTTTTCAGTGCACAGATTATTCCATTCTTCTGTTTCTGGAAAAGGGGTAGGAGAGCACTTTTCACACTGAGATTACACGTTAAGTGATATTCAAAGGTGTAACATTAACTGAAGTTCAGCTCTGTGACCCTGTCAGTATGATGCCGGCATTTTTATCCAATAGGTTACAGTATTTAATTGCAAACTGTGGGAACAAGCAATTATATAACTACCTTTAAGGTGATGTTCACCYCTATTATATTCCCTCATGCCGTAAGCCTGGTCATACCCCAGAAAGTGGAAGCTCTTGGAAATAAGTGAAGAACTGGACTCGAGTAGACTTAATGCATCTGGTCTGTGCATGTGCAAAAGATAATGCATTTGCTGTGCATGAACTCTAATTTTGTTCTTTAAGGATATTAGTGTTGTCGTGTTTTACTTGCATACTGCTCTGAATAAACAACCCTTGTCTAAATGACTTTAGCACATGCTGCTGTTAACAAAGTTGCTTTCTGCACATTCTAGTGGATGTGTTGCTTATCTTGCATCTGAAACAAATTTCTGGGAATGTTAAATACCTTTTGAGGTGAAAGAGTAATCGGTGCATTGTACAACTTCATAGTTAAAGAAAATGTAAGCTGAAACCTTGGAGGCTCTTCCTCAGAGTACAGAGCTTGTGTGATTCATTACATAGCACGTAGAGATCACCATGTAGTAAATAATTGTCTTACAGGCAGAGTTTTTGTTAACTTTGATGTATTGAGATGAAGGACAAATATTGTGATTGTGCTAATAATTTTGGGAGTCTTTAGGTCCTAATTGTACATTTGAGCTTTGTGGAAAAGAAGTAGTGATAGGAAAATTGGCCTTTCCTGTATTTCCCTCCTCTTCTGTCCAGTTCAGCTTTATGCTGTGTTCTGGCTGTGGGCAATCAAAGCTAATTCCCTAACTGATTGTGTGATCAGATTTTGGGGATAAAGCAGATCTTGAAATTAAAACTAAAAGTGTAAACTTTTAGCATGTGATATGTTGGGTCACTAAACCAACASAAGGATCAGAGCTAAAATTGCTGCCTTTTTTCCAGGTCTAGAGCAGGATATAAAATACATTCCCAAGGGATATGACTTGAGATAAAATTATATGTCCTGCACATAAGAAGCATGAGATATATGAGCTTTCAGAAAAACAGGACAGAAGTGTCCTGAAAATTCTCGGGGGGTGCTAGGGCAGAGGCTTATGTTCGAAGATTCTTCTGGTCAGCTCAGACATACGCTCACTCCTAAGTACAGAGTTCTCTGACGACGACCATCTGCTGTGGTAGCATGTCCCAAGTGTAGGAGGCTTGTTATCCTTGTGGCAGTGCTCACTTTCTGTTGCATGCTTGTCTTGCCTCTTTGAATRTGAGTGATGAGGCTGAATAAGTTGTGTGGTAGAGGTACTTTATTCACTCTGTTAAACCTAAATAAAATTTGCTTGCTGAACTTGGGAGGCTGTATGTTGCTCACTTTCAGRTATTGCATCTCCTAAATAATCATGCAAGGAGATTGTTGCTGTTGGGGGCTGTTTTCTTGTCTAAAACAGGCTCTTCAGTTTGTGTTGATGATTACACAGTCTTTATTTATCCATGTAATATTTCTCTAAAACAGAAAAACACTACCTTAATGTTCTGTGTGGGAAACGGAGATGTGTGCTTATGCATAACTTCGGGCAGGTCACGTACTCTGTGATGGAGCAGTAACTGGCACCTGTGTCTGCCAATGAATAGATTAATGCTCTAAACAACTTCAGTATCATTCGCTTTTGCCAGGTGACATAAAAGGGTGGTTCAGCTTAAGTGGTGAAGGCTTGTAGGTTTCCCAGTGATGCTGCCATGACACTGAAATGTAAAGTAATAAACAATTGTATACTGTCCACTGATTTGATAGCAAAGTGCAATATTGCCGATTTCCCCACCTCATTTACTGTTGTTGTTGGAGCTGGTCAATAGACAACAAAAGGTGTAAGAAGTGCGAATCAATGAAGTGGAGTCTCCTTCTTTGCAGGTATTCAAAACCCTCGTGGATGCGACCCTGTCTAACGTGCTCTGTGTGACCCTGCTTGAGCAGGAAGGTTGGGCTAGATGATCTCCAGAGGTCCCTTCCAACCTCACCCATTCTGTGACATATTTCGAGCATAGGCATTTCAGTTAATAAGTCCTACTTACTACATTTCTTGTGCTTTTGTTTTATGCTCCTGATAGAGATTTCAGAATTATCAAGTGTATGTCCTTCTCCTTTTATTGTTTGTTTTATTTTAGTTTTCCTTACTGTGTTCTTTTCATGCTCTTCTCTTCTGAATCTTTCTTTCTGCTTTTTGCCTATTGATCTTTTTTTCTATCTTGTGTGTTCATCCATCCATCTGCAAAGGGTTTCTCTGTTTCTTTTGCTCTGTAAAAGAATGGTAGAATGAATTCCTTCTCCATGTCTTAAAGACAGGATATAACTAGGAGGAGTCTGGGGATTCTGCTTTCCTGAAGTGGTGCTCAGTGTCAGATTTATTGTATGGTTGTTTTTGGTTGCATGATTTGTAAGTCTACATAGCTCCTAAGAGAGAAAAGTTGTTATACCTGTCTCTAGTCCAAAATTTAACAGCTTCATTGTAGGTTCTCAATACTTGTGCTATTTAAGCGGTTAACGTTTATCTCCACTAACTGGGAGATGGCTGCACTGAACAGTAATGTGTCACTTCAAAGTGCATTCTAAATTTTAAATGACTCTGGCAGCAAAGGACATGGTTTTGATAATGATTGTTAAAAACTGTCTGGCTGATTTCAGACAGTCTTAATAATGAGAACTGTGTAATCTGAAATACCAAACTTCTGGAATTACAATAACTTGTTAATATGTGCGATACAGATTCCTGGAAACTTGAGGAGCAGTCTGCCAGTGGCTGAGGAATGCAGCTCTCCCCGGATGTGTGGGTATCTTGCATAAATCGAACTGAAGTAGAACGGACTGGTAATAAGAAGTAAGTTTTCCTTCCTTTTCCAGGCATGTTTTTTCCGAGATGTCTGTTTTTTAAGACTCGTAATGCACAGTAGTATTCATTCACCTAGATAAGCTGCATTAAAAGCTGAAAATTATTATACTGCTGGCAAAGAGGCCAAGAAAATGCACTTGTTTGTGCTTTTACCAAACTTTAATTGTGAAATGAGATGTCAAAATGAATGCTTTATATTTCATTTTGTGTGTAATTTCAATTGCTTGTCTGCAACTGCCTTCACATTGCTCRGTGCAGGGGGAGGTTGCCTCTTAAGGCAGTTCTTAATGAGCTCAAATGCAGTTGGAAGTGGATTCATCAGCAACAGTTGGAGATACTCATTCTGTATCATAACAGCTGTGAACTTGAGTTCGTATATGTGATGTGTGCTTAATCTTCCTGTGCTGTCAGTGATAGGAAGAGGAGGAATAGCTTTTTCCATATTTAATAATGATTTTAAGCAAGGCTTTTKACAGGCAAATTACAAAAGGTATAATACAAAGCAAGTTAAGAAACAATTTTCAATGAGTCTCAGTTTTGTAAGGATTTTGACTTGCATTTCTATCTCTTGGTATTTCAATGTTACTCTAATATGGTTAAAAACTAATTTGCTTGTCTGAGTTTGCAGATCACCTAATCTGTATGGAAAGCRATGGAAAAAGTAGAGGCACTATAGTTTTACAATTGTCTTTGAATTCTATCTGTACTTAAAGGGGTACAACCTTTACCAATAATTCATTTAATCTTATTTGGAGATTTTRGGAGGGTGAGAGAAAAATGATCAAATTTGTTAACTGAAAAGTTAAGCACCACTGGTTTGCCCCTTTCTGCTCTGTAATRTAAAGTATAAATTCATGAAGATGCTGAAAAGAGTGTGCTAGCCTGTTGGAATGATTATTCCTATTCCTAACCTATATTTTTTAAAAACTTTATCAAGATCAGTATCAATCAAATCCTATTACTTGATATTTGAATCTCATATACTTTCTACCTAAACTTTTCTATAAGAACACTATATAAATTAAAATATAGTACAATAAAGATAAGTGATTACATTCTTTTGCCTACCACTCTGTACCAKGTGATAACATGCCTCACAGTTTTAGACTGACCTTGCCTTGACTTTCGTACAGATATAATCTGTTTGATGTCTTTTAAAAGCTGAAAGGAAGCCATACGTGAAGTGAAATTGCACATTGTTGCTGGCATAATATCCTTCACCTAATTAATTCAAACTAATAGGATTTTGTAGTCACTCTACTTTTCCCCTCTTTTAAAGTTTCGGATATTAGGGTGATACATTTACAAATGAAAGGCTAATCTCTGTTTTGTGACAAGTTGTATCTAATTTTTTCGCAAACTTAATTGATTATCTTGTGTATTGATTATTCATGTTTTTCCTAACTGGCTTATGATATACAARACGGAACTTGTCGGAGTAGGCACATTTCTTTTCTTTTTTCAGAAGTGTTAATATAGGAAATATATTTCCTTACCCTTTTGTCTGGATAGATCTCACACAGGGATATAAGTATCTCCTTATATTTTCACTTAGGGAAGTTGGGCACCTTACTGAGAATTTCATAGCATGTCTTAGTGGCTCTGCTAAGTAGAGGGAGAGTCAATCTCATGGGTTTGGAGTGGTATATAGATGCCAAGTGCTAAGAATCCCTGGAATGTGRAGTTGCACAGCACTGATAAAGTTTGCTTTGTTTCCTTAGTGACTTGACCCATTGAGAAAGTGTGGTTTCCTAGGAAGCTTTAATAGCTCAAAGTTGGTATTGAATAAAGGGAAAGGCCCCAACATAATTCTGCTTGTTTTCACCTGCTGCCTAAAAGATTAATTTTCTTAACCTTAGTATAGAAAATATAACCCTGAGTTTTGAAAGTGATTTATAGAGATCCTTCACACTTATCGGTTTGAGTAAATATGCCACAAGCTTCTGTGTTTCAAACAACTATAATCTTTTTCATAACCTAGTGAGTTTACAAWGTGGTAATTTCATTTCAGGGCAAGAAAGTTTCAAGGAAAAACACCTTCTAATTAGAGTGATATAATCACTCTGCATACATACTGTGGTTTCATTTGACTTCAGAAAATAGTTGCGTGATTAATTTTACCCATCATTAACTTAATAARGAAACTGGAGATGCAGTGAAAAACAAACGACATAGTTGTACAGAAGAACTGTACAACTGGGACATTATTATGCCAAATCTTTTTAGGTTTTTGTTTGAGAAATGCCRTTCTTTGAACTGYGTAAAATGTGGCAGCAACTGATTACGCGAATAAYTTTTAAAACCTTTTATAACAAGTTTGAACTTTATTGAAGCCTTCGCAGAGCTTGATACTGGAATTCTTCCCTTTTGCCCACAATCTCCATCCCCCCCCCCCAGTTTTATTAAGAAGCAAACATTGCATAAACTAACTTCTAATATCACAATTCCCTCACATCCACTTTTCGGAAGGGAAGAGAGCCATCCTGGACACTACATGGAAATATTCTTAGAGTGAGTTTAGTTCTATTTTAGTGCCTGCTGCTATCTTTAGTCATGTTGCTGATAAGTTGGCCTACTCGGCTGTATAGTAGTGCAGTTTGCATCATAAACATGACAGSATTGCTCTAGTGTCTTGGAGACCAGAACAGATTATAATAGTGGAAGCAAATTGCTTTTTTTTYCATAAAATTTACTTTTATTTTACATCTGGTAAGAATTAGCTACATAATTCTGTAGATGTAATACTTGAATAGTGAATGTGCCTGGCTGTTTGAAAATATTCCTCTGGAAGTTTTATTTTACTTCATTTGTAAATGCTTGTAAAAGCAGCCACACAAAACATCTGCATGTAGCAACACAACAGCAGAAAAGAAGTTGTAGCGTTCTTAACTAACCTGCTTGGAGGCCTCTGCATGTTAATAATATAAAGTAAACAGCTGAGGAATGTGTATTGCTGTTGACAGTGAGCGACTGTAAACATCCTCGACTGGAAGCTGTGAAGCAGCAGATGGGGCTTTCAGTCGGATGTTTGCAGCTGCCAACTGCCACAGACGTCAAGAAATGTTTGACACCTAAAGCATAGTTGTCTGTTTAAAACTTCTATTCTATTTGGTTTGTCACAGACATACAAATTCAGGCCAAACCTTTCTACTTAGTACTTAATCATTCTTGTGATGTCTGTGTCTAAATATCTGGAAGTAGCTCAGTTATTGGTAGAAACTGTGAAATACTAAAAACTGAATAGAAAGCAAAAATAGAATAAATTAGGGGTTTTATTTTTAACTGCAAACTTAAAAGACTTAATTTTTAAGTTTCCATACAGCTTGYTTTGCTGTGCATATTGCTTGGCTCAGTTACTAGGCTCCACTAAACTTTTTACAAGGCAAGTATGCACATTTAAAATCTCTTTAATAGTTCATCTAGAATTTGAAATCCTAAGCCTTGTAGGAAGCAATCACTTACAGGATTTTTTGAAACTAGGAATACACTAATTATAGCAACTGTGGAAAAAATTACAAAAATAACTTTTCCTGGAAAGGGCTAAGACTGCAAAATGATGGGGAGGACAGGGAGATACCATTTGATTTGGCTCATGTCTGACATATATCATAGCGTCTCAGTCRTTTGAAATTCTGATGATCCTCCCCCCTCATTCCTTTTCCTTTCATTCTTCTCCTTTCCTCCTCCCCTTGAAAAAAGAAGGAAGTGCTGAAAGCTGATTCATACTTTTCTAGAAGTCAGTTGAGACAATTAAGACTCCAGTCCTGCCATTTACTTTTACGTATGGGCAGACCCTTGTATTTAAATATGACCCCAGGATTTTAGCTGCGGAGAATAGTTTGTGACTGGAATGGTATTAGCTGWCTTATTTAATGATGACTGCTGTCGTCCAAAAGAGCGGCAAGGTTTTGGCTAACTTTTTTGTTAACTTTTTTTTTCTTGTTGCCRGTATCCTCCTTTCTCAAATGTATGTGCATGTTCGTGTAAAAATATGAAGGGGCATATCCTAAACATTAATAAATTCCTTTACCTTTCATAGGATATAATCTAAGACTCTCTGAAGGTTCTGACCTGCTTGTTTTTGTTGTTTTTTTTAAAGGAGCTATATCCTGGTCAAGATTCTCAAAAATATTATTGACATGCCTACTTAGAGCTGTATCTGCACAGTTCGGAAGGAATGCTGTGTATTTGACAAAACCTTATTAATCCATGCTTTGCAAATAGCTTTTAGTGTGGATTTGTTGGTTTGCCATAGACTCAGATTATATTATATTTCAACAGTGCTTGAAGTGCTTAAATCCTGTTAGGATTAGCAGTGTACATCATTTTGCACGCTTTGCTGTATGTAGTAAGGTATGAGCCCTTCCACCATGGGTTACAATCTAATTCAAGACTAATGCAGTTATCAAAGTGGAATCCAGATAGTGTGGGCAGGGAACAAATGGGAAGAGTGAGTGGAAAACCATGGGGACAAGAGATGAGGCTTAAGGCATGATTATACAGAGTAGCTGCTTGTTTGTGTAGGTATCTTTGAGTTATTTGCTTAATTTAAATGGAGGAAGAGAGAAAAGATACCCAATTAAGCAGTTGGTTGTAAGCTATAAATATTTTGAAAGAAGATGGTTTGGTAGGATGGTATGTGCATTTGAAGTTAGGAAAGGAATTGCTGAAGCTTAGGATGTATGTGTATGGTTTTGTTTTGGTGTAAGTGCAGCAGAGGTGATACGGAAAAAGAGCCAATATGAATGCAACATTTTGCCTAGAGGTAACGTGGCAACATACCGATTGGGTTCAAGGGTCAAGATGGACGTCAGGATCGAGACTTGCACACACTGTAGAAGTAACAGCAATTTTCCTTGCATATCTATATGACAAATGGGAGTTCAAGACAACAGTCAAGCTATAGTCTTATAGTTGTGAATGATAAAGGGGGATGTTACTGCTGACAAAGTGGGACAAGGTTAGAAATATGTAGTTCAGCATGTATAATAACAGGTTTTTAGGTGGATGCTTTTGCAACCTTTCTAGGCTTAAAACTAGCCTTACTAACAACCCAGAGATTTTTCTAAGTGATCTTGTAGTGAAGTTCATGAAAGTTGGACCCACTTGAGAAATACTATCTAGGCAGAGGATTCTTAACATAGTGTCCTCATCTGGAAAGCTTCATTATATATTTGAAGAAGAGGATTGAGCAATAGGAGRGAACTTGCATAGGCAAAGTATTTAATATCAAAAGCATTAAGTACCTCCTGTGAAGATCTACATATTGATAATATTTGTTCTTTGGCAGGAAATTCTTGCAATACCCATTCTATTACTCTTCTTCCTGAATTACGTACTGTCTCAAAGTTCAGCATGTTTCCTCTTTGAAAATGTAGTAGTATGTTGGGACTGTTTTCTTGAACCTATAATCTCATTACATGCACACAAAGAGTTTTCTTTCAGAAAAACAGCTACAGACAAGTAATCTGCTCTTCTGCCAGCCACCACTTAAAACTTGCTTATGCTAAACTCTAGAAGAATATTAGACAGCATTTATGGACCATTGCTCTACAGTGGAGGCAGGCTGCAAACTTTGTGTTATCCTAAATACTATTGTACGCTGTTTTACCTGGTACTTGTTGAGGTTACTATCTCACCTTGAACTCTGTCTCAAGTAGTTCTTAATTAGGATTTGCTTTCAGGACCTGATTCCAGATCTGGGTATCTGAAGTCAGGCTGTCTTCACCCCTTTATTGAAATGTTGGCTACATTCTTAAAAAAGCTGCTTTCCTACTAAAACTTGTTAAAAGTTAAACTTAAATAAGGAGTTCTGGTTTTTATTCCACATAAGTTCTATATGTTTGTGAGGAAGGAGCGAAGGAAGAGGGAAAATTAACCAACACTACTTACCCATGTGTGTTGTTTATGGAAATTATCTTTAAAATGGCAGGACAGCTGTTGGAAAAGGCACAATTCATCTGCCTACGTATGCACTTGTTATGAAGAGAATACAGTTGATGATGTGAATGGAAAGCTTTCAGTACAGAACTGCTGTTCCTGCTCAAGCCACACTCAAAAACATAAATTGTTCAGATACGTACTTTAACTCTTTGGTTGAGAAGTGACAGTGTTTAATACCACTTTTTAGGGAGTTTTCATTGTTAATGATATGAGAAACAGCATACATTAGTGTTCAGTGTTTGTTTTGTTTAAAGATATAGTGAGAGAGGATGAACTAATCCTGTAGTTCTTTAACCAATTTCAACTTGGAAGTAAGACTGTTGTGAGTTGAACTGGGCATGTAACTTTTTTCCCTTAAGCAACAATTTGTAGACTGAGATGCGTGCAATCATTCCTGCTTTGTACTGATAGATAATAAAACTTCATGCAGACTATTCTGTTTTTTTCCCTAAAGCTTCAAAGAGTCAGCATGAAACAAATGGAGAAAGGATATGAAAAGGAAGCCACGTGCTATGCAGTGACATAGTGTTTTTCCACATAATGACTTGAGGCATTATTTTAGCTGTGGATGTATATGTAGCTTCTTTTATTTAACAATACTTCTCTTGATTTAATATGCATAACCAACATTCTGAGCAGACTCAACCTTCCTGTCATTGGCATTTAGTCTTTCTTGTGAGCAAACCTGAGATATTTTGAGCAATCTTCTATCTAGAGCATTGCTAAAGATTTTCTTTCCCTTTTGTTTCTTCTCCCTTCCCCATGATTAAATGTGCATCTTCAGTGATACTGCAGAGCAAAGCAAACAGATTCCAGAGCTTCTATCTAGCAAGGCAAGAATAGTAGTGGAAGGGAAGGATTTTGCCAGGAGTTTTTTTGCAGTTTCTTCCAGGGTGTCTTAGTGTGTTTCAGTCAATGGTTGCTCCTTCAGTGTCTGCCCAGTGGAATTCTGAGTCACTTTCTCCTCCTCATTACTCTACTTTTTTATTTTTGTCTCAAGGGCAAAATAAAATAGCCTTTTGCTTTCTAGAATGCTGTGAGATCTTTTGTGTCTCTTTGCCTTGACTAAATCCTTCATCCCTTTTTCTTCCTCCATTGACTCACTGTTCTTCATTAGATGCAACTTAAACCACCTGTCTTTTGTTTTCAAGGCCAACATGGCGTATATATAAACTCCCACATCCAATTGGCCTATAGTGCTCTTCTGCATTACTCACTTGAACTTATTCTTTTATTTGTGAAGAAATTAAAAATCAGTCAACAACCTTTGTAACTACTTCAATGCAGTGTATGCTTGGGAAGAGTTTGTGCACTCTTCTTGAAGGCTACAGGTTGTTAGATACTTTCTTACAAGACTTTTTGTAGTACTTCGCCCCCCCGCCGCCACCACCACCCCTTGCCCTCTTCACCTTCTGTGCACTTTGAGAATGGGATTAATATTTTCTTATTGCAGTGTTGATTTTGCTGAGTTGATAGCTATGTTTCTAATGTGTGCTGCCATTCCTGGAGAAGGTGTCTGCTTGATACTGTGCAGAATGGTGAAAGCAATTGTTTAAAAAAAAGATATGGATGCACAYGCACACAGACTTGGCAGCAAAACCAGAGATAATACAATATATATCAGGACAAAGGGGAAGAAAGAGGCAAAGGAGGTTGTGTATCAGTTGCCTGGATTAGTGTGCTGAGTAAGTGGGGTTTATATTACATTATTCTATATACAAGCTCATCTAAAGCTCTTGCTTGAAATTTACTGTTTTTTTTWAAAAAAAGGCAACTGCATATCTAATCTATTTGGATGAAGAACAGAATGCTACTGTTCCTTTAAAGATCTTACTAGTGTCCCAGCAATGTAATGCAGAGACTAGAATGAACTATGAAGTCCCTCTGTTTTGATTGTTGAAAGTTATGTAATTTTAAAGCCTCTATGCATATCTGATATGATTTTGAGATTTGTAGCAGTGATTAATTCTATAACTATAAATGCTCTTCATCAACATCCTGAAATGTTTTCAAAACATATGGAGGGATTTTTAACAGCTTAAAATAAACAGTAGCAAAATAACTGAAAGCCTACTTCAAACATTTGCAACGGTATCTATTATCTCCTTGAAACTGTACCTGTTATAATTTTTTTTTTTTAGTCTTTCATATCATTAGGAGTGTTCAAGACACTCAGCCAATGATTAAAACATGAGATTCTGATGCAAGAAATGTAAGAAAACCAGTGAAAGCAAGATAGAGCATGAAGGTATAGCAAACTCTGTTTAGAGGAGTAGGGAAAGAAACCTAGGTAACATGAATGTTAACTGCTGCATTAGCACAGAAAGCTAGTTCAGGTCCTAGACTTGCTGTGTAAAATATATTGCTCCCCAAACTAAGAGCAATGGGGAGAAGAATGAAGCAACACCCAAATGGCTCTACAGCAAATGTCCTGTCTGATAAGCCATGCTAAACCTTCCCCAGTTCTTCTTAGAGACAGTTTCTATGTGCAGCACCTTCCAGGTATTGCAAATAGGCCAGACCCATTTGATATCTAGCTAAGCGCTTGAAACTAATGGATCAGACCCATTTGAAATAGCTGTATATGTTTTGCGTGTTAGATTAGGCCCAGCACTGTGACGTTGCGGATGCACAGATTTCTGACCAGAGGTGGCTCTGGRAGCAATACAGCAGCCACTGGGAGTATCACAAGAATACATGTGTTTGTGAATTGGCTAAGTAACCCAGCAGTGCTAGTTAACTGCTTTTTGAAACTGAAAAAGCATTTGCTGTCCTTGACAAGTAAGAAGGCTTTCTTGAATTCTGAGCAATTAAACTTCTTCATAAAGAAACAAACAGGAATTAACATTCTGCAAGGAAATATGGTGTTGTCTGAATCTGAAAAACATTGGAAATGTGGGGGTTTTTTCTGTCCTGCCGTATGTAATTTTAATTTTTGAGTATTTTCCAAGGATCCAATTGTTCATGAAAATCAATAGGAAATACCTATGAGATAGGATTCATATTGCCGAACTTCTTACAGCTRTAATGCAGACAAGTAAATCTGAGCTGGTTCATGTTAGGCTCACCTGAACAAAGCAGGAGAGGGGTTTTGTAGGACAACTCATCTGATTTATTTTAGGTATGTATTCGGGGATGAGATGAATTGTCCTCAGTTGTAATGCATCTCCTGCATCTTTAAAGTCAGTCTAGTATAACTAACTCAGGTGAAGGTATTCTAGTTTTAGAAGTTTATATCCGGTCAGATGAATCCAGTTTTTTTGCTCTTAAAGGAGGAAATTTCACAAGGCCTTAAAACACACGAGCTGAAAGATGGAAAATTAACTGAAAGAGCACTTTGTAATAGCTTGCAAAAGTCTTACTCATTGTCAAAGAATCCACAACCAAGAGAGATATCAAAGATAAAATGGCTGAGAATAGAGGTGGAAACAGCTATTAAAAATACTCTTTCCCCCCCCCCACCCTTCCTCCTACCACCAGAAATTCCTAAATAGATGGCTGCCAGCTTTTATTCCATGAATAAATTAGCAGATAATGAAGCAATGTATAGTGTATAACGCATTAGTAAGAAAATGACRTGAAGGGAGGAAGGATGGCTGGACAGTTTCTGAAAGAAAGACTTTGTTTAAAAACAAAAAATGTTTTAATGGTAGTGCTCTGTGACCAGCTAGAAGTAATACAGCAGTGCAGAAAGATAAAAGTGCTTGATTTGTCAGGTATGTGGTCAAAAAGCTGTGTTTTAGTCATGCGTAAATGATGATTCTTTCAATTTTTAACAAGCAAGGAGAATGTTTAATAACAACTATTAAAATACAACATAAATTAGATAAATAATGTGTCAAGAAGTTTGAGAATAGCAGCATGAKAAATGCTCTGGACTGTTAATCTGGAGTACTCCTGTTTTATTTTTAGATTACAGATTGAAACTGATTTGTGCCAGTGCTTAACTGAGCGAGTAGATGTACAACTGCTTATAGTCTGTCAGTCTGACATCTGTTTTGGACGGAAGTATTGAAATAGGACTTGGATCAAAGCAGGTAAATAAAGCAAATCCTTGTGAAAAACTAGGAGATGGAACCCATCAGCTGTGTTACTTTTTTATTTGTTTTAGGTCACCTTGACTAGTAGTCTCTTAAATACTTGCCTTCAGGGTATATTTCAAGATATTTGACTTAATTCAAACATTCTGAATTAAAAAAAACGAAATTGAAGAAGTCTAGATACCATGCATCAGATAGATTAAAAATTGTCAAGCAGGTGCAAAACTGTAACTGTTAATGGAGAATCATCCAGTGGTTGATGATTGATGTAAATCATCCTCAGAGCAGAGTGGTATAGGCATCCATTCTTTACCTTCTCTTGATTAACTTTTTTTAATAGTTGATTTTGATCTAGAGAAAGCAGGGGCATTCTTGTCAAACTGTAGATGAATTAAATACTAGGAAGGTGTAATGCAGATGTGGACGCATCACACTGCAGTATGAAATGCGCAAACATGGAAGAAGCAGTCCTAAAAACTTCAAAAACGAGCATTACGGACAATACTTTTTTGAATATGTTGATTTTTTTTCACTCAGTTTTGAGTTGTTCATTGTTCTGTCAGGCAAAAATTGTCACCTCTGCACCTCTGAAGCATCTGATCAAAAGCATTCTTGCATTCCTGAGTGACAGGGTGGAAACAGAGTACTAACCTGTGGGTACAACATTTTCAAGAGATCAGACTTTAACTAAAGGCATCTTAAAGGGGCATAACTTTATTTTTTTTAATAAGACTGGATGTTCAGTGTCTTCAGAAAGTCAGGCCTTCAAGATATGTCTCCATGTAGATAACAAAGATCTTCAAGGTTGTCTTATGGCTTGTGTTAGGTGGTATTTTTGAAAGGAGTAGAACTTGGCCATATAAAAATAACACATTAAAAGTGTCATTTGAGAGTTTATAGATTTGTCTGGTCTCAAAATTGAAGTAGCTGAACAGCAGATTACCTCTAACACTTCAAGATACAACCCAACTACGAGAYGGGGTTAGTAGATGAAATTCCTAAGTCAATCTGTTTCTGATTCATCTTTTAGGTGTTCCAGATCTTTAAAGTAAGCCAAATTCACTACAGCAACAAACGTTTCTACTTCTCTGAGCATACTGAACAAGTAAATAACTCCAGCAAAATCCAAATGCAATTTGGCAAGCTAGAGTGCTGCTGGAAATGCCTGCCAAAATTGCCTTGGCAAAAGCTCTTCTCTGTTTTCAGTAGATTTGGAATGAAATCAGACAAGATCTCAACTCTTTCTCCATGGAAACCTAGTGACTGTGTTAAATATTCCTACTACTGAGTGAACTGTGTGTAATGAGTGTAGCTGTAGAAATGCTCGGTGCAGAGTGATTTCGTTGCACACCATCCCTCATCTTTGAGCTGTGAGAACTGGGTTATAACTGCATTAATGGAATCATTCAGATGATCATTAACCATGCGTGCTTGTAAGCTTTACAGTTATGAGACAATACTTCCTCCAGTGTTTAAAAGTTGGTAGTTGCTCTATCTAATTCTGGCCTTTGTTTGATTTTTTTTTTTAATTTTTTATTTATTTTTTTATTTCTGTAGGCAGAATGCAGTCAGAAAGACTTCCGCATTAACAGCCAGGCGCTTAATGTTCTTGTTTGGGAAATAAATCCCAGAAGATGGAAGAGCCAAAGAATAATGGAAAGAAGTCTATATTAATACTATCCAATATCTTTTTTTAAAAAATAACTTCCTATGKTGTTAGTAGTAGCACAAATACAGATTAACAGCTGTTTCAGCTGTATTTGCTGGTAGTATGGGACAAATAATTTAGGCGATTAGTCAAGCTTTCCAGGTATATGYGGTGATAAGAAACTTTAGGAGAATGGAAAATAGCTAGGTAAAGCATGTGGTGAGAACTACAATGAGGGAAGTTCTCTCACAGAAGAAAGCCAGAAAAAAAACCCAGAAAGCAGATGAATAAAGAGCAACAGATGATGGTGAGCAATAAAACTGGGGAAATGAAGAACTTGCAGAGAGAGCAAGAAAGCCAGCATGAAACTTGAGATTTGGCATAGGTCCTGGGGGATTTTTACCTTAAGTGTTGCATCCCTGACCTGATAGAGAGTAGAATCCTCAGACCATAGCAAAATGCTAGTGTGGCTAGTAATGATGCATAAGRTGGATGCTCTTGAATACACTGTACATGTAGGATTTAGATGCCAAGAACTAGACAGCATCTCCCTCTGGAGGTCTTTAAAGGCATCTCTGTCTGTGCCAGAAACTTGGCACTTATTTTTGGAAGATTGCATCATTAAATGCCTAAACCTTGTAATTGTTCTGGATGCTCTAGTTTTTTCTATCCCACCCTGCATGTTCAGTAAAAAAAAAAAAAAGTGTGACAGCACCAGATAGGTCATTGACTGAATAGGAAAATCAACCTGTTCTCTGTAATTGAACTTTTTGTTCCATACTAAAGAAAAGTTGACTAAGGAAATTGATGCAGGCTGCTTATATAGAATACTTTGGCATACAGGTTCTGGTCTAATCTTTTGGCAAGAAATTATGCACATCTGCTTCTCCAGAAGACTAGACCCTAAAGAAGTGACTGCATAGGCAAAAATTAATTAAAACCTCTTACCTAACACCAAAACCCAATAATGAATAGCCTAAGACCCTGTGGTAACTGTATTTTATCTTGTTGTTAACTGGCGGTAGACTAAGGCTTGCATTCAGTTCATCCTTGATGCCAAATTTTAAGTTTTATTCTTCTGCAACAAGTTTCTATGCTGTTTCTATAGYTGATGAAAATTTAGTCATTGACTATTACTTAGAGGGGTCTAGATTGCTGTTCAGCTGACTAGCATTTAGGGACTTAGTTCACTTGCTTAGACTTGAGAGATGCTAAATGGCATTAAGTTTTTTGAAAAAATGCATAATCCTAATGAATACAATCTGGAACCCACAGGGTTTGCYGTAGAGGCAGCCGGAAGTGAGGTGGGATGTCCTAGAATATTCAAAATAGCACCAGATACGTATGTCTGGGTAACTGAATTATGCCTAGAGTGTCTGCTTTAGGATGAGCTGAGCCTTTCTGAAGGCTTCATTGACTATAAGGGAAATTTGTATGTCTTTATTTGGTTTAGGCATCTTATCCAGGTTTAAATCCTGCCTTAAGTATCTTTGTCTCATTATTCTTGAATTTGAAAATAACCAAG
The DNA here is from genome assembly GCF_003343005.1 of Rhea americana. Lineage (NCBI taxonomy): Eukaryota > Metazoa > Chordata > Aves > Rheiformes > Rheidae > Rhea > Rhea americana. The sequence goes on along the minus strand of NW_028186590.1, from coordinate 2,117,732 downwards.
CATACTTGTCTGGATAAAAACTGTGCAAGAAACTCTCAGAAGAATCAAGATTTCACCGAAAATGTCAAAACAGTGTGTCTTCTATAGGTTCGTACATTACGTTGTCAGGGAGTGTTAATAGCATTTAAAGATAACCTGGGATATAATTCCCTGAAGAAGTCTCTTGTTGCAGGATTTAGTATTGCTTTTACTATTCTTGAAACTATAGGGTCCCTCAAGTCTGTCATCTTAATCATGTGGATGTATCTCTATAGAGCTATGTGGAACATGTGGGAGCTTTATAAAATTTGCTAACACTGTGTTTGTCCTCTACCATCTGACAGCCTAAAGGCAAGAAGCTAAGGGTTTCARTTTCAAGATGGATCAAGTGGAGCATATTGGAAACCTGCAAACAAGAAGTCTGATCTCCCCTTTTTTCCCTTCGGTTTGCACCATAGCAACTATCTGCATTTAAGAATTTCATGTCTTGTATGAAGAAATTTGTAAAGAAGCCTTGTTGTTCTTTTGTTTGTTCATATCACAAAGATATACTATATAAACATATATGATGTTGTCTTAGAGATTTGAGCGTTTCACTCGTGGGAGGAAGCAATTGCAAATATCAGTTTAGTCAAAGATTTTATTTTTCTCTAAGCTTTCTTCCCTATCTATGCACTGAGAACCCTACTGTAAAGGATCTGTGAACTTGTACTGCAAATAACGTGTTTTATGACCTGAACTTTTCTCCTTCTCAGTAGGARGATACGGTTTTCTACTGGATAAATGGAAGGAAATTGGTAGCTTTAAGAAATGGAGAATGTAAATGTTTCAGTACAGAGTTTTAATAATTAAAATTCAGAACTAAGTACATTTTAGCCTTGGGTGTCTTGCAGTTGCTGTTTATGAGGAGGATGCTATTTCAGAATGACTTGGATCTTTGGTCAGTATCAGTGATTTAAGACTGGTTAGCCCTTATACTGCAAGTTGAAGGTATGTTGAGGGGGAAGAAGAAAGGCAATTGTTTCTCATAGGACAGAGACAAAAAGCTGTAAGCACAAAATACACGCCCTGAAAGCATTTTTCTTACTGTAGTGTTGGTTGGACGCAGTTCTAAGCCACTATACTACTTTTCTCCAGTTACATATGTTTGTTCTACTGCTGACTGTTTGGTATTCATAGAAGTGCTCACATGGAAGGTCTGAAATTTTCATTTTCCCTTCTGGTGGCAGGATCCAAGTATACTGATATATCTAAGTTAAAATAGATTCAGAATTGTTACAGGAATAGTATCTGTTGCTTAGAGTCCATCAGACTTTTGACACTTTTGTTCTGATGTCTTAGGCACATCAGTAACTATTGTTGGTTATATTGTTGTTAAAGTTTCTCTTACAGAAGAAAAGCTTTCTAAACAGATGGCAGACTACACATTAGGTGTGTAGAGGTACAAGATAATGGTATTATGAACAGAGGCATTCTCTTCTGTGAAAACTCTAAAACAAGCAAATGCTCCTAACTGCATCTGTAGACTGTTTTCATCAGTGAAGTATCTTTGTTCCTAGAAATTCAGTAACTCTTAATAGAAGTTATATAGTTCAACTTCTAATGTATAGATACAACACTCTTCCTTTAAAAGTAAATCCTCTCTATTTTTTTTAAAGATATCTTACTATTAGAACAAACCTTTTCTATTGTATGAAGTATGTGTGTGAAGCATGTGGTAAAATTGATGAACAAAATCAACTTTGTGACATGCATCATACCTTCGGAAATACTTTGCACTGAATTTCATTTGTTTACCGAAAGGGCCATCTACAGGTATAAATCTTGTTTTTATTCTAAGCTTCATATAAATTAGCTCTCTGATTAGATTGTGTTTTACCAAGAGAGTAGATGTTGGCCCTACGTAGCTAGTACTCTGATTTATTTGATGGGATGATTTTCCTCTTAGGAAATAAATTCCATCCTATCAGCTGGTAGGGGCAGCTTTGACCAAAAAAAAATTGATGTACTACTACTACTACATTAATTCTCATTGTCTCATATATATGTGTGTGTGCATATGTATAATATATATATATATATTATATAAAACATATATATATATATAAATTTTAATTTGTTTCAGAACTCATTTTAAGCTACCAGTCACTTTAAACTTAATAAAATATTTGCCTTTTAGAAAACAAGGCTTATACTTTCAAATCCAGTCCAAGAAATCATTGTTACAGTAAATGTTGCAGCAGATAGTTTGCTTTAATTCTACCTTTCTAAAGAATCTGAAGACAGATGATATAAAACTGAACACTATTTAATCTTTTCTTTGTTATTTTCTGTTCCATGATGGTGGATTTTTTTTTTAAAGTTCGCTTCAGATTTTGAATTAACTTTCAGCTTCAGTTCCCATTTTAGCATCTCTTGACATTAGTGTTGTGTTGGTGAGAGGTGTCATGTTGCTGGGTTCTCAAGAACAAAATTTCCTGGCACTGGGATGAACAGCAGCAGGACAGTTTTTTGTTTTTGGGTTTTTTTTTTTGTTATGAAGAGGGTGTATGCATTACTGTGCTTCTTGAATCTRGTTTTTGACCTCTGCCGAGATGGCTAATGATAACAGCATTGTCATCTCTGACACTGTTTTGCGGTGGATTTAGTGCAACTTGCGGTGTTTTACTGAGCTTATGAGGAAGCAAATGTCAGTAACTGAACTTCTCCTCTATTTAGMTAAACATGTCTGTTAAATATGTGAGAATAGGAGAGAAAGTAGATGTCATTTGCCTTTTTTTATCATYATAAATCAAATGTTGACTTTCTGATTATTTCACATAACTCCACAACAAAAAGCCTGTAGGGCACCTGCTGTCAGTCCTTTCTTCAGTTTGTGTTTAGCACAGAGGCTAAAACTGGGATGTTGCTGAACCCTGTCTAACATGTCAATAGGTCAGAYAAGACCTGCAGAATTGTAGCACTGGTCAAAAATATCTCCAGAAAGGAAGTACCCGAGCTGCTTACATCCCTTACTTTSCCCTTTAGTATTTGGCAGACTTTCACTTAGTTTGGTCAGGAAGTTAATACCGTATGGTAGCTGGAGAGGTCAGTTACATTGAGCAATCTGAAATACTAGCTGCCTGCTCTCACCTTTAGCCAGGAAGAGTATAGACAGAATTATAGGCAGTCACTTTTTAAAAAATCATTAATTCTTTTAAAACATCCTATTCTCCCCCCCTACCCCCCGGTACTTCTAAGGTTTCCTGGTGTTGTAAATCTTGGAAAAGAAAATTAAGCCTCTACCCAGTGTATGATGCCTTGGTCTAGAAAAAGTTTCTCAATTGCAAGTTACTTTCTCTGAGAAGTAGCCTGCCAATTTTGGAGGTAAGGAGATTCTGGGGGGTGAGTGGCAGCGTTCCAGGGACATGATGATTCAGCCCTGAGTAGGGTGACAGGATGTGATTTAGCAGGCACTATGGCAGAGGAGGCTTGGAAGTCTTTTAAACCATTTATATCTATTGCCAGGCCATTTACTTATACAAATTCTTATGCCGTAGCCTGTCTCTATCTGCTCTTATCTTCAACTGCTGACACTCGAGTTCCTTCCTTTCTGCTTCTGAGATGGGGGCTGGATATCTACCTTGCCTCTGACTGACAGTTCTTTGCCTCCTCCTTCCTAGCAGCCATGTCTGTCATACTCGTGTATCGGATTGTAGGGCTGGAAGAGAGGTACAAACAGCAAGAGCAAGCATGGTGCGGTCTCTTATTTGTGCTTGCCTTGTGTTATGAGAAGACTGTATGATATTGTAAATTTGATTCATATGCAAAAATRTATTTTAAGAGCAGCTTTCTACTGTTTTCTTGTGTTAGTAACTAGAGATTGAAAAAGCACTTCAGTTACCAGATAGACTCAGTTTTTTAGAAGTTATAATTATCGTGAACTTGATGTTCAATGTTTATATCTCCTACTTTTGAATTATAGTTGTCTGTATTTATTTGCTTAGTACAGAGTACAGCATGTACTATCTTGATGCAATATTTTTTAGTGATCACTGTATTGTTCCACTTCCTTAAAATAAATAAAATAAAAATAGACCAATACTTAGTAGCATGCTAAGTGGTGAAAGGTCGATGCTAATTAAATATAGTTGTCAAAGTGCACACATGAAGAACTGCAGCTGATGTAGAATCTTAGTATATACTTCAGCTACCTGTGCTTCCAGTTTGCTAAAACTCTATGAAAATATTAAATGTTTCAGTTCAAAAAAAAAAAAAAAAAAAAAAAAAAAAAAAAAAAAAAAAAAAAAAAAAAAAAAAAAAAAAAAAAAAAAAAAAAAAAAAACTCACAAGAGAAATATGTTTATATTGGCTATACTTGGGCCTCTTATTTGTACAACTTAAGTTAGGTAACAAGAAGAAGAGAAATGTGTATGGGAATAGAGAGCTCTTGCTAAACTGGTACATTTTAGTTCCCTTGTTCAATGTAAAATTTACTTAAACCACAGTRAAATTGATGTGGTTTTTAATTCAGCCTCTGTATAAAATGACTCAAAAAGTATAAATATTTGACTAATGYGTAGTTTACTACTTTTTTATGATTTTTTTTTTTGCTTCTAAAAAAGTCAGAAAGTATCTAACTGTCATATCGGTGATACTCCTGTTTCTATAAACACTGTGCACGGCCTGGCTCCAGGACTCTGTTTGTTCAGAGAATTAGTTGGGAGACTCCCTTCCAACAGAGGAAATGGGCTGATGAGTATAAGCTCTCACTCAAGATTGTTCACATCCACAGAAGCTATATCCTCTGCAGGAAAAAAACYTTGGATCCTTGCCACAATGTGTGCATGATGTTAATGAGTGGGAGAAGCCATGTGTGCAGTGCCTGCTTCAGCAGTAATTTGCTAATTCAGGGAAGGGGTGAGAAAACAAAGCGGAATTTGATGAAATTTAAATGTGACACCTAATCCTGTTCTCGTAGTGCAAGGAGGGAAAAGCATTGTATTGCAGAAAGTGGGGTGAGAAAAAGAGGGAGATGAGCCATTGAATTTACCCAAAATCTATGCATTAGGAAGAAYTGGATCAAATGAGGTCTGGATCCAAGCCTTGTTTCAAGTAAATTGTCTTTGCCAAACAGAAGCCTCAGCTGAGTTCTGTAAAACTGAAGCCCTGCTTGTTTTCACCCCACAGCAACTGTTGTTTAATACAGATGAGCAATTTGATCTTCTTRGGTTGCTCACATACCATGGTGATGAGCCTCAGAGAGATACCAACAAAGAACTTTTAAGTTCACTGCCTATTTAGGAGAATACAAAGTATGTTCAGGTGAGTTGTGCTAAAATCTGTTAAAATGGTGAGTTTAAATCTTTAGTTTAAGGTTTGCTTTTTCAAGAAAAATACCTAGTACTGCTCTTAATTATTTTTTTTTCTTTGGTTTTGCTAACTTGGCTAACTTTGGCTAACTGTGACTAAAATGAGCGTTTGTTTATTGACAAATTGAATGATTTAAGACCTTGTCAATTATGTATTATATGATCTTGTCAATTATTACTTATAATGCTGCTAGGCCCAGTATGACTCTAGAAGGCATAATGATCTCTTGTAAGCTCTCTGAGGTAAGTTTGGATYATAAATGATAAATACAATTGGGGAGGTACAGGGAACACTCAAGGCAGCATTGGTTGCCTTGATAAGCCAGTAATACCAGTTCATTGCTTAAATCTTTTTGTAGGCAGAATGAAAAGGAGAGTTCTAAGAAGGACTGAGRAGGAGGCCACTGAGTTTTAGATTGCATTTCGATTAAGAAGCAACACAGAAGAAACCATAAGGAGGTTTAAGGGAAAATGCAATGTAGGGAACAGAGGCTGACCTCATGGGCCAACTGGAGATGAAAAAGACATCTCAACAGGGAGAAGTGATGGAGAAGGGATCTTAAGGAGGGAGAGATGAATGTAGATCTTGATAGGCCTAGACCATGATGATAGCTGCTATTCAATTCAACTGAGAACGGGCATCCATAAAGGATGCCAAGGGATGATTTAGACTATTATTTCTGGTAGTAGCTTTCTGAATGTGTTAGGGATACAACAAGCTTTTTTCCCCCTCCTTAATTTAGGGAATGTTTTGTAAAAACTGAATGTGGAAGAGAAAGACCTTGGATGAGACAAATGTAAGGATCAGTTTAAAGAGCTACGGCTTAGATTTTACACACAGAGAATCCTGCAAGATTTGATGTTGGCCTATAAGGAGCTGAAGGCCTGACTGTTCCGATGGGTTTGTAGAGCTGCACATAATGGTGATATGTTTGACACAATTACCTGAATTAAAGTGAAGAAGTTCTAGGGTGGAAATAGAAAAGTGGAACTTCAAGAAACTTCTCTGTTTAGAGATTAAATGAAAATCTGGGTAGTGAATGAAAAGGTGAGAGTAGAGTTTAAGATATGGAAAATACCAAAGCATGAAAATTCCTTGATAGTGGTAAATACATACTTCTCTTAACTCACAAGTTTTATGGAAAGGAGTATCCATAGGGAGAAAAAACCACCAGTTTTAACATAGCTGCTATAAGCATTAAKGATAGAAAACACTTCCTGTGTTATTTAGCTCTTGCTTTGTGAATTTAATAGTATTCTTGCACAGTCAGTTTTTCTTGCCCTTGTTGGTTTAAATCTTTCAAGCATCATGCCAAACCTCATTTCTGTTTTATGAATCTATTTGTTCATGTATAAATGCCAATATTTCTAGTTGGCAGTATCACTTTCTTAAGCATCTTCATCCAGAACTTTTTCTGGAGAGAAAAAGAAATGAATTCATCATACCGCATCTGCTCTGTCACACAAATATTGCATTGTAACTATTGAAATGCCAGCATATGTCAGTCTCATGGATTGAATGCCACAGTTGATTCAATAGCAGAACTAGGTGGCTACTGGTTATAGAGAAATGTTAGGAGCTAGCTGAACATAATGTTTAGATAGTATAGAGAAGGAGAGAAAGGACACCTTTGCTCAAAGATGAACTTTAAAGATAAATCCATTACTTTTGAGAAGTTGCTCAAAGTGGTAGCTGGTTGTTAGTTTCTTTCTATTCAAGTTTTGCTGCTGATGTGAATTCTGAAGTAACTTTTAAGTACAGCTTTGCAGTGTATTTCCTGCAGAAGTGGGGATTCTTTTTTTCTTTTTTAAAAACTTTGCTTTTYAAGACTTTAGATCTCCTATAGAAAAAGGACCAACTATTCTATTTTTTGTCATAGAATGCAAGCTGGCTGTTGAGTTAYATACTTTTGACGCTAATGGTGCTCTTGAAATTTCCTGAAGAGAGCAAGACTGGAATGGTATTTTCACGTGGGCATAACAAAATTTGAATGGGCAAGGAAAAACGTGTAAGAACTGAGATACTTTGGGACTTTTGGAGCTTTTGCGTTTTTTGAATGTGTAAAAATAAATAAATAAAGGGGGGTCCTACTTGCAGAACTGTTGTAGAAACAAGTGTTTACATGTAGAGAACTTGAGAGAGAGAAGTTAAGGCAGAGAAACTATGAGCCTCAAGGGTCTTTGTTACAATTAGAGCCAAGACTCACGAATTAAAAATTTCAGTTGAGAGAATGTACATAAATTACCTCTTGTTTTAACCTGACAGAGACTTGCAGTTGTATGAAACAAAATAGAAGTTGTGCAAAGTTTTCCTGATGAAACACAAAAACAAGGTGAAACTTGCTTGCAGGTTTTATATTTAATTAAGCACTTAGTTGGTTTGCAATAGAACTTGCCTTCCTTCCTAAATCCGTCATCAGACAGACACATTAGAAACTTCTCAGACTACATAGCTCATCTGAAGCAGAGAGAGACTCTGAAGTTCTGYTTATGTACAAAAATAGAGACATTCTTTCTTTGGACTTAATTTTGATAATGCTTGAAGTGGCTTGGAGGTTTTGTGTGAAGCAATTTGCTTGGAATTCATTCTTTGGGGTGCTGCTGCTCAGCTGCTAGATAGTTTGTACTTCATCTCCTCTTCAGAATTATATAAGGTAAGAGTTTTAGGATGCTGCTAGCAACTTTTTCTGCTTTTTAATTGTTCTTATTGATATCTACATCATCTAGTGTCTATATAAAGAAAACATAAATGCTCCTAAGAAAATCTCTATGTATCTATATTTGTGCGGTTCTATAATTTTATTCAATTTGAGTTACGAAACTATGAAAAGTAAATTTAAGAGTGAGGTAATTTCGGCAAGCTGACACTTCAGAGCTGTGCTAAAACTGCTGTATAAGACAGGACAGATTTTTTCAGTGAATTCTCTTCCGAGTCATTGGCCTAAAAAGCYCTCTTTCTGGTCACATTTTTTAAGTTAATGTAAAGCTTCCTTGAATTCTGTCAATTTTGACATTCTTTACAATGGACTGTCAGAATATGTGTACCAGGTTGACTGCATTTGSTTAAAAAAAAATCAAGAGGTTTTTTTTAAGGCCATGTAGTGAGCTAGTATTAAAACTATAAACCTCATTTCTTATATTACTCTTATATCCAAAAAATGAATTAAACATGAAGTTCTAAATTTAAATTCCATAGGTTAACGTATATTTGCAGCTCTGCTGATCTATTTCTTACAAAATGCTGAATGATCATTCACCAAAATCCAGTGGTCAAAGGTCAAAGGGGGAAAAAAAAATTACTTTCGATTTCTTTGTCATTTGATGATTTTCTTCCTGTGGTTTCTACTAATTCTGATGCTCTCTTCTTAAATCTGTTCCAGCAAGACAAAAGGCATACAACTTCCTTTACAGCTCTTCTCAAAAACCAAGATGACTGGAGAAGGCAGAGAGCTTCTGCTGTAGTACAAGGACAATCACRTTAATGCTTGTTTCACAGAAAGGCCATATTTAGCTTAGCAGCCTTGTTGCTTAACATTCACCAACACTTAGCAGTATAACCTACATAAATGCCTTCAGTTTCTGTACAGAGTGAATATGGAAGTGTGGTGCGTGCTATAGCTAGAGGATCTGTAATGAAGATGAAGGACGAAGAGATTGTAGCTTAAGTTGAGATAATTTAATACAAGAGACATCAAGCACCAGCTTTATAACAGTAAAAACTGGTGCTTATTCTTACAGCTTTATATGTCATTTTTTTTTGCCTCTGTGTAGAAAATGTGTAAATAAGCTTATATGGCAGGCATCAAGGATGGTTTCTCAATATTAAAGTGAGACTTCCTATTTTGTTTGACTTCTTTCATTCTAGAGCTATACCAGATAAACCTAACAGAGTACTGCATTTGTACACCCTAACAGTTGGGGTTTTAAAATAAATACTCCATCAGCCTGGAATGGAGGATTTAACTAGGAATTCACTAGGCTGTGCTGACATCTTGTGGCAGCTTTTATAATTAAAAAAAATCTTTGAATTGTTTTTCATTTTAAGATGAGAAGAAATCACTTTATATAGTCTTCTTTCTCTTAGAGTGAGACAAGAAAAAGTTAGTCTGGCTGGCAGCTGTCCTTCTCCTACTGTCTTRCTTCTGACTTTTGGAAAAAAAACTATTTAAAATTACTGAGCATAATTCGGGTATTTTTGGCTAGTTTAAAAAATGTATTCAGAAATTTAATTTCAGATTCTTTTCTTCTGTGTGTGTCTTGTAGCAGTTGCRTGGAAATGGAGCCTATTCTATTACTTTTCTTCAAAGTGCTGTAAGATGGCTATCTGAAAAAAAGAAAATGAACAATATACAAAACTGGGACAAGTGGCTGGTACACCAGAGGGCCACGCAGAGGGACTTTGACAGGTTGGAGAAATGGGCAGAGAGAAACCTCATGAGGTTCAACAAAGGAAAATGCAAAGTTCTGCCCCTGAGGAGGAATAATCCCCGGCACCAGGAGAGACTGGAGAGCAGCTTGGCAGAAAAGAATCCTAGTGAACATGAAGCTGACCATAAGCCAGCAATGGGCCCTTGCAGCAAAGAAGGCCAAGAGTCTTCCTGGGCTGCATTAGGAGGAGTGTTGCCAGCAGATCAAGGAAAGCGATCCTTCCCATCTATTCAGCGCCGRTGAGGCCTCATCTGGAGTGCTKGSTCCAGTTCTGGGMTCTCCAGTACAAGAGACAGCTGGATATATGGAGTAAGTTCAGCARAGGGCTTCTAAGGTGGTGAAAGGACTGGAGCATTTGACATATGAGGAAAGGCTGAGAGAGCTGGGACTGTTTAGCCYGGAGAAGAACAGGCTGAGAGRGATCTTACCAATATGTGTGTGTATATCTGAAGGGAGTGCRTAAAGAAGACAGAGATGGATACTTCTCAGTGGTGCCCAGTGAGAGGATGAGAGTCAATGGGCACATCCTGAAACACAGGAAATTCCGTGTTTTCTTTACTGTGAAGGGTGACTGAGCACTGAAATAAGTTGCCCAAAGAGGTTGCAGTGTCTCTRTCCTTAGAGATATTCAGAAGCCATCTGGACAAGATCCTGGGCAACCTGCTCAAGATGATCCTACTTGAACAGTGGGATTAGACCAGATGATCTCCAGACATGCCTTCAAACTCAACTGTTCTGTGATTTTTGTGAGTTTTCTTTCTTGGAGGTCTAAGATGCATATGRTTGCTAAAAGAGAGCCCTGAGATCCTTTTACTCTTTTAGGTATTCTCTATAAGATCCTGGGTTTCTTATATATATGAAGAGACAAAAAACAAAAAAAACCCAAACCCAAAACAACAAAATCCACCCAAATTGAGGATTTTGAGCGAAATGCTGCTTTATGTAGGAGAATAGAGGAAGTGAACAGTTCATAGGCTTCACAGCAGTCATGTATGGCTTTTCACTTTGCCCTTAGAAGGGTGGAGACATAAAAAATGGGAATGCAGTGGACTCTAGCTAAGCTCTAAGGGTACCTGCCACTTTGCCAGCTCCCTCCTACGTCTGCACCCCTATTTCTCGTTCAAATTCACATGTATTTTGTACTTTAGATGTTGCTTGTTGTTTTAGGGGGTGTGGGATATGTGCAAAAGGTAATTTGGGATAAGTCTCCAAATATAAAGACAATATAATCCTTCTGMAGGATTCCTCAGATCAAAGAAGGGTTTCAAATACCTTGAAGTTTTTCCTGAGAGTGCTGCATTTAGGAAGGAGATAAAGCACAAGTAATCTTTGCTACTTAAATGGGTCACTTCAAATGGATCAATTARCCTATTTATAATCAAAGTAGATTTCCGTGTGTGCATGATGGATGAATTTTAAGAAAGGTTTTGGAGACCATTATGAACTTTCTTTATTTGTAAAAGATAGCATAAGATGGTGTACTGTGTAGATAGTGCCTCAATAATTCTACAAATGTTAAAATATCCATAATGTACAGTGAATCTTTTCCTCATTTTAATGGTGTGTCTGATGATTAGCCAGAAAGAGAGAGGAATAAGTGTGGAAAGGAATGGGAAGTCAACTCTTTTTAATAGGCCTTAAAGRTGTTAGAGCTTATCCACTATATATAACTTTCTCTCTTTACAAGCTGAGGGTAATTTTTCTTGATCTTCAGGTCATCTTTGATTGAGTGATATAATCAAGTGTTTCTTGACTATAAGAAATATTCTGTAAAGTGAGTAGTAATTTGTGCGTGTTGGTACCTGACTTATCATCACAAGAAAATGAATAACTTACTGAAAAGAGGCTACTGAATTAGGCTGGGATTTATTTTCAGTCCTTTGCTCTTATTGTTATGAAATAAAAGCAAATGAATTATTGCAGTCCCTTTATAGCATGGCCTGTATTGTGCARTTTGGAATTTCTTCCTTCCAGGTGACTGTGGTATACTGCTTCAACTGTTTTTTGCGGTGGGAGATTGGTTTGTTGTTGTTGTTGTACTACGTTGTTCTGGCTGCTGCTTCCTTCATAACTGATATGATTTGTAGTCAAATCCACTGAGTGTAGGATAGTAAAGCAAAGGGAAAGATCAAGGTAAGGAGGACAGATTCCAGGGTCACACAAATACTGTTTCATTAACACCATGCCCCTTTGAGGTCTTAGAAAAAGGCTTAATTGGAGCAGCTTTTCACTGTTGTGATGACTTTGCTGAAATCATGGTTGTATATATGGCCGTCTGTACGGGCACTACCTTCCCTTAACTCTAGCAGGCCTGTGAGAGTGGATTGGGATTTCCTGMATACTGTGACTTTGCTTTTTGGTCTCAGCACTTTCTCACATTGTAGATGTTACTGCTGTTCACATTATCAAAGTACTATTCGACCTGAGCAGGCACAGACCTGCTTGTTTAAAGGCCATCGACCTCTTTGCCATCTTAACGCTGCTTCTCATCACAAAAACAGAGACGGCTTTGCTGATTTATCTGCTGTTAATTTTAAAATATATACATGATACAAAATTTGAATAGGTGTCTAGAACTGTGTGTATCTGGAAATTCTACCTCTTTCTGCTTGCTTCAGTCCTTTGAGGGTAAAGTTGAAGAATGAGCAATATTGAGCTTTTCATTAAAACTCTTTGCTAAATTTGCTGCTGCCTTTCCACCTATAATGCAAAATGCTGATAAGACTGCACCAGTTACTGTCAGTTAACTGGCAAGTTATTGCCAGTTGGCTTCCAGTTCTTGGATGTTCAGAGATGCTGGAAATTCTGTCTTTTTGACAGTAGGAGCTACTACTATTTTGAAACCAAGTGAAATATTTARTATTTCAGAACTCAGGTACAGAGTTGTAGCCTAGCCCTGTGCAGGACTTGCTGGCAAATCACCTACTTTATTCCTTCTCAAAAACATATAAAAGGCCATGCTTTGTCAGGACAGCTGTGTCTTTTGCTGCTATCTGGATACCTAGAAATAGAYGAGGAACTGTGCCTAGCAAATGGTAGGCATCTATCTCAGCAAAGGGACATGGTGTACTTTCTTTCTGCTCTTCCTCAACTATCTCACTTTAGAAGCATCATTCAGACTTCAGAGATATTGGATAAAATATAATAGTCATCTGAAATGACTTAGAAATCAAAGGCAGTCAATGGGGTAGCAATAAAAATACCAGACTTGTGCTTAAAGTAATCATTTAATTGCTGTCATGTTCCCCTGTCACKTGCTTTGAATGTTAAGTCTTTTAGCATAGGAATTGCTATGTTATGTATAAATGCAGTGCTTATCAGAAAACTTCCTTATATTGTTTGAGATTGCTAAGAATATTCCAAGGAGGAGAAATATCTGGTGGGAAGCATATCTGAAATATCTATGCAGAACTGACTTTTGAAATCCTAAGTCACTTATATCATTCATTTAAACTTTGAAGCTAAAGAATATTTTTTAAATCTTGAAATGGATTGCTKTATATATTATTTAGTTTTATTCTGATTTTTCTTGTTCTGGTTGTTTCTCTTCTATCTCTTTCAATATTTCCTTTTCATTGCATCATTGGCCTTGGTATGTTTTCTTCCTCTGTGTGCTGACAGCATGCTGCCTTTTATTGCACTCTCTCTCATAAATTTTCTTAGATATGAAGCTAATGGCTCTAATACTTCATGGGTATATTTTGAAAGTAAGATTCTTTGCTGCTGTAGAAAAAACAAAACAGATGTTTTCTTTTTCTACTATTTCCTCTTGCAAGCGAGTACAATATACATACTTCTTATTTTTCATGTTCTTTTGTCTTATTGCCATATTGCATTACTGTTTTTAAAAAAAGTAAACTTTTTTTGTTTCCATATATTTTCACTGTATTAAACTTGGGAAAACTTCTTTAGTGCTAAAGGATCTAACATAGGTTAACATTTTCAAAGCCAGTTGTCTGACTTATAAGCATCAAACTTTGAATTGTACATGGAAAATAAAATAAATAGAAAGAAATTCTAACCAACAGTAATAAGAAGTGTAAGTCAAGGTGATACCATGATCAATCACTTGAATAATATGTAAATAAAATTTTCATCATAGTCTTTGATCAAAATAGGATCTGTTAACAGTCAAARTACCAGATGCTTGTCTGCCATCACTTCAGAGTAGCACAGTAATTTCAGTGAGAAACTACTGCAGCATTATTTTTCATCTCTCTCTCATAAAAGGTTGAAGGCCCTTTTGGAAATCATACTTAGCTGAAAATATTGGATGAGAAATGTAAAGTATATAGCAATTGTTTGCCTGGAACCTTGAAGTTGGTCCTTCTTCCAGCAGGTACTTGCACCAGATGACCTCTTGTGGTCTGTTCAAACCTAAATTATGATACGATTTATTTCTTTTCTTGCACTGAGGGTGCAGCTCTGTGAAATTATTTGTAGGCTTTGCATCCTTTTATTTTTTGTGCTGATTTGTTGTTGGGCCAACACTAGGCTATTCTGTCTCTTGTAATGTTATTTGACACTCAGTAGTTTGGCTTTCTGGTTAAAGAACGATTTCTCTCTTCCACTGTATGTCTTAGAAATACCCGACTTATGGCCCTAGTGAATACTTAAAATGAATCTGCTGAGTTCAGATCTACAGAGCAGGCTCTTTGGCTACTAGTTGCAAAATGTATTCATCRCAGTCAATTTGAGAAGGAAACTTTTTAATTCTTGCAGGTCCTTGGACACAAGACTTTTGCCTTCTGCCTCAAAGTTCATTTTATTTTGCAGCAGACTGGAAGCTGAAGGTGATCAAAACCTTCAGATTTATTTGAACTTTTTAGACTTCTTCAAATCTGTAGGCCTTCTTATGAATAGTAAAGTGGGGCATGTTATTACAGCGTTCTGTTCTGCTGCTGCTATTGTTCTCTGTCTTGACCAAAGCCAACAGGGATTTTTTGTGACTGCAAGAACTGTGCTCTTAGATGCTGCATGGCCTGATTTGCAGAAGTGCTGGGATGAGATGCAGGTAATGGCAGAGGAGAAAATTGTATAAAAACAGTAACTTCAGTCCAACTAAAACATACTTTATGCCCAAAGGTAAGCTGTTTCTTCAGAAAGCTGTCCAATATACTCTGCTATAAATAGCTTGGTGAGAATAATGCAAGGAACAATACTAGGATGAGAACAACCTTTCTATGGAATAAGCAATTAGATAAAGCTACTCTGTCTTTTCAATAGAAGATTAATTTTACTTCAGATAGGTTGATGTGAATCTATAAGACCATCCAAGTCCCCAGTTACTTGTACTTTTGGGGGAGGGGGAGATGGATTTCTTTTTAAAAAAAAACAAAGCATAGACTACTAATAACCTTGTCCTGAAGGGTTTTTTGTGGTGTTCTACAACCTGCTTAAGCAGAATCTTTTTTTTTTTTTTTCCCCCGTTTAAAGATTTTGGCTTTTATCCCTTGTGAGTAATAAACTTCATTATGTATCTGCAGGTTCTCTTGTTTTGTTTCCCAACCACCACCACTCCTTTCGCTGCAGAGGTGATGTATTTAAAACTGACTTCTTAAGGAGTTTCTGAGAGGAATGTATCTCCTGAAACATTTCTATACCACTGTTACAATTACCTGTTGTTTAACTGGACTCCTAAATTTACTAATCTGTATCTTGAAAAGTACTTGTTTTCTCAAACTGTTCAAAGGCATCCCAGAACCATCATTCCTCTAACGATTAGAAATAAGCCAGATACAGTACATACTTCTCTAAGCCAGCACTCTAGGACATTGCTTTTAAACTGTGTTAAAAGTTTTCAGTCCCATGGAAAAATCGTATCATAGTTTTTACCTGTGGAATGCAAATTAAAAAAAATAAGGACAAAGGTTTTTTTTGGGGGGGTGGGGTGTTTATTTATTTATTTATTTTGGTGAATGTGTTTATGTGCACTTATGGTGAATTTTCTCTTGTTTGCAGGCACAGCTTCATCAAGAGATTCAGGAATACTTTGGGGTGAGTTGGCAGGAAGCCTTGCAATACARTTTTGGCAATAATAGTGGCTGTCATCCAGAGATGTTGAAGCTAAACTTTCTTGTGTACTTCCTTCTTCCACCTCTCCACATGTGCACAAAGGACTTAACATTGTTTAGAATTCATATGGTATAAAATAATCATGGATATGCTTTTTATCCCTTGACTTGATGTCTGCATGTTTCCTGTAGTCAGCGATGAAATCTGTCCTAAGTCTGCTGGCATTTGATCTGTTTTCAAAAACTCTGAGTGACAGGTACTGTAAACATCCTACACTCTCAGCTGTGGAAGCTAAGAAAGCTGGGAGAAGGCTGTTTACTCTCCCTGCCTTGGAAATCATCTGGATGGACAAGAATCTGGATAGAATATTGTGAACTCCATGTTGACTTTATTTCTGACAACCTGTATTTYGTATTTTACATTATGATATCAGTAAGCATATAATAACATAGTGTGCCATCAGTGTCTGATATTCTGACTGAGATTCTAACCCYATAATAAAAAAGAGCTGTACTTATAAACATGCTTCAGCTGCATTGCTAGTTTGAGGAAACCTAGCAGCAGTAACATATTCTAGTATTTTCAACCTTAAATAGTGGTGTTCTATACAGTAGTCCAAAAATAATCTAAAACAGATCTATTGTGCTCTGTTCATAAGTGCTAGTAAGTACAAGTTACAGGAAAGTCWTCCTTAGGTTCACACATCAGCAATGTATTTAAATAAAATCATCCTTAAATGTTTAGTTCTTGTATWCTAAGATTCACTTAATTCATGTTTTCCTGCTCAGAAGAGTTAGAAACAGAGATCAAAAGGAAAAAAAAAATTCTAGAGGACTTCAGCTTTCAGTTCCTGTTATTGAGTAGACAAAGCTGAGATGTCAACACTAATCAGCTTTGTCTCTAAATTAGCTGAATTAAGAGATATAAATGTATTTAGCTTACACTTCCTACTTGCTTTTCTCTGCCATCTGCCATCCCTCCACATTGTATTATTCTTTGTAATCTGTTCTGAAACCCATCTCTTTCTCTTCCTCCTTATGTTTTTTTTCATTATATTTGTTATTGGCTAAATAGGGCTTCTCATTTTAAATTTGGAATAAAATGGGGGTGGAAAAAAAAGCCCTTTAACTCTAATATCCTGCTGGCATGGTCTAAATCCTCATGAAATGGAGTTTTGCAGCTGCTTTTAAGCAGAGCAGTGATTTTGCAGAAGGGGATACCTTTTGAGCTCTCTAAGAWTTTTTTCATTCAGTTGAATTCCAAAATCACCTTTTAGCTCCTTTCGTGATACCATTCTCATTTTAGATCCTGCTGTCTCAGCTTTACTAAACGTAATTAAACATAAGCCTTTGAAGTAAAAACTGCCCTGAAGCATTTAAATATCAGGATTTGGAAAGCRATAGGATGGGGAAGACAATATGAGAATTGTAGAAGATCATGTGAGGATATGAAGTACTACTACTCTTACAAAAGGAGCTAAAAAGAATTCACACTGTTAGCCCTACCTCCCCCCCCATTAATTACTGGAAGTAATAACTTATTTTTCAGGTTATAGTTTGTATTTCTTTTCGACAAAGGAATTGGARAGGAAGACAGAGTGGGCATGGTTCATGTAGGCAAGGATTAAGTTATGAATAAAAATAGGTTGAAGTCTAGCTGTGAAGCAATAAACGTGAGTACTTCAGGTTTGAAGGCTTTTTTAACTTACGATTTATGGATTGATATTCAAAATAACGCAGAGTTAGTCTTCTAAAACCTTTGCTGTAAGAAGGCRTTAGCCACTCAGGCTAGTCAGATGAGAGTATAGGATTTCCTAACATGCCTCGTCCCTTCACAGAAAGATATCTCCAAGGTTGATGGAGCACAGAGTTAATATCTTCCACTGTACAGTGGTACTGATCATAGGCTTGAATGTTTACTTAAACAGTGAGCTAGTTCAGCAGCTTGGCCTAACTGAAAATTAAACTAACAAAAACTGTCTTTTTATCTGGACTAGCTGAGTAAAAGCTTAGTGCACTACTATGCTTTTTGTGAGCCTRTAGCCTAAAATGCTAGTGCAAATGCTAATTCCTTTGCCTATGGCCACTTTTCTGAAGAACTAGAACAGGCTTTATTCTAAATTAATTCCTAGCATAATAAAAAGGTGAAATTACAGGGTTTGGCATATTTGTCACTGCTATTAAATTCTACTTATGCCATTTCAAAGAAATTACAAACATGGTGCTATAATGCATTCAGGGAAGAGTTGTTTTAAGCAAAAATTTTGTTTTCTCGGAAGCCATTCATGCTTACATTTCTCTCTTTGAAAGATCTGTATATAAAGTTCAAACTGTAAATTGTGTTAGTAATAGGGAGCTACCAATAACTTCGCTACCTCCTGACCTTTAGTTGTAAGGGTATTCTCTGAAGTACTTGCACCAGACTGAGCACTGTATAAGTTACGTTATATATTACTAGGGATTCTCTCCCCCACAGCCTGTAGCACTCACCAAGCCAAAGGCAAACATTACGTCTTTCTCTTGTTAATCTCAGACTTCAAAGAGTTTAGGATTCTTTTCAGACTATCAATAACTGAAGAGCTTTCCTGTTGTGGAAGAACACATACGGGGCTTTTACAAAAGCTAGTTGCCAATAATGAGTTTTGGATTGAATCCATAGAGAGGTAAATCTGGATAACTACCGCAGCAACTTAATCTGTGGGAAATCTTTGATTGTAGGCATGGGTTTTTTTGTTGAATTTTTTGGGGATTTTTTTTGTTTGTTTTTATTAAGGCATAGTTCTGCCAAGATGCAAAACTGACTTGCTCCAAGTGATTCTTGGCATTGCCCCGGACAATGTAATTCCTACATGTTAAATGCAGTCTGTTGCACTGATTTTTGAAATGAGGAAGAGGATAGTTGTTGCTTATCATGTCTCCTCATTGGTAAATTTAGGAGTTTGGAGAAAGAAAATTACAGCACTGTACAGTGTTAAGGAAACTTAGCACATAAATGAAGAATAGAATGTATGTTGAGGSAGGGGTTAAGAAAAAGCTAGATTTTTGACTGTATAATGTCCAAAATGTCCTTTTGGATAATTGTCTTACATCCAGTTTTGATAGTGCAGGGAGCAACTGTGGGAAGAAAGAGTGCTTGTGAGTCCTTGTTTGTTGTTTGGAGATTGCAGCCTGACCTTGAGGTTTACAAATGAAATATTAGCAAAGCACTCTATAAAAAAAAATTTCAAAGAGCTGCTAGTGAGGGAAAAGAGAGGTGAAGGGGGAAGAGAATGCTGGCTAATTTATCATTCAAAGGGGGGCTTGGGGGGATAATATTCTGTTGACTTTAGTAGTATAAACACATTCTTGATGTTACAGTGAAAGACAGCAGCAATTATCCTTGATGCTTATGCAGAAGTCAAGTCCTTTTTTATGCTCTGAATTGTATTGTCAGTKATTCTAATTCTGTGCATGAGAATTTACAGGCCTATGACAGCTATTATACTTTGAAGACCTCTGTCTAAATTGAAGGAAAAAAGTTTGCTTTGAATCAAAAAGGGTGGAAAAAAACCCAGAGTATGTAGACTTCAGTCATAACTGAAGCTGTAAGTGTCCATGAAGTAAGAGAGTGGATTCTAACCAGATTTGATATTTGTGTGCTGTAATTGAGATAAGACAAAAAGATCAAGGTAAAATTAAAAAGTGTAAAAGCAACTTTCTTTGTGTAAGATGCAAGCAAGTGTGAAACATTTGTAATATAAATATTATGGATTCATATCAAAAAATAGTGGGCACCTCTGGAGATCGCCTGGTCCAACCTCCCTGTCAAACGGCGTCACCTAGAGCAGGTTATCCAGGACCATRTCCAGACAACTTTTGAATATCTCCAAGGATGGAGACTCCACAACCCCATCTGGGCAAGCAGTATCCAAATACTTCCAACACTTAAAAATTCATTAACTTAAAATGTGAACAACCACTTTTACTTCAATGTAAGYTTTCTTCAAAATTATGCTTTTTTTAAAAAAAAAAAAAAACTTATATAAACTCATTCTCTTAAAAAGCAGTTTAATTAAACAGAATGGAAAAGCTGAAACTTCTTTTATTCTTGTGTGAAACTTTGTTTCTCGTCAGTYCTGGGCTCCATCCAAGATCTACTTAGCTACAGTTAGACTTTTGTTTCCTTATTTTGCTTTGGTTTTAAGGATGTTATTGTGAATTAAATAGAAATATGTTTTGTTAGCAACCATTTTATATAACAAATAAACTTTAATCATTCCAATCTATAACTACAAAGTACCTTAAAAGAGAGGCTGAGGTCTTGCTTATTTTAAACAGTGTAATATGATAGTTAAATTACATCTTGTTTAACTCTCCAAAAGGGAGAGCAGAGTGAGGCTGTGTTGCATAAGCCTTACGTTTGAAACACTCGCTCCATAGGAGAATCTAGTTTTGTTCATACTACAGTTAATAGGAATGTTTGTTACTATTTTAGGCCTTTTAAGGTGCTAAAATAGTACTGCACAAAGAAGGATTCTAGTCAGAGCTTTGGACAGAGTCTCTGCACTTCGTTTTCTATTTTGTGAAAGAAGATGGTGCTTCCTTTCAAGGAGCAGGATACTGTRGACACAGAACTCCATGTTCTTGAGGGGTCTCTCTTTTTACAGTGAAGCATGCTTCCTGAAATTTTATCACCACAATTGTCTCATTACCCTCCAGTCCTCCTCTGTGATGCGGATATGTTTTATTACTCCTTCACACTACTGCGGGAGAGGAAAGAGCTTGCCTTTTTTTCAAGACTTAACTCAGGGGTATCATAAAGGTTGCTAAAAGCTCCTTCTTGYGCTGCTGTTGTGATGCCACCATCCCACCAGTTCAGGCTTGGCATACAGCACCTCTGCCAGTGGTGGTTTTAAGCGTACACTTACATGTAATCCCAGGGAGGACTGCAGTTTGTGCACGCTGGAGTACTGAGAAGTGCCTGGCCATGGCAGTGCAGAAGTCAGCTCCCAGCCAGCCCCACCCAACCTTTTGAGGCATGGGTTACATTCTTAGACTGCACTGGGCTTCGTGCTGCCTCTGCTTTGTTGCTTAGGTCAGGAGAAATACTGTGAGCACCATCACCAACTAAGGCCTTCTGGGCTTTGCACTGTTTGAAGGCTGCCTTTCTCAAGTTTTTTTTTTTTTTTTTTTTTTTTTTTTTTTTTTTTTTTTTTNTAATCCTGAAGCACCTGGTAATTCAGGTGTTCTGAAAAAGTGCTGCTAAAATAACTCAGCTCTGATAGGTGTTGGACAGGAAGATGTTGATAAATGAAGTAGTTTCAGGGTCCATGAAATTCATTTTCTGTTCCTTGGCTAGAAATAAATGACTTTACTATTTAAAAAGCTAGTTGCACAGAGCTTCGTGCAGTTTGCCTAGCATACAAACAGCTTCAGTAAGGGCATTGAGATGCCAGTAGATTATGCTTAGTTCACAAGTAATCAGTCAGGAGGTGTTTTCATCTTCAGAAGCAAAAAATGCCTTATGCAACAGATGAAATGTGTGGTGATTTTTTTTTTCTTAGTAGTGASTATACTCACTTCATTGATATTAATGGAGCTGCTAATTAAGATCTTGCAGATTGAATATGTGCAATTGATAAAATGCTACAATATGCTTTATGTGCCTGCATAGAAGAGCAGATCAAATCTAAACTGAAATAGCTAATGTGTTACTGCCTTTGGGTAATTGTGCATAGCATACAGTCTTTGAAATTAGAAATGACAAAACTGGTTGTCTCTGCCACTCAGAGTATGCATGAGTCATAGCACATARGTTTGCAAAAAGAGGAGTGACCAAGCTTGTCTGCTGCTTGCTGAAAAGTTCTGACTGAACATTCACAGAAGTCCCCAACCAGTTGTGGGCATTTCCAGAAGCCTGTTATATTGACTTCTGTGGACTCTCGCCCTTCCAATTCCCATTATAGTGCCTTTCCTCTGACCCCAGCAAAGGGCTCTTGTGAGGGTATTTATCACTTCCTTTACACTTTCACCTGGGAAAGCATCAGCTGCAAACTGAAGTTTGCAAGCCCTAGAAATCTCAGCAAGTACCTAAATTGAGGAGTTCTTGGTGATACCAAACCTTGGGAGGCTAGAGGTCTATTGCTAATGAAGAGCTATTTTCTGATGCTTCTAGTGGCAGACTTTGCCATGGTTGTCTATTTTCACCAATACTTTACTCAGTGTTGTTCTTTCCTATCAAGAAGCGTGTAAGCTTAAATGGTCTTAAATGGGGCTTTGCTATTCCTTGGATTGGAGAGTTGCTTAGAGCTATGTGAACTAAGTGCACGGTGTGCACCTCTTGATTAGGACAGCAAGGGAGTAGGGCTGGAACTCTGAGGGCAAAAGAAGATGAAGGGAAAATATTTGGTAAGATTTCTGTGAACTGTTGAGCTCTTTCAAGGGGGAGAGGAAARGGATTAAAAGTGAAGAATGTTACAGACAAATTGAAGTTGATGTTTGAACTGTCGGTTCAGGAAACTCCAGAGACTAAGTGAATGGAAAGTTTTCCCCTGAAGTCCACAAAGAATTTTTAAAGACAAATCAGAATGGGGAACAGCAAGGATTTACATCTTTGTGTACAGGAACTGAATAATTATTGGCAGCCAGAAAAGAAACTCCAGATTCTTGGCAGTAAAAGAAAGTAGTCTGGTTCAAAGACATGAACTGAGTTGACTTAAAGTCTTTAAGGGATAATCTAAGATTTTGAATATGTAAAAATAAACAATTTTGTAGAAAGTGTTGAGGAGTGAAACAAAAAATGTTGGTTAAAGCTTAAAMATATCTATACCTGTATTTGGTTTCTCTGAGTATATTTTCAGACTGGAATGATGTTTGAACATCAAATGAATTGTTTATAGTAAGTAAACTAATGGTCTCTAAATGAATATATCAGTTTCTGCTTCCAATTGTTGTCTRTCATTTAATTTTAAAAGCAAGACTTTTTTATTTTAATAAGTATCATGACCAAAATCCACTTTCTAGTTCACATTTTTAATCTAAAATGRGAGGAAGGGTAGTTGTACTGTAATCATCTGTAGTACAAATTGAACAGTTTGAAAAAAACATTTGGATTTTAGGTGCAGTCAGATGCTGCAATGACACTGTTTTAAAGTTTACAATGATCTTTTGATTGCTATGGGTGGGATTTTATTTCTTTATTGGCTTCTTTGGACTTCTCAGCAGCATTTGTTATGGTAGATCATGACATTCTTTTGATCTGTTTGATGTTGCTGGTGGAATCATCTGAGGCGAATTARGCTGGTTTTATTCTTTTCCCTCTCTCCCTCCCTCCTTCTTTCTAATCTGTATTTGTGTCCACTAGAGAGGGACCTCTCCCCTGAAAAAAAGGAAGAAGTAAKGATTTTGTTTCAGTCCATTTGAGTTCAAGATTCAGATACTGTGCAACGGTTTCTTGTCAGACCTTCACAGGCCTTTTTATACTGTCATTGGCATGTATGTTTTATATAAGTGAATTTCCTGATAACACACAATTGTTGTTTCGGTATTATCTTTCAATTCTGTATGAATGTGAGTGAACTGAATTGTGAGTGAAGTGTGAATGATTGAGAATCATGAACTGTGTGTTTTGAGATTTGCAAGGAGCTAAATCTTTGTARGGCTGGTGTAATAGGCTAGACCTGTGTGTCCTTGGAGCATTCCCCTCCCTCTGTTCCCCCTGCTCAACCATGGATAAGCTCCACAAGTCTGTCCAGATTCCTTGCCCTTCAAATAAATCTGGAAGAAGAATGTGTATGACTGTCACCAACATGGCAAGTTCACACAGCTTAGCAGTCATAAGATACTTCTCTTTTGTGAAGAGAACTTGAACTGAGACCAAAAGATATGGAGAAGGGGAGAGAAAGCTTCATTTTTTCAAGAATGAATATTGTTTGTTTGCTTGAACTGTTTTTTTAGAGATTACCTATATGTGAATTTACTCTGGAACAGTTCTCTCTAACATTTGTGTGAATAGAATAGGAGCTTCCAAAATAAATTTTCCTTTTGAATTATTGTTTGCAATTGAAATTCATAGCCTGACTTAGTAATAACAGACAATTTTTAGGTGTTAACAAGTTATTGAATATTTGTAGAAAATGTAACCTTTTTGTGGAAATATTCTCTACTTTGAATGAACTTCTGAGAAATACACCTGGATGCAAGTTTTAATTTATATGTTCATAGTAAGAGCAAATCCACAGCACAGCCATTAGAACTGAAGCAGGATATAGGAGACTGAAATGCCTGCCTATCTTCTAATTGATTCAGAATGAAAGCAAGTGTTGAAATCTTGACATAAAAAACAGGGAAAACTCCAATCCAGTCTCTCGCCTCTTCTCATATTCTTATATTCTGACCAACCTTACTCCCCTTGTTTGTGCATAGAAAAGATGGTTGTTTTATTCTCTGAAGACCTTGATACACAGTCTACTTGATAGTTTATTTTCCAAGTTAAGTCATCTTMCTCTCTCATTTCTGAAGTGTAAAAGCATCTAGTTATATTTGGGATACAATTTGTTGTTGAGAGGGGAGGTGGAGTAAGGAGAGAGAGGATTAAAAGCTGATCGTGCACAGAAAAGAAAGTCGAGGAGAATTTTTCAAAGGGCCAAAAGGACTGACTTTATCAATGCTGACATTCCTGTACATATTAATATTAAACAGACTGGGCTGTACTGTTCTGTGATTGCGTGTTGCTTTTCAGCTGCAGCTCCTACTCTGCATTCCTCTTCCCTCCTGTCTTCTCTGAGGATCTTGTCTGATACCTTTAAAGGAAATTCAATACTAACTCAGTTCTGCTGATCTGTCATGGGGTTTTGTAGCTAAGGGACTGAAAGAAATAAGGTTAAGAAGCAGGCTACTGTCTAGAAAAGCTCAACAGCGGCTGAAGTCAGTGTGATTGCCAGGAGAGAGAGAGRTCTAGAAACAGTCATGGACAGGCTTGGTGGAAGTGATCAGAGAGATGAGAAAAAAAGAAGTCTTGGGAGATGGAGCCTGGGTCGGGACAGCGTTTGGTACAGAGTCCTAGTAGCTGACTTTGCAGAAGAGGAGACAGCATGGAAACCATGCACAAGAGGGCATAAAATGCAAAAGAGACACAGTGTATGTGTATACAATCAAAAGGAAGCAAAATGYGATGTTGCTCTGCCTGTGCAAACTGGTGAGGTATAAACTGGAAGTACTTTCCCAGGACAGCATAGTGGTATATTTCTAACACTGATAGCAAGCCTTTTTAAAATTATTATTATTTTTTTTTTTGAAGACAACTTGCTAAGCTTTTAGCTTGAAACAGTCTTGTCTCCAGCTAGTTCAGACTGAACTTGTAATTGTCTGCAGAAGACCATCTATACCTAGCCTGGACTTCTGCCTTGCTGAAGAAAGGCCTAGTCGCCTCAAATCTGTCCAATAACAAGCAGCTGCAAAAATGTTCAGCCTGGACAAGAGTGCAAAGTCATCCACCAAGAATCTGGTTTGTGGTATTATTTTGCTGTAGAAGGAAAAGGCTTTTTCTCTGGCTACTCATAGTTAAAACACCCACACCAATAAAGGAAGACATCAGGGACCACAGAGAATACGCCTGATTCTGAAAGGGAGAGTTGATTCATCACAAAATTCTCTCCTTGGGGATCCTGAACAAAAGCAAAATATGAATAAAAAGCAGCCAGGGCTTGAAGTATATTTTGTCCAAACCACCTGCATCAAATCAAGCTACTCAAAGAACTCTTTTCTTCTAACAAAGAGCAATTTTGGAAGACTTCCTTTTCACATTATACTTGTTTAGAATAGTATTTTTGAGATAGCTYTGAAATGTTTGTAACATTTGTCAAGCAATGCAAGAGAGAATGGAAACTGTATATTCCTTCTGTTTCTCATGGTATGTTTGTGCAAGGAAACCAGGAGCAAGGCTGGAAGAATAGAGTAGAAAACATTTTGACAACACAGATATTTTTCTTTGCTTTTAATAGGTTTTTTTTGTATTCTTATGTTACCACCTTTTGCAGAGCATCATGTTCAACAAATGTTGGTTCTGAGAACAACACTGTGCCYGTGGTACAAGGGGAACTATCCTCTTCACTCACGTCAGCCCATAAGCAGATAGACAYGTCTACAAAGTTTGTGTGAGGAGTACAAATTTGATGGCTGTTTGCATGGATGAAAACACTTGGGAAACTCAGCTGCTAGTGCTTTCAAAATCTGTTTTACAAACTGTGATTTAACACGAGCCCCGCTGCAGCCTGGAGAAGGATCCACAGCGCAGCGGGACTAGCACAGCGTACTCTGCCGACACTGTTGAGGGAGCGTGGTTGAGCTCGGTGCTCGGTGGTGTCCGCGCTGCGCGCCGAACTGTCCCYTTGCAGCCAGTCACRTGTGGCATGTCCTGAAAACCTGACRAGGGGCCTCCAAGAAGAGCTACCGAGCAGATGATGGCTGACTGCAGTCTTCCTCTTGCAGCCCTAGGCTGGGAGCCCTGCTCGAGCTGCAGCACGCATGCAGGGAGTAGCGCGGTTGCCAGTTTGCTGTTTGACGTAGCGTCGAAATAAACTGATTAGTGCCTTCACTTCCATTTGCAGAAGTTTATTTTCCTCTTCAGCTAAGGATAAGGCTCCTGTTGTGCTGCGTGTTTTCTTTGATCGTGCTTTCGCCATTGCCTGTGGTCTCTCCCTGCTGACAGCTGCACGTTGTACGGGCTCGCGCTCGGGGCAGGGTACTGGCGTCCCTCGAGGGGGTGCCGGCTCACGCGTGGGGCGGGCGCGGCTCCCGGGGCGGGGGGGTTAAGCGGGACGCGCCGCCCGGTTCTCGCGGCGGGCAGCGGCCGCGCTGTGGCGCAGCGCTACCGGCCGCCGCGCGGGGGCGCCCGCGCTCTTCGCGCGCCGGCCGTTGCCGTTGGCGCTCTGTGAGGGGGGCGGCTGCTCCCGCCGTCAGTTGCCGCCTGAGGTGTCGAGAGTCCGTGTGCTCGCCCGAAACGCCGCCAAGAAGAGCGGAGCTAGAGGGAAGACGACAGTAAAGAGCTCTAGAGAGACACGGGGGCCTTCTGTTCAAGATGGGCATTGGCCCTGGCGGAGCAGGGAGGGCGGATTGGGGGGAAAAAAAGTGGTTATGTAAACTGTACATTTGCTTATACAATAGAGAAACAGTAAGAAATATTGTAAAGAATTTAGGATTTG
Source organism: Rhea americana (assembly GCF_003343005.1). Lineage (NCBI taxonomy): Eukaryota > Metazoa > Chordata > Aves > Rheiformes > Rheidae > Rhea > Rhea americana. The sequence continues at coordinate 2,090,780 of NW_028186590.1, read as the reverse complement.
AAGACTGTGCATTGATTAAGCAGGACTAGAAGAATAACATTCTGGAAACAGCACAGAAAAAGAAAGGTAAAATGCTATGTAAAGTTGCTTTTTAAAAATATCATCTTTTGCATAGACGATAAAATGATTTTAACTTCATGAGTATGAACAGATGCAAATMAAAGCATTTTAAGCAAACCACTGGTATTTATAGGAAAATGTTAAATGCTATACTTTTGACTTCCTTTTCCCACCCCCAGTGCACAGTCTCTGCTTTTAAATGTAGCTTTAAAATCAAATGCTGTTTAAAAAGAAAAGTGGCTTACCATTAAGAATACAGTATAGCTTCTCATCTGTTTCCTATATCAGTTTGCATCTAAGGCTCAAAGAAAATATCTAAAATAAATCAGTGCACACACACAATTTGGAGAGAACCCATTTCAGGTACAATCTCACACTCCAGATTGCTGCATTTCATCTCTTGCTCATGCAATATATTAAGTAATGTGGAGCTGCAAAACCCTCCCATTCCCCCTTAACTTCTCAGCAAGAAGAGGAAAGATATTCAGATCTGTTGGCCTTGGAGACCCTAGAACACTGAAAACGTGTTTATGGGCTACAGCCAGTGCATGGTGCCTAGCTGAGCATTTCCCTCAAGCAGTGAGAGAATTAGCTCTTGTATGCATACTTTCTGCTCAAAGTGAAGAATCTCCTACAAAAGGCAGTGCTGCCTGCTGCTCTGAGGGGATAGGAATGGCTTAGGTTTGGGGAGCGCAGGAAAAGAAGTTGTGTCTTCCTTGTTCAAAATCTCATCATAAATAAAAGATGTGGTGATAGAAGGAAGCAGGTTAATTAGGCCAAACAGTGCAATACTGTAGTAACTGATTACCTAATAACRTGGAGGCAGCATGTGGAATTCATCTGTAGAAGTTTCTGAAATCCAGTATCCTTTCACTTGTTGCTTTGCTTTGGAGGTCCATTGGTCGACTGTGAGTGGAGAAGAACAGAGCTGGCTGCGCTCCATGTCCTGCAGGGGATTATTTCTGTTCAGTCACTGATACTTCACTTTCATCCCTACACCCCTCCTTGCACATTGCAAGTAAAGGTGCTGGTAAGATCTCTGATCTCTGTCAAAGAAAACCATGCATCTTTATTTTTTTCAAAGAAATTCTGTCAAGTTTTTCAAAAGCTTTTAATTATTRTGCCTTGTCCATTTACATCATCTGATTTGAGCTTTACTGTGTATTCTGGCAAGCAAGACAGCACAGCCGGCTCAATTCGGTACTGTGGCAGTTTCCTAGGAAACCAATATACAGGCTCCGTGCAGTGGAGAAAACCCAAAAGATACACAGCACATCCTATTCTCCCTCTGTATCTTTGAAACATTTTTTAAAAAGTTCTAAAGGTACTAATCCTTGAAAAAAWTTTGAAATGGACTGAGCAGATAGCAGTAGGTGCTCTTGCCAGTGGTGTTTAGTTTCCTCTGAAGAGGATGTGCTACCCTGGCTGTGCAAAGAGACTTTGGTAYCGCTGCTGTTTTGGTAGGATGAAAATTTGCTTCTCTGTCTCAGTGCTCTAGTCTTTGTTCAGTTGAAAAATAATTTAAGATCCCTAGCCATAGAATTAAAAGAAATGAAATATTTTCCTCAGTCTCCTGCAGAATCCTTCAGATGCAGTAATTCAAATACACAGTATGTCCTGCCTTCCCTGTGGTCACTGAACTAAACTTTAATATTTTAGTGAGGGTATTGTTATTTAGTTCAAGTACATGAAACAACAATGTCTCAAGTAAAAACCTAAAATAATTTGTCTAGCAGTAGAGATCAGGTCTTAATGAATGAGAACATACTAGCTTAGTAACTTTTGTTTTCTAACTGCTGTTTCCTGCTTCAGGTCCMTGTTACTGGAAAATGAAAAGTGATTTTTCTGCTTTAATGCAAGGTGAATGCTCTGCTCTGCTTAATCTGCTTATGAACAGGGGTTCATTTAGGATTTAGGCATAATTAAGACAGTCTGAAATGTTTTTACAGCTAGCTACTCTATGAACTATAGCAGATTTAGCTTATTTGTTTGACATTGTTGAGGCAGAGATGTTTACAGCAGCTTATATAATGAACTTGCTTTTGTAAAATTCTTTTGATGTGGCAGCATCTGGTTACCTCAGTCTCACTGCTAATCAGTTGGTAGGTTCGGAAAATGCTCTTTTTGCCTATCTTGTCCCCTGTTCTTGCACACGGGAAGAGACAAGACCTTCAAGCCTAACAGACACARAACTGTTGTGTGCGTTTTCAGTAGAGCTCTGTACCCCCAAGCTGTACAGTGATAGAGGCTAGCTTTGTTTGCATCTTACACTTTGCTAGCTCTTTCCAATTTATTTTTGTCACCTTAAATAAGAATGCCTTCTTCTCTGTCCCACTGTATTCTTGATGAAATACTTGAGGAAAGATAAACAAAGGACAAGATAATAAAATTGTATAATCTTAGATTTTTTTTTTTTTTAAGAATAGAATGGCACCCCAGATCTTTCCCTTGGCTCATGGAAAGGGAAATCTATTTGAAAGAGTGTTACAGAAAATCATAGACCACAGAAATTTTGAGGATAGTTTATTTTATGTTTTCATTTTGTTTAGGAAAATGATAATTTTTTCTATCTAAATTTCTGTGCATATTTGGCAATAAAACTAGTATGTTTGGGTGCTGTGGATGGCTTGCAATTTCTATGGTTCATTTAACGAAAATCAAAAAGGCTCAAGGCTTGTTAACTGGAGTTACAAGAAAACCCAGTGTCCTGGCTTATCTGTCAACTCAATGATTCAACCTTCTGCCTAGACTTTCTGCCCATATTTGACAAAGTTGAGCACCTGTGATTCTCTGTAACTTCCTGTGGTGTGTCTGTCAGATTTCTGCCACAAGTGGGCATTTCACTGTGTACTGTAACCATTCAAATATTGTGTTATTCAACACCTAATTATAATAAGAACAAGAAAAAAGCTACCCTGAGAGTGTCTACTGTCCACAGATGCACAACTTCTTTTGCAACAAGTGAGAAAACATGGTTGTTTCAGATTTAGCGCCCTAGTTTTACTGCATTATTGATATTATTTCACTGTTATCTGTGATTATGCAAAGGTGTTACTATGCTTTAGTTGCTCCTTTAGGAAGTTCCAAGCTCTGGCTCAGGATAAACACTCAAGCTGTTCTGGTGAATGCAGCACCTTAAACACTCACAAGTGAATATGAACGTACGAAGGAACTGACTAGCTCTTTCAACAAAATCTGTGAGCTAGAAGCACTTTTGTAAGTAACAGCGTGGTTAGAAAGTCAGAAAATTAGCCCTGTGCTATATTAAAGCAACTGTAGGAATAATCAAATGAGCATTCCAGCTGAAGAAATCCGGCAATTTCAGGTACGTGTAGCACATCAAGCTCAGCACAGTTTGGTGGTAACGGTTGCAGGATATCTAAATTAAGCAATGAGATTTCTATTGTGTTAACTGTGATAGGTCAAGTTTTGCAAAGCGTATCAATTCCTCTGTGATCCAAATGCACTTTCAAGGGGGARTTGTGGGCATTCAGATCTTGCAGATACATTGCTGAGGCCCTAGATCAGCAAAACACTTCAAGCATATCCTTAAGTACTTTGTTGATGAAGGAGAGACATTAGYTGTTTCTTAATTATTTGCGCTGAACAGGGCGCTGAGAGGCTCTTTGGGTGTCTTTTAAAAAACTTTTATGCTAGCTACACTGTGAAATGTAGACCCCGAGAATCTGATGCCTTACTCTGTGGTTGCATTTTAACCTTCAGGTAAATGGTACCTGACATCTGACTCTCTGTGGGAATGTTGCCTGTCCTGAGTGCTCACCAGTTTAGAAAGAATAAATGAAGTGCTGTATTTAGTGTTAACTGAAACGCTTTTGATAACTATCCATATCTAACTACTACTGAGAGTAGGATTATTAAATAATCTAAAAGAAAAATGGAAAATGAAGCCAGAAGGGAAGATATCTTTGTCTTTTATATTTTCACAGCTACAATATAAGTGGGTGTTGGTAGATACTTCAGCCCTATCAGCACAGCCAGCTGAATTACTTCACAGAAGGCAAAAAAAATTAAAAAAAAAAGGAAAGAAACATCCCCCCCCTCCTCAAAGCAGCAGGCAATAGCAGCTGTTCTCAAGGAGGTTTATGTCAGCAAAACTTACACAGCTATGCTCCAAAAGTTTGTGTCAGCAGCCATAAAAGCTGGTCTGTCAGCATTTCTGTTTTCTTCTATACACAAAATGCATATTACTGAACAATTATGCCAAAGGCAGGGAGTATTTCTTGATAACACAGCTTGGAAGTAGTGTCTTCCTGTGGGAGYTATTCATGTCACGTGCCACAGAAATCTGTGTGGGTTTAAATGCAAATCCATATTGCTTATCCTTACTACAAGATTACCATTGGAAGGCAAATCATTGTATTACATCCTCGCAAAGGCAATTTTGGCCTGATCCAAAGTCCATAGACATCAGTGAATCCCTGTTAATTCAAATGAGCTTCCACGCATGCTGAAAAAGCATATTCATTGTGAAGGAAACTGGGTGATGCTTAGATTTTTTGCCCCCAAAGACTTCTGTAGATATTTAAAAAGAAAGCTTTGTCCACTGGTTTCAGTGTGGAGTTGTGATCTTACCATTATAAAAGGCAAGGCAGAGAGATGGGGAGAATTTTGGATACAGACTGATTTACTGCTTTAATATATGTTTATTCCTCTTTTCCAGCCACCATTTAACTATATTTTGGTTGTCTCCATAAGCAAGATGGGTTGTTATTCCTTGTATAAAGGTCACAATTCAGAACAAAGATTTTATTAAAAAGTGTATGTGGAGAAACAGAATCTTTTTTATTTTGTTTTTTTATTAAATGAGTTCTGCTTTTCCCTCCTGTGAACAGCCAGCAATGTGCTGTGCTGCCCTCATCTTTACTTACTGGGAAGCACAAGTGCTTTAAGAAACTAGCCAAAAAACTCAGGCAAAAAGTCTTGTTTAGAGTACTTAAGGAAGCAGAAGGATGATAAAATTCCCATACACTCATTGTAGCTTTGACCTCTGCCTATGTACAGGAGCTTGACTAATTGAATACACTGGGCTCTAAGTCTGTTTTCTGAAACTAATATAGACCTCTGGACACTGAGATTGTGGTGAGCCAAATCAGTGTAGAAATTGCTGTGACACTATGATCCACCTTGCCCACTTGTCAGTTGTTACCAGTCTACTGCTGGAGGTTACTCACTGCCAGCAATTGATTTTGCAAGTGCTCCTTATCTTTTAGACAGCCTTCAGGAGTATTTTGAACTAACTGGGATGTCTGTACAAGGCAGTAAAGGAAGTATAAGGATAAATAGTGCTCGAAATTGTCCTGCTGGATCACTTGGACCAGGCAGACAACCTTCAGTCAAGGGGGGTCACTATAAGAA
>NW_028186590.1:2066432-2085224 GCF_003343005.1 Rhea americana | reverse complement strand
CTGTGACAGCTCTCTGCAGCAGTAATCTGACCACAGCTCAAGCCAAACTTAAAGGGAGACATTATCTGCATAAGAGCTAGGATTGGTTTAACAAAGCCATGCCAGAGGACAAAAATTATAAGAAATGTTTTCATGAATTTGTTGTTAGAGTTTTCTTTCCTTTTTTCTTTCTTTTTTATTCAGGTAAGGTTATCTTCCATTCTTATTTGAACCTTCTCAACCTAAAATCAGGAGACTAAGAAAAGAGAGGAGAAGTCTAACAATCTATGTGTACAGTATTTGCTTTTTTCCACAGGCCTTTAGTCAAAACAAGTAAATGAATTTTATCCATTTTGGGAACAATCAAATATACTCTAAATGGGAGTGGCTGTTCTTTAGCTTAATGTATTTTTACTGTTTTTGCATACACGGGTTTTATTTTTCTCGTTTCTAACCCTGTAATCTTTCGACAATTCAAATTATTTTAGACACTCATGAGAAGATGCAAAGGCTAACTATTTCTCTTTTTCTCTGACTTTGAAAATTGTGTGGCAAAACACAAAACATTAGGCTTGAAAGGACTGAAAGCTGCATAGAAGGGAGAAGAAGAARGGGGAGAATGCTGTTTTTCACTCCAACATTCTATTTACTTTTCATCTTCATTCACTTTAAAAGCAGTCACAGTATCCTTTCTGTCCAACTATCGTTAGTGTCTTCAGATACATTTTTTGCTAATACAGAGCTTAAACTGATTTGTTTTTAGCTTTAGCGGTTTACACTGTACAGCTAATCCCCAGTGGAAATATTTCCCTTCCTTCCATTATTGTTTTCTGTGAATATTTATACAGTTATCATGCTGTTTCCTTTAATTCTTATCCCTCTAGGCCAAATAAATTTAGGTCTTGTCATCTTTCTTTCAAAGTTGTATTTTTAAATAATAAAGCAGTGTTAAATATAGTTGAAAGCAGACAACATAATGCATTTTCACAATAATTTAGGCTTTTAGAGACAATAGTACCCATTTTACTGGGACCAGAATTCTATATTATGAATTAGTCCCTTGTCAGAAGTTTTTGAACAGTTGAAATAATAACTGTCTTTTAAAAATAATTTATTGTGTGTTGCTGGCACTGTAAAAGCCCATTGTCAGACTTTACATAAATTCTCCATCCTGTTTTAATACTAATTACAATGACAACTTGAATGTTTAATTTTTAAGAATTKAATTAATTTTTCCCTTTCCTTGTTGAAACTCTGTGAAATAGCTTGGAAACTTCTGTGACATCTGACATGGGACTTCGTGGTGCCTGCATGTTTTCTCGTATCCTTCTCTGGCAATGTTAACACTATTCATTCTTTAGCAAGTGAGACTGGGAAGAAGTCCAGGTTTATCAGTCTTTTCTAGGGAACTGGAAGGTTCAGGAGATTTGGGGATTTAGAGATTCTTAACTTCTACATGATTTGTTTAAACTACTAGTAACAGAAAAGTTTAATATTCCAAATATATTTGCAAACGCTTTTACTTACTGTTTGTATACCAAACAGTATCTTCTAATAAGCTTTTTAGTGGTCTCTTTTTCCTGGTAAAGTCATGTAGAAGTTAAGTAGATGTTTACTAAAATGTGACCAAAAAAACCCTCTTGTGTAATTATAGAGTATCATTCCCTATTTTATTTGCTAACTACAATTTTTTCAGTATTGCCAAGTTATTACCTGGTAGTATATATACACCTTTTGTTTAGCTCAGATTCATAGATACTCTTGAAATTGATATTGGAAGTGATGAGGCCTGGAGCTGATTCTTATATTAAGATCTTGCCTACCACTGATTAAAATTTCTGAGTGAATTTCCAGCCAGAGTTATTCAGATGACTGCACTGAGACTAAAAAATACTCTGAAGATAGATCTTTTTAATGATTTGACCAATAATTTGAACTTTGCAAAGCCATGCATTTAGCTCAAAGCACTGAAAATTTTAAATCAGGCTCATAATGAGTGATAGAAAGTTACCTTTTTCAGGTGACAGTCTAGACACATTGCCGATATACCTACTTTAAATTTATTAAGCAAGTAAACAATAAAAAAAAGTGCAGAAGTATATAAAACTACAGTTGTTTGAATTTACTGCAAATAGGTACATGATGAGTATGATTAAGTGGTACTTTATGCTGACTTTCTAATAACTCTCTGCTAAAATAAGAATTTCAGGCAATTCTGTCAGCTTTATTGTTACTTTCTAATCTTAGTCTAAAGATTTTTATCAGGTGTGATTGTTCCCTTTGGGGATTATGAGATGTATAAATTTCTCGAGATGAGAAAGTTGGTGAGATTCATTTTTCTTGGGCTCTAATGGTTAAGATGAAACTTCATACCAGTGTCTGTAGTAAGTGTTGTTTTCCTTACTCTGATTTTTTTTCTTGAATATTCAGTTTGATTTAATATTACTTCCAGCACAGGAAAAGCTTCCTTCCAGCATGAGTGCAGGATGCCTGCATACTATTTTGAATAAAGGAAACATTTTTCTTTTTATTGTTGCAAAGAAACTGGATTTGAACTCCCTTTATTTTACTCATATTACAATTAAGTTCAGACATGATTGTGCTGGAAGAACCTAGAAATTGAAGCCCTCTGTGCCCTCAAGTTAAATGTATATTGTTTTATCTTCATTTTCACAATGAAAATGACTTGTCTTGAATGTTTAAGATAATATTAAAACTATACRCATCTTACCTATAAGGTAAGTATGTTTTGGACTTGATTCACGTGTCTAAAGCAGGCATCTGCTGCTTTAGGCCTGTCTGGCTTCTTGCTTCTGATCCGAAAGGGCACTGGTGTTTTGTCAGCCATCCCTGTTCGGACTTAAATGAAACAGACTGCTAATGTCTTRAAAGACTTTAAAGAAAAAAAAAATAGAAGACTAAACTGTMTGCCATATCTTGGAAACAGGTGGATGGAAGCAGATACAGTTTTTAATTTAATTTCTTGCAAAATGCTTTGACTCTGCAGTAACAGCCAACAGAAGCTACAAGAATCAATGGAGTCAATTCAGATCCCTAAGCATTAGTGTTTATTTATTTCCTAGATATCCTATCTGGCCTCTAGCTGCTGCTCCAGAAGGGTATGAGTTTCCATTAAGTTCTGTGTCATATATACCAGTGGTGCATAAATGTTTTTGTTGCCCATCCTAGGTTGAGCTGAGTCAAACTCCAGGGCCTCTTGGCTGTATCTGCCTCAGCTCCAGGGGTAGCTCACACACCCAGCTCACAGACAGACATGGTTATGTGTCCTAGGATGCCCTAGTGCAATCATTCTGGCTCCCACCTGCTGCTCTAAAAGGTCAGGGGTCTCACAAATCCTGTGTCATGCCTGYCAGTCCTACCTGGACATCTCAGATACTGTAGAGCATCTCCATGGCATTGGACACTGTTTCATCTTGAAGTAGGTGTCAGAGTAGAGAAGCCTGCTCTACCTTGATTTCCCAGGCAGCCACTACTGTCCTCCTGTCCTTCTGGAGAACGGAGTCTTAGGGAAAAACTGGTAGCAGCCTATTCCACCTTCAGGAAACTRTAGGTAGTAAGAGATGGGATTCACCTCACCTGACTCGAGAGACCAACCCTCAGACTGCTTGTCTACAGAGGGAATTCAGACAACTCGCTTAGAAATATAGACACTTTCAAAAGGTCTTGTGTTAAAGGGGTGCCAAACTGAGTGACACGATGCTGCCTGCTTCTTGTGGCTGAAGACAAAACCTAGAYGACAAACTTCAGCTGCAGCCTCAGATCATGTGTCTATACTGTGTATCAAAGAAGCCATGATGAGCTTGCCTGTGTGCACTAAGGCATGCTGTCCAGATAGCCCAGGGCCCCAAACACCCAYGGTGACTTGTTCACTAGTGCATCAGGCACTGTGCTGAGGTAGGCATTTAGGGGCTGGCCATGACAAAGCATCCATCACGGATTCAGTCCTGGGTACAGACTGCATTCACRTCTTTGATGACAAGGTGGACAAGCCTTAAAACATATCCCAGGCTGCCCAGAAAGTGCTCTCCAGAGTGGCCCTGAGCATGGCCCATTCCATGTCTTTCCCATGTAGCTAGGCTGTTGWTGACTGGAGGTGTTAAGGGCTTGGGAAACTGCAGTAGGCAACCTCTCCTTTACAGCACCCCCATGCAGGCAGTGTGACAGCCCACTAAGTTATCTCCACCAYATTTCAATACATCAGTTAGCTAGCAACTATGTTGCCATTTTATGCCAAATTCTGTGTGGACTAACTGCTTAAATATTTACACAGTTTCACAGTGGGCCAAGTTCCGTGTTGCTAATGACTAACTCTTATTGGTACTTATGCTCATTAGTCTTAAGGTTAATTTGAGCTTTTCTAATAGGGTTTCACTATTATGTAAACCTGCAATATAGACATATCCTTGTAGGGAACTGCTTGTACTTCTTTAGAAATCCTCTGGGGAAAATTAAGATACCCATTTCCCCTTTGTGGCTGCATAAGTTCCTGGGGCAAAGGTGTTCTTTGTTGCCTTTGTCTTCCCCCCATCCTGCTATACATACATACATATATATTTATATACACACACACACACATATATATATATATATATAAATACTGTAAATAGGAAACGTGGATGGCTGTACCTTGGAAAGCTAAAATTAGATTTTCAGTATTAAAACTTGTATACAGTGCCCAGAGCAGTGGTTCAGCTTTGCTTCTTCAACCTGTTTGTTTGGTAACCATAGATACTGTATTTTCATCAGTGTGAGCTATTTCTCCAAGATTCCTCCTTATAGAATTATTGGATGTAATTACTTACAAATACCAGCAGAAAGCTTTTGAAATGAAAGTGATATCTATTGCATTTGCCTCAGACTGTTTCCTGAGCTACCTGCTCAACCTGAACAAAACATGCCCCCCGGGGTTCCTCTGAGCTCTGTTCTTCCCTCACATCACTGTCTTTTGCTGTTTTKGGTTGACAAGAGCACCTGACACCACCTATTGCTAACCTAAAGAAAACAATTAGTGGTCCTGGTTCCTGCTGAGTATATAGATGCTAAGCAATAAGTCTTAAAAGATTGATTATCCTAAATCATTTTCACTAGCTATTGGAAGTGCAAGTGTTAAAAAAGTGCACACCTCTTCAAAAAAAGTCTGCAAGGATTTCAAGTCTTATGCAGAAGAGGCAAGCTTCAGGGAAACATAAATCACTGCAGACACCGTAGTACTGATGATTTGTATTCCTGTAGTACCTATTCTGTTAGCCCTGAACAGCCACAAAATAAAAGGCATTCCCTTGCCCCAAATGATGGATAATCTTGGCATAAMCGAAGGAAAATAGCAGATGGTATAGATGCATGGGGGAATATAAACAGTCAGCCAGGGTCAGGATGGTGCCAGTCTCAGCTTAGCAGCTGTCTAACTATAGTTGAATTTTTGAGTCTTTTTATGACATTGGACCATTTCAGTGGAGAAGTACTACATAAACACAACTGTCATTGAGGATGGATAAAAGAAGAGGAGGAATATTTTGTAAAATTTCTAAAAAGTAAGGAAGCATGTTCTTTTTTTTGTGTAATACCTATTTACAATATGTTTTTTCTGTGAGTAACTCACTACTGGTTGCCACAACCAACTGCAATGAAAGTAAAATCTAGACAACAATGCTTTTTATTTTTTTATTCTATAGAATACAATTGTCAAAAGTACTCTGGCTAAGTAGGTTGGATTGAATTTGAGATAGATGCCTTAATATGAGTGTCTACAGCCTTGAAAATGTTGTATAGTCCAGTTCTGTGAGTGTAGACATGAAACCAGCTCTTAAATAGTGTTTGAGGAATGTTCAGTCTACATCTACGCACAGTTAACAAACCACTAGGGATAAAGCATTTGATATGGCAGTGGAAGAAATCTAATTTTTAATAGCTGAGCCAAGTAGGCAGAGAACCTACGCAATGTGCACTCAGTTACATCCTGTGGGTTGCCCTAGCATTTACTACAATATATTGTCAAGGCTTTATTCTCATTTTGAGTGCCTTTTCATGCATGTCACATCAACTGATCACTATGTCCTACTTTGTACCCGGTGAGTMAGCTTAGCAGGGAATAGGTACACCAGGAGTTACCCATCAGGGACAGTGGCGTAGGCATCACTAGCACATTGGTACAATATCCTTTATGGGTCTTGTGATGGTGTTAACCTGCATGCAATCAAGCAAACCCACCTGCACTGGGGAACTGCTCTAGCTCTGCTGTTAGACTCTGTGATGTGAGCCCTTGGAGCAGAGCTCTGGTATTGATGGAYACTCCACATGCTATGGAGAGGTAGCATTGCACGGGCAGGGTGGTGGCTTCTCACAGGCCTTTGCTGATGCCTGACAGGCACCTGAGGTAAACTCTGAGCCCAAGAAACTGAGATCCATTCCCACGTCCTGCATGTTCTGCGTGCAGCCCATCAAAGTGAAAACACACCATTTTCTCAGTGTCACTCATCTCATCTGCCCTCCCACACTCCCTGTGTTCAATTGTCACATCACTTTGTTGCATTTTGTCTTAATTTAGAGCCAATTTTACAAGCATACTTGTGGGTGAAGACAGTGGTGCTATACTCACATACGCTATATGACTTTTGCAGCAATGCTTACACAAGCTTAGTGAGTTACTCAGGGTCGGGAAGGTAGCTTGTGATGGCTTTGTCCTARGGCCTGGCACAATAAGTCCCTGATTGGGACGAGTGGATGTTACTTTAATATAAGCAATAATAGGTTAACTTACAAAGAGAACAAGATTGATGCTGCTGGTCGGCATAGAAAGGATGTAAATTCCTGTTCACATCTGAAGCTATATGATTTTTTCTATATTGTTATATTGCTTAGCTTTGCTAATCTTCATTCTTGGAGGAAAGAAATGCTTTCAATAGAATAATGCTTGGTTATTTTAATGTAGAACTCCTTTGCAAGTGAATGGGGAGAGTCAGAGAATAAAAAAGCAGTATCACATCAGTGTATRAAACCATGTTATATGCAGAGACACCCACAGACGACCAGAATTGTCTGGGTTGTCTTCTTGCCATGCGGAAAAGCTGCAATTGTATTCATCTCCCATCTTATTTTATTTGAGTAGAAGTAGGAATATTTTGAGCAAAGATCACAAGGACTGCTATTTAATTTTTAAAGAACATTAGCTATTAAGGGATGTATTGAATTGTGTCTCTTTAGTTTGCTGTGTAGTGTGGAAAAATAAAAAAAGTATTTTATAGAAGATAGCATTAAAAACAACAGAAAGGATAAATGTGATTTCAGAAAACCATCACAATGAAGTTTGAATGTTCATAAGTGTGGAGACTGACATCATTTTCTGTGTATTTTTTCCATTATACACCTATTTTACAGGGCAAAAAACTGATGAGATATCCTGGTTTGAATGTATTTCAAAAAAGTTCTGTTCCTTTTTTTTTTAAAAAAAAAAAAAAAAAGTTTGATGCTTTGGTGGCAGTTTTGCCAAAATTTTTGCTAGAGAAGCCTTCCTGAGAAAGCTCTGATTTGACCACATACTTAGACTGAGCTGTGACGAATTGAAACATTTTACTAGTCTTAAAAAAATGTACTGACAGAAATATGCCAAATCTAGCTTTTAAATCAAAGTGGTTAAAAAACAAACAATGTGAAGCATGTAACTTTTTTTTTYCCCCTGAGAATGAATAATCCATTTGTTTACAGGAAAGATAAGAGTTTTGTAACTTCCTTGAAAATATGCAATAGCAAATACATTGTATGAGGAAGATCTTAAAGCTTGTGAAGCAATGCAGGCACTCTTAGGTAATGTCATCTGAAGCAAGTCTTGTAATAATTCCTTGGAGCAGTTGCCCAAATCTACCCTTTCTGAAAGTTTGACCCAAAATCTTGTAGTTTAATTATTTAACCTAAACATTTTTYTCCATGTTGGGATTTTGGCAATGATTCAGTAACTTATTATCAGTGTGCAGTATTACTTCCCACTGGAGTAACTGGTGCACTGAACTAGGTCAATAGCACGGAAATGGTCTGTATGCATTGTTTTGCCATTTGTATTGCTCTTTTGCAGAGGTTTTAGCTTGTAGGCTAACATCACGGTTAGCTTACTAGAAGTCCTTGCTTGGATGAAGTCCTAGAGCTGTACTGCTATAAATGAAATCCCATGAGTAGCTGTATTTTGAAATTACCGGCAAATCTCAGACAGATATGCTCACTTAGGAAGCCTAGAAAAGTAATTAGGTATCAGCAGGTATTTTGTATTCTCAGTTAATTCACTACCTCAAGTGTTGTACAGAAGTTGTTTCAGCTTATGTTTAATGGATGTTTCCTTTGTTTTGACTTTGAATTTGGTGAAAGTGGCATAGAATTTGTTTGGTGGTTATTTGTATTATTACTTTTAAATATGCTAATGTAGCTGTCTGGTCTTCCTAAACTCTTCCAATAGTCAAAGGAGTGAGGGGCTCTTCCAAGGTCTATTCAAGTTATGTTTACATAAGCAATTAGTACAAACTAATAGCAGACCTGTAGAGGAAAACAATCCATCCTGAGGACCTGACAACCACACAATAAACTTATTAGCGATCTTTTTTTCAGACTAGTCCTAGCCTGATCTCATGGACTGAATGCCCATTGCAGCTAGAGTACATTAGCAGCCTTTGTGGACTTCMGCTTTCAGTTTAGTTTATCTAAAAAGAATAAAGTTCGTGTGCTCTGAGAATGAGTGAACCAATAATGTGAATCAAAGCCCAGCAAGGGGGGAGGACTGGGAAGTCTGCTTCGAAAGCACACTTCTGGTCCAAGCATTGGTATAGATGCACCCTCAAAGCACCAAAGTTAGATTGCAGTTCTGACTGTTGTGGTAAGAGAGTTTCCCTCTCTCTCTTCATTCCCCACAGAGGAAGTCTATGGAAACTTGCCAACTAATTTATCACAGCAAAGTTGGGTGCTGAGAGCTGTGACATCRTTACAGTATGCAGGTACCCTCCTGGTGGGATCAGACTTTGCAAGAGTCCTYGAAACCAACTGATTTTGATAGTCACTTGTCAGATGGCCTGGCAGAACAAGCTTAGCTTACTTAGAACTCAAATGYGCTAATATGTCCAGGCACTGAAGATGGAGTTCTTCTTGGGTAACTTTAGACAACTTCAGTCTTGATGTCTACCTTTATAAAAAAGGCAAGGAAAGAGGCCTTTCATCTGACCTAGTTTAAATGTCTATGTTAGGATGAAGTGAATCATCACCTAAAAGCTGCATTTTTTCTCCACTAATTGTAAGGGTGGCAACCAGTTAGAGGCACAGCAGCTGCACTGTGGATGTCTAAAGTTACATGAGAAGCCCCCTTCTCCTTTCTCTGTCATAGCCAGACTTCAGAGATGAACTTGAGGATTTCTCTTGAGGATTTTGTCAGTTTGAAGCACTTTTTTCATTTTTCATTGTTCACATACCCAGCATGTGAATTACAACTTCTTTCATAAGTTTTATTCAGTTCCTGGCCCAGAATGTCTCACAAACGTATCAGCCATCGCTAGCTTTTGCCTCATGATCTGAGCTCCAATCCCCATTAGTTCTCAAAACTGCATAAAGCAATACTGATCCTGGAACAAGGTTTAATTTATATCTTGGTGGATGGTTGTTGGCGTTAATAGCTTGTGGTGCATTAACATATTGAATTATCAAGAGCCTTAAAGGAATAATGAATGCTGCTTACACTGTCTTTCTGCCAAAAGCATTCCTTTGTAATGTAAATGAAAGAACACCAAATGTTAGAAACATGTCCCACTGCTCGTCTGCTCAAACCAACAGTGCTGAAAAAAAGCTGTTTCCACTGTATCTTTTCATTTTTAATATGATGCTTGCATTAGAATGGATGCTATATTTTTCACTCTTGCCTGTCCTCGGATCTGTAGAATTATCCCTGCTTAAGGGCAACTATGAGTGGTGTTAAAGGCTGACAAATTTCTTAGAAAGGTAATGCAAAAATTAATCATTATTTTCATCTGGAGAAACACAGGGAAAAGATCTCTTACATTCCTAGAAACTGCAGACACCTGCATGAGAGTGAACTGCTTACATCAGAGTGTCAGCCAGCTCTCTTAAAAAATGTCTCTCTAAAAATCCAGAACACTCGATATTGCTACTCATGCATGTCTGGCAGTATTTATTTTGTTTGCATCCTGATTCCTTTGACAATTTTGTTAATACGTGCAAACATGTATCATGCTTTTTCTTCTGTGGTCCTTGCAATGTTAACATTATTTCTTGGTCTTAAATTCTAGCCTCCCACTACAAAGCAACATAAGCCAGGAAATACGTTTTTTTTTAATGTTCTCAAGAAAAAGCAATTATATTCTGTCCTTTTTCATGCTGATTTCATACAGTAAAATTTGTTTTCTTACATTCTGCATGTTTCTGTTGTAGGATGAGTATGGTTCTTTCAGGCTGTGACTGTGACCAAGCAAGTATATTGCTTTGCTGTTCTTATCCTCTTCATAGGGATCCTCTTGTCCTCTGAATAAACTGCACTTGCTCAGCAAGGGTCTGTTCTTTGCTTCCTGTCACTGGCCTGGAACAGTCCTTCCTTTTCTGTCCACCCTCAGCTCTGCCTGCTGACTCTGGCATCCACCAAGCTTTTTTGCCTGTTTCCTGATTTGTGTTTTGCTTTTTAATGAGCCTTAAGTGACGATGTATTTGAACAGCTTTACGTACAGTCATCTCTGGTTTTATCTGTAATTATGGTGAGACTGGGTTTCTTCTAGTTTTGCTTTTAGTGTTATTTGACAGCAATGCCAATGAATAATGCATATGAAATCTACGTTCGCATATTCACCCAAAATGTTGGAATTTACCAGTTCACCTAACAGTTTCTYGACCAGTGCCTCTGGAGATTCCTCCCAAATACTGATGCAAGCAAACTCTTGGATATGATGTACTGAATTATGACAGAGCATTCATTGTATTGTACTGTATTATAAAGCACAYTGCCATCAGTATTTTGTTGGCCCACATTGTCACATACAAAATGAAAATGTTGCACTTATTCACTCATCTCTTTATTCAAGACAGAAATGAACCCATTTGGATGCCACTGGTTCGTTTGACTTGGTCAAACACTGGTATGAAAGAATAGCAGTGTCTTTCCAGGGCACGTCAAAGGCAGGCTTTACTCAAGCTGTAAAGCTGCAAGCAAGTTATAAAATGGAATAGGCTATTCTGGAATACTGAATATCCTCATTGTAGTTAGATAATTTTGGTGACTGTATGAGATTCCTGAAATGAACATTTGTTATGATTATTAGTTAAAACAAAACTTCTCTGTCATAACTGTATGATATGATAATATACCATCGTAGCACTTCTGTATCAGTGGCAGTAGAATTTCATCTCTTTCAGCTCGCCATCTTGCATGCTGTATTCAGATGGCAAGTACAGTTAATGCATTGAAGATACTGAGGAGATGAGGATAAATGAAGAACTTTAACAAGCATTACTAAATAATATTTTCTTCAGAATAAAGTACACAATAACATTATGATAAGGCTGTCCTGTGGTGACCTAAAGCCTGCGACAATGAATATTGGAGGCAACAAGTAATATAAAATAAATCAAGCCTTCCATTCCAGAAACTGTAGCTGTGTGTACCAACTGCTTACAAAGTTTTTTCTGAAACTCACATACTACAAAGCATAGCATGGTTCAGTACCTTCTTAAATCAGTGTAATGTCACAAACTGTGGGTCATTTGTCACTCCTTATCACTTCAAAATAGGTGAATTCTTGGGCTGGGTGGTCTACCYCCTCTGACGGCCTCACTCTGAAGTAATCCAGAGGTTGGTAAGGGTGGAGAAGGGTCACTGAGGTGCCATCAAAGAGTAGTTGGCATGGCTGAYCCAGAAATCAACTCTGCTCTGGTGCAGCTGGGGAGCTGGACCTGTATTGTAATGCTATGCTGAATAGTTTAACTAAGTGAACTAGCCCAAATGATTATAAAAATCACTGGGCCTGAGATGGCAAATGAAGCCAGAATTGTTGGTTTTGTTTGTTTGCTTTTAAATCTCACACTACGCACTTTTCCTTTATTCACAAGGAGGGACTCTGAAGCACTGTGAAGCATCTGTGACCTGATTAAAAATGGCTTCCCTAACGAACTTCTTCCCCAGTTCATTTATATAGGTTTTCTGCAGATGACATATGAAGCATGATATAGAAAAGGACAAAAAGCAAGTGTTGCCAGAGTCCTTGCCTGTACATAGACCTGTAGCTACTTACATTATTTGGCCTTGTATCAGCTTTAGACTAGAACTAATCATTCTAGAGCTTGTCAACAACCAATGATGATAGGCATTTTCAAACTGTCTTTGATAAACTCTATGAAATCCAAACTCCTTGTCCCAAAGGTAAACTACAAAACTGCACAAATGTGCATTATTTAACACATACTTTTTTTACTTGTAGAGATTCTATGAATTCCATGAGTCCCATCAAGCTTGATGTCAATTCAGTCTTGGAAAAACTATGCTGCACCATCCCTACTATGTAATTCATACAGTGACATACAAAAACTCAGTTAAGAAAGTTCCAGAGAGGGTTTTTTTGTTTTGAAATAATGATTTACTGACAATATCTTTTACGCTGAAGGGGTCAGATCCTAATCTAGTAAAATAAAAGAACCACTGATTGTGCATGGTTTTTTTTTCAGCTAGGAGAGATGGGCTAAATTTGCAATGTCTGTATATTGGTACTGCTCGGTTGCACTCAGAGGAGCAACCTCTACTTTAGGTTGCCTGAAAGTCAGACCATTTAACTTGAGCAGAGCAGAAGAGGATTCATTACTGTCTCCCCAATGCAGATGGTTAATGAGTGCTGTGCAACTTCTGCTGTGCTTAGGTAAGGAAATAAAGCACAGTATAATGATGTATCAGATTTATGTGGCACAATGAGAGAAACATCAGTCACTTTAGTACCTTGTTTCAAACTCGTCTGTATTATACAGGCCTAATACATAGAAGTTGTTATATATTGTAGCTTTTGTCCACCTAACAGGAAGCAAATGTTCTGATTTGTCAAAAGAGTTTTTTTCAACCAGTAGAAACGAGTATTTTGTATGGAAGACCATTTTGTGTGGACATGGGGTTAGATATACAGCTCTCATTATTGCAAAGGGAAATGAAAAAAATAAATAGGGATTTCTGAATTATCTTATAGTACTGTGTAGAGGATATGACAATCAAGACAATGAAAGGAGGAGAACTTGTAATACTCTACAAAAGCATGCAGTATATTCTAATACACACAAATCACACACATGCCATACTGTGATCTCTTTCTATTASTGCATGCTTCTCTAATGCTCCTACAGCCAAAAACTAGTTATTCATTCAAAGACCAAGGAGAAAGCAACTTTCTTGCTAGTCTCCTTGTACTTATACTCTTATGCTTAGAACATTTAGTAGAATGTGGCAGGAAGGTTAAAGCCCTGTCTCTTCCTAAGAAGACCAAATCTACATACCTGGCGATAGATAGTCTGAAACAACGGTCTTCTCAATCTTTCACTGAAAGTATGTTGCTTAATATAACCTAATTACAGATATTCCTTATGCCAAAGCATAAGGCAGGTTGACCTGGTTAGGGATGCTCACAGGTTTAAAGGGAGTATTGCATTTTGTCTCCTATTCCAATAGGAAATTGAGTATTCTATATAAAATTCAGTAGCTTCAGAAGAACTTAGTATAGAATGATTAGGTATCTGCATGCAGAGTAGAAGTGCTGGATGGGATCATGTCATGTAATTTTTGAATCTGGTCTAAACCTGAGTTTGGCTACCTTCCTTAATAATTAATTAAGGAACTGTAAAGAATGATTTCTATTCTATAGAATATTCTATTTCTATTCTATTGAATATCTATTAAGATATTATATATCTTCAATGTCTGTCTTTGGATGGTATGAATCATCCTCTGGAGGTGCCTGTTTCTGTCAATTGACTATGCAAGGAGCCTTAAGTGCCCTTGCTCAGGCTAAAGCATCTACAAGTTGGATTCCTCAGGGCATATAAATTCCCCAAATGAGATGTCTGCTCAGGCTCAAAGAAGGATTTCAGTGTGTCCTCGAACTAATGTCCTAGAGGAGGCAATCTCCCAATTTTTGTGGGTTTGGGCTTGCCCTAGGTACACTGTTAGGTCCTACAGATGGTGCAGCTAGAAAATGCCCATTTTATGATCCTGGAAATCAAAGACAGGTGATACCGTGTGCTGCCAGGTCAGAGATGTCCACTTACATATCCACTAGCAAAGACAGTCTATAGTGGACCTTTCCAGCAGGAATATGGATGTTAAGGGATATTAGGGGTTGGATCAAGTCTGGAATAAAATGTCTACATTTAGCCATTTACACATAGATGTAAGTCTACAAGCTGACTAAGTGTGTAAGCTTCCATTAGAATCAATGGAGTCATACAGTCAAGGCAGCTTTCGAAGTGATTCAGCCGACCAGCCAGTCACATAGAGGCACAGTTGACCACAGGTAGGCATATCGTGTCATTTGAAACTCCCCAAGGAGTATCTAGGACATCTGCATTGAGCTGGAACATCTGCACTTCTGCAGCAGGAGCGGGGTACACCAGAGGATCTCCAAGGGTACTTGGGTGCCTAAGTTTGGATGTCAAAATCACGCTTTTGGTGTGTCTTTCAGGGAGAATCTCTTTCTAGGCTCCACTGCCAAAATGGCTAGCTTTCCTGGTGCAATATAGAAATCCCTGAGGAAAACTTAAAGGCATAACTGAGCACTGTGTGAATTTCTGGCAAGTAAATGTCATATCTTGTCAGTGGTCTCTTGCAGATGGCCTGCAGAGGCACCTTAGTCAAGCCCTGCCACAGGAAAACAGAGTGTGCTAATGGAGTCAGCTTGGTTCAGTCCACCAAAAGGGTTATGTAGTAAGTACCCCAGCTACAAAGCAGGGTTTGCTGCACAGCAGCTCATTTAGACTATGTTGCATCCTACAGCTGGGATTGCTGCATCTCAAGAAACTGCCTGTTTTGTTTTTGAAAGGCCAGTTGAAGAAGAAACTGAGCAGCAGCCTTGTGGATCAGAAGCTTAAGAACCAGAGTGAGACTATTTCTCCAATCATGTAGACCATCTTAAATACAGTATTTTAATTTGTTCTGGGCTTCCCTTGGCTATGATCTTTTGTAAAGTCCTAGTACAAGACACTGTAATAAGCAGGGTTTTATTTAAGGTCTTCAGGATTTTAATCACAACTCAGCAAAACCAGAGGAACTTCCGTTGGCTTGAGAGAGCTTAATACACAGAACTATAGCGTCTAGTGTGATCTATGTGAAATCTTTTCTTCCCTGTGAATTAATTTCAGTAGAAACAAATTTACACAAATACACAGTCTGACTTATGAGTTTCCAGTTAGTTAATCATTTCCAATGACATTTATTAGACTCAGATCATAGAGAACTTTATAAATTAAATGCACCTTCCATAGACCTTACATCAGGCTTGGCACTTCAGCAATCTGGGGCTTTACAGAACTAAAGAAGAGAATTAAATTTCACCGTAGTTAGAAATCCATTGAGAATGCTCAATTCCTTTCAAAAGCAAACCAAGAGGGGGACAAATCCTATTGAAAATAGCAGTCAGTTCCAACTATTGTAAACAAACTGTTGGCATGCCTGTCTGACTTCAGACCCTTGTCCAATTAGCTGGAAAGTTAGCTTCTAGCTAGTGAATATATGTTAATAATAACCATAGCTCACAGACTTTTCTGTTGCACTGCTGCCTTTCTGCCTTTCTAAAATCTACCTTTATTTGTTTAAATATCCACTATGAATCATTTTACATTATCTTGACTGAATTTCATTTTATCAAGGTTATTTATTTTGTCCAATTCTGCCATTTATCAAAATGGTATTATAGTCTACTCATATCCTCTAAAGATGCATAATCCCTCCAAGCTTTATATCACCTTAATATTAGATTGGTAAGAATCTCCATAGTTGTTAAATGGCCTCCTCGGTAACCTAYTCAAAACATCCTCCCAAGGTAATGATGAAGTATTACAATTGCCTCATATTAATTGTAAAATTTTGTAAAACAAATTTTACAATTATCACATTGATATGCATATAGCATCAGTTTCCAGAAAGTGATGTTGCATCCATTTAAAAGTCCTTATACAACCATGTCTTCATAAAATAAAAAAAAAAGAGTTTGGTACACTTTATTTTTGACAAATCCAAGTCATTTTTAATATACACTCCTTTAGGTGTATAACCAGCAGTTAAGTGTTACATAACCAACTTTCTTTATCAGCTTTACTAAAGGTGATACCTAATGTAATAATGGTCTACAGTTCCCTAGATCTTGATCCTTGGGCAGGAAGAGAACTCCTCTGGCCTGTGTTGTGCAGAAGTTGGATTATTGGATCAAAATAGGTCCTTCTGGCTTTTAGCACTTAGCAACTTTATGCTGTACTGGCATATTCTGGTGAAATCAAGTGCCCCAAATTCACCAAATTCTCAGAAATGACTACCCATGACTATGAGGTAACTTATATTAGTTATTTTGTTTTTTAAAAAGATCTGTTTTGTGAGGATCTGTTTAAGTTCTCAGATATTACCTTAAGAAGCTATGTAAGGGGACAAAACTTTTTCATGAATCCTGACTGCCTCTAGTTCACAACCAGAGTCAGCAATAAGCAGTGACTGTGAAGGACAGACTTTTTTCATGGGAAAAATGTGCACATCTGGGAAAGTACAGACTGAAGTTCTGAAGAAATTCAGAACTTTGAATATTCTTATTTCAAAAACTCCAACCCATGTCCTTCTGGGCAGCTGAGAGACAGTTGTGAGTAATTCAGGACAGAAATAGCAAATGACTCATTCAGCAAAGGAATTCTTCCTTCCTCATTCAGCTGCATCAGTTAAGCTAGGTCTGAATGCCCCATCTGTGACTGACTAGCTAGTCTTACTGGATGTTAATCTACACAAGAGTTGTTCAATCTTCCTTTCTGGAGCAAACTCCCTTAGAAACTAGTCAGTGTCCAATGATAAGCTGGTGGACAAAAATCAACTGTGCGAAAGTTGACTCCAGTTAAAACAGAAGTAATTTGGAGAGAGATCTGAAATATTTTAAAAGGCTGCTTCATTGGTGTCACTGCCTTATTTTAAAGTGCCGTACTGACAATCAGTCAAATCAGTTTCTAATTTGAGTGTTCTTCTACATTACCTGCTGGTAATAAACTCCATTATAGCATGAGTAATGCCTTACATCTCTGGTTGGCAAGTAAAATCTGTACCACCTCGGCAGATGGTGATCACGCTTCAGTCAGCCTCGCTTGTTATCTCTTGTATAGACTGCAAGCAATACAGTATATCTAGCTATCAATCCTTTAGAAACTCCAAAAATACATTGCAGTACTTGAGTAATCTCCATCACATCATCTCAACAGCATATATTATTGTAAGCAAGTCAAAGCAGTCCTCTGCTCTTGCTAATTGCTTCCTATAGCAATACTAAGTCAATTAATTTGACTCTCAGTTCTTATTTTCACTTGCCTGAGCTCCAGATATTTAAAAAAATCCTCCTAAAACTGTGATGAGGCTTGTCTGACAGCCTTGCTCTTCAGGTAGAACAGAGCTTTCTATAATAAGATGCAATTATTTGCACAAGAAACAGAACTTTCCTACAGGATGATCTGAGTTTGTGGAATCAACTGCCATGCAAACATGACTATTGTTCCAGTGTAACTTGAAAAGCTGCAGGAAAAGCTGCACTGAGAAGAGTCTGGCTCCATCTTCTTTACAGCCTCCCAGTAGATATTTATATAGATTGATAAGACCCCCCCCCAGCCTTCTCCAGGCCAAACAACTGAACAGTTTTGTGTTTGCCAAACAGTTTTGGGGAGGAGGAATACAGTCGCAGGAGCCTGCCCTCCGGAGGTGGACTGAGCTGTTAAGACCAGTCCCTGTAGTTTGACCATGCAGCCTTAGGGGCCTTTAGGTGAACCACAGCTGTAAAAGCTTGCCTGAAACAAGGCCTGACAACCAGGATATTGCCAGTGAGGTGCTGTCCTTGTACAGCGTGTATAGCCCATACCCTCAGAATGTACCTGAAGATGGTGTAAACATTAGTGCAGTTTTAGGAGAAGTGGATATACTGGACACGGAAGAGCTGTCTTGAGAGAAAAAAGCAGAACGCCACATGTGTAAACGGAAGCCTGAAGACAGCCATGAGAAATGAAGAGCACTTTTTAAACCAGGAGGGTGAGAGCAGCCATTGGAACAACATACTAAGCCTTCGTCCCATCTGGTCTTCCACCCAAGGCAGTATTTCTGTCCAGCAGAYAGGCACTAGGCAAATGCCAAGAACACTGCCCTCGACTGCTGTCYCAGTTTTATCTCCAAACTATCAGGGATTTTAGGTTCGGGGAACCTGGCTGCGTACCACAACATTGTCCGCTCTGTCTCCCGTGGCGTCTGTCTACTCCTTGAGGTGGACCCCCTGCGAGCGCACAACCTGCCTCTGGCCACGGCTGGTGACACGACTGTTCTGTCGCACGAGAAAAGCACTCCCGTCTCAGCCGCGGCGCGGGGGCAGCTAACCTCTCCGCTCCTCCAGCCAAAGAGCCTCCTGCAAGACATCCCGCCTCGCTCTTCCGAGCAGAACCGCCCCGCCGCGCACCTCCAGCGCAGGTTTCTGCTCCCTCCCCGCGGCGCGCAGGCAGGCAGGGACGCGCAGGGAAGGGGCGGGCGCGTTTCCTGTGGCAAGCCCGGCTCGCACGGCTCCGCCCCGCGCG
>NW_028186590.1:1875866-2065883 GCF_003343005.1 Rhea americana | reverse complement strand
GTGGGGGCCGCGGCGCGCTCGGGCGCTGCGCAGGAGGCCGCTGGAGGGCGGTCGGAGGGGGCGGGCCGGCGCGGCGCTTCCTGCCCGCGCCCGCCGGGAGTTSGCGTGAAACTTGGAAACGCGGCGAGAAACGCAGCCGCGAGCCGCTCCGGCTGGTTTCACCGTTTCCCTTCTTATAATYCCCTTTAAAAGCCTGAATTTTGGATCATACGTACCGCGCGTGTGTGACTCCTCACGGCGGGTCGGGAATGTTTAGAGGCAGGTTCTGTCTTTTAGGAGCCTCTCAAAAATCCTGGCCGCGAACGGGTAGAGTGTGGCWGTGCCAGCGGCTTTATTGGGGTCAGAGCTGAACGTAGGGTGGACGGGCCGGGTCTCTCCTCTAGCCTCTTAGATGCGTTACATTTAGATACGGTTCAGAAACTGCCATTGTGCAAAATTAGGTAAGAATAAGCTTTTTTCTTTTTCTACCATATCGCAGCTAGTGCTTGGTAACTGCTTGTCAAGGGGACTTGCTTGTACAGGTAGGCACGTTTCGCCTCTAGCTGCGGTCGAAGATAGTTTTGGCAGAAGGCTCCGTGAAAACAGGTGCCGTTAATGCAGCGTTGCTAAGAATCACTGACAAGACGATGGGCAGTAATAAAGGCAAATGCCCAATGCAGTCACAGGGACCTTCTCTTTATTGGCTTGACTTTAGCCTACCACATGGATATTGCAAGGAGCAGAATTATTTTTTTTTCTCAAATGACCTTTGACTTTAGACTAGAGATTTATTTCTGCATATTTAAAAAATACAAAACCTGTTGTTACAGTAGACCTATAAAAAGAAAAATGAAATGGTTAGTGGTACACTTAAGTTAGTGCTTCTTTTTCTCGTTTTCTTAAATAGGAGAAGAAAGCTTTTTCAAGTGCTCTCTGAAGTCAGGGGGATTATTTCCATTGACCTTGATGGACTCTAGTTGCTTCAGCTTGTGGATTCCAAACAGCTGGGGTCCAGTATGAGTTTTCATTCAAGGCATAATTTCCCCATGAAGACTTTTCTTGGGAGTTTGTTGGTACTTCTTACTAGGATTTAAATTTAAGTTCTAAAAAATAGATAATAGAAAATGAGAAAGTGTTAGGATTGCAGATTTGCTTGTCTGGGACTATTCATTTTCTTCTACGGGATGCAGTGATAGCAATTACACATGCCATAGGTTTGCAAATAACGTGGCTTCCTGTTCAAAATGAGTAGTGTCTGTGCATTTTCGTGTTCAGTTACTTACTTCATCTTTTATTAGCACTTTCCAGATCACTTCAAAGTTTTACTTTTGGTAATGCCGATCAATCCGTTGATTCAAATTAGATGCAAACTCAGTGAAATGGTCTGTCACATTTCATAGTCCATAGGTTCTTGTTTGTTTTTGTTTTTTTTTAATGTAGATTTAAAGTGTGTAGTATTAAGTACACAACAAAAATGTTTTTCAAACATTTGCAAATGTTTGAAAAATGACGAAAAAAGTAGGCACTTCTATATGTTTGCATTTTTGAAACCTGTTATGAAATATAGTTATTTTAATGTTATATCAGTTCAGTAGTTAGTGTGTTTACATATGGCTATTACCTACTTTTTAAATGTTTCAGAGTGGTGATGCAACTGAGCTCGCAGCCAAGCCAAAGAGAAGTTTCTATGCAGCAAGAGACTTATACAAGTACCGGCACCAGTATCCAGTAAGAATATTTTGTGGTTTAAAATTACCTTGTCTGTGGAGAACAGCACACAACCCCCAGATCGGTAAACCTTTACGTTGCTTAATATGTCTGAGAATGAGAAGAGTCAAAAAGCCAGAGGTATGCCAGTGGAGTGAAATTAGTGCAACATCTTTTCAACGCAGATGTGCAGTTCCTTCCTGCAAACACCATGCAGGCTATTTTTCTTAGGCTGAATCTTTAAGTATGTGAGTAATTGAGTGGCTCAGGTTTTCCTAAAACTCTGTGATCTTTTTTTTKGGGGGGTCCACAAATTATTCAAAGAGCCAAGTACTGCTCTGTGGCTGATAACATCCTCTTTTCTTTCTTTCAGCAGAACTTTAAAGATCTTCGATATCAAAATGACTTGTGTAATCTCCGCTTTTACAAAAATAAAATCCCCTTTAAACCTGATGGTGAGTAATCTGTAACAGTAATAGTGATAACAGAAGAATCAGAAGAACACTAACAGAAAATCACTAATAATAGTAACAAGTAAAACTAGTGTTTTAATTACAGTGCTAATGAACTCTAGGTGCCCAGTTATACATTGTATGACGTAAATCTTCCATATTGGGATAGCATGTTGACGACACTGTGGAAAACAYGGAAGCAGGTTGTGTTTAAACCAGAGTTAGCTCCTGGTACTGAGGGGCTGTTTTCAGTAGTTTCTCATACAGTTTCAGCATGATGTAGTTTAGGGTGCTGCCTGTACTATTAATTTACAGTTGACATACTTCCTTTTATTAAAAAAACACAAAGTTGTGTCTCTACAAACTCCTACTGCTTAAAAAGGCAGCAGTAAAGATCAGAGTTTTATTTCTAGCCCTGTGTAAGGGATAATGAATGTGTTGCCACTTCCTTATGTGTGAGAAATGACATTGTTGTTGTTGTTATTATAATAACCAGTGTCCCCARTGGTTCTGTTTATGGACAGGAATCTCGTGAGGTAGGTTCTGCACAAATGAACTGGAAGATGCAAATGCCACACTAGAGAGTCGGCAGTCAAAGCATGAGAGACAAGAAGACAGCAGACAGATGGGGAAGCAGAATGAGCCAGTAAAGGAGTGTTAGGTAGAATGGTAGGCAGGGGCCTCAGCACATGAGAGCTTAGCCATCATCAAAAAAATTTGCAGGCAAAAAATGAGCTTTTGAGATTTTTTGTAAGAATGATGATGAGGTTACTTTGAAGGTGATTTGCAGCGAGAGCCTCTCAGCATGAGAGCAGCTTTGGAGGAAATCCGAAAGTGCATATTTCAATATGTAAGAAGAGAGAGCTGGAGGCTGCCATTGAGGGCTGGTCAGAGGCAGGAATCRATCCTGTAGCAGCAAAGGGTTGAGATAAGGTAGGAAGGGACAGGTCACAAAAGGCTTTGAAAGTGAAGGCGTATCGTTCCTCTTTGATGTTGTAGAGGAGGATGTTGCAATGGAAGAATACAAAGAAAGAGGCAATATAAAAAAGCAGCAGTCTAGAAACAAGATCTTAGCAGCAGTATTTGGGATAGAGATAAATGTGGCAGAATTCTCTTGGTCAGAAAAAAAGGATGTTGAGATGCAAAATGTCAGAATCTTGATGGAGAACTGGATGGGAAAGATCATGTATAGAAGGATGCAGACATGTAAATATAGCCTGGAAGATTGGTGATGAAAGATGTTTATAAGCAAGATAGTGATAATACCTTCAGTAACTGAGAAAAAAAAAGTTAGGCTGTATGAAAGAAGTTTGTTTTAATTTTCTTGGGTTTTATCTATAGGCAGATTCTGAAGACCACGTTTTTAGTTTGGCTAGAGAAGGAGTTAGATCTGTGAATTATCAGCACAGAGATAAGAGATTCATGAGACATTATAGAGAACAGTTTTACAGAGAAAGAGAAGGGCAGTGAGGACGAGGTGAATCTGAAACTGAAAGACAGAGAAGGTTTGAGGAGGATCCGTTAGAGCACAGAATGAAGGAGCAATTCAAGAGGATTATCTGAAAGAGAGGATCATCATGGGAGCTAGAAGAAGGCAAAATTTTAGGAACAAATCTGGCCGCTGATGTCAAAAAWAGCTGATAAGCCATCAAGGCTGAAGTGTTGATGATTGTGAACTCTGATTTTACATAAATTTTTATTGAGAGTAGGAAAAAATAGCTATCACCTTGACCTAACATTGAAACTAGGATAGTGTTCAGGGGCAGTCTAAGGTGCCACATGGAGTGAGATAGTCAGATACTGGGGAATGTCCCCCCCCCCAAAAAAAATAAGTAAATAAATAAAGCAGGGAGAGGGGAAGGATTTCTAATACAGTACTGGATTTGAAGTTTACTTCCACAAATTACAGATGAGAGTGTGTTTCTTGCTCAGAGCTGGCCTGTCTCTCCTTCCTTGAATTCAGCAGCAAGTCATCCAATGCTTAAAATGTAATTATTGTGAAAGTTGGCTCCAGTGTGGTAATGGCACAAGGTGTCCTCTTGGTGATTTCCAGCCTTGTCCACGCTGGAAACCCCATGTTCTTAGCAGCCCCTTTGGCTGGCTGCTTTCTTCATTTCCTGAAGAAAAGCAGCAAATGAAGCAATACTTAAAATGAGTTCTCCCTTCCTGTTGGAACATAAGTAGAAATTTTTACTGAGGAGTAGAGTAAGACCTCATGTATAATGGGAGACTGTTTTAGAAATTAAGACAAATGGGGAATTTAGKTTTTTTAGGCCAGTCCCATGCTTTTTGAGGTTGAGAGAGGCCATGCTGCATTCATACAACTCAAGTTAGTTTCAGAGAAGAAATAGGCTAACATTGAGTTTTCATTCATGAAAAGAAAATGTGGAGCATTTGGAACAAGGAATATCCTTTTGGGTATATTACATAGTTGTACAGTGCCTAGAAGATAGGTCCCCTGGTCCATGACTAAAGTTGAAGGGCACAACCTCAGAACAAAGAATGGTTGATTTCCTTTTATGTGTACTTGGTCCCCTTTTTCTATCACTCTTTCTTTCCAAGAGGAACTGATTGAACTCTGCAACTTTTTTAAGATTAATAAAGTTGCAATTCTCATTTGTTTAGCATGAAATGGGGCCTGTAAGGTCAAACTGCTGGCAGCTTGATCTTAGTATCATATGCAGTTGGAGAGATTACTGAAATAGAAGATTTATTAGTGTTGAGGCTTTATTCTACAAAGATGATATATATGCATAGCTTTGTCATGTTAAAGCAATGGCAGGTGATTTGTGGTGCAATGTTTTACTGAAGTGGTTTGTCAGTTATCAGTGTGACAGAGAAATCTAGGACATGATTACTTTTTGGAAAGCATGTTTTACAGGGCTCACATACGCTCAGCTGGTAAATAACTCAGTTATAGCCAGCTGATTTTGGTTTGTATTAAAATTAGATAAATCTCCTGCCTTTATGTAAGTTTTAGTAACTAAATTAATTTTAAATTAAAATGAATTTATTTATACCTCTAGTAACCCTTATTATAGAATTTGAAATAGAATTAAAGAATGTATTCTATCATTATCTTAACTGGGCATGTACTTTCTTGATGTAGCTGAAAGCTGTTTTTGATGACTACCTAACAGTTTTCAAATTATTTTTGTGCAGGGGTTTATATTGAAGAAGTCTTAAACAAATGGAAAGGAGACTATGAAAAACTGGAACATAATCACACTTACATACAGTGGTTGGTCCCTTACTACCTATTTCTGTTCTAAGGCATTAATTTGATTAAATGTTCATATGCTGAGAGCCATAATGCACTTCCTGTTTTAACAGGCTTTTCCCCCTGAGGGAACAAGGTCTGAACTTCTATGCTAAAGAACTAACTACATATGAAATTGAGGTAATACACATTGAGTTTAATACTAACCATCATATTCATCTTTATATGTTACTGCTTGTTGTATACAGTTGAGTTGTTGCGTCCAATGCGACAGTACTTGCTTTAGTACCATTTAGAATTTTGGATGTATTCTTTGTTTATTAGGAATTCAAGAAAACAAAAGAAGCAATTAGAAGATTCGTTTTGGCTTACAAAATGATGTTGGAGTTTTTCGGGATAAAGCTAATTGACAAAACTGGAAATGTAGCACGAGCTGCTAACTGGCAAGAGAGATTCCAACATTTAAATGAGTAAGTGATGACATGTACTTGACACTCTAGAGTCACCATGGACTTCCTTTAGCCTTTTGCCTTCTAGAGAAAGGGAAGATATGTTTTCCAAAGTTTGTCAGGAAAAAAGAGAAAAAGAAATAGTGGTTGGTTTGTGTCTCTGTGTGTGTTCTCCCTATACATTTTTGTGATTGTGCTTCTCACCCTTTACCAGTCTAAGCAACCTCAGTGAATTCCCTGAAAATACAACTTTCAGATGGTGCTGAAGAGGATCACAATTCCAAATTAGTTTGTCTGTTGTACTACTGAACACACTTTCACCTGAGCCCAAGGTGATGCTTCTCAATTGTAAGGAAAGAGTGGCTTATCTTCRTGTTCACTTTTCTTTTATGATAAAAGGCAAATTCTCCTAACCTGTGTAGAAGCTAAATAGTCAAGATTTCTCTCTGTCCCTAAACATGAAATATTTTCCATTTGATATTTTTAACTGTAATGCTTGACTGAAGAGCTTTGGACATGTATTGGTCAGACTTGAGCCCAGCTTTCATCAAATGACCATTTGTCATTTTCTTCAGCTTTGGGGAGAATGTGGATCTGCACCGAGTTTTGTCTCATGCGGATTCTTTGTATCACAATTTTTTTTTCAAGTTTTGCGATCACTTTCCTAATACCTCTGATCTTGGAACTGAAGTTTGTTTTCATGCAGTATTTTGTCTTTACATGCAAATGCAAGCTTGTTTACAAAGTAGGATTGCTGCTAGCTATATCTGGGTGATATAGCTGGAAATAATTGGAATATATATGGAAATAATTTGTTATTAATTTCACTCAGGTGTTACATGAGTCAAATCATAGATCTGGGCTCTGGCTCAGGCCGCAGATAAAACAGGTTTTGAAGAAGCCCAGATATGCCTCATTGCACACCTTTTCATTGTGATTTCTATATTCTCACCAGTGAGAAGCTACATAAATTTAAGTCAGGGCCTGGGGCATTTTTTACCTAATTTTAGCCATGTAAAATTCAGGTATCTAAAATTCAGGCATCTGAGTTTTACTTTTCACTTTATTTTATGAGGGAAAGAGCACTTCAGAAGCACTTCCAGAAGACAGTTCATTCCATTTATCTTAGGCACATACTTTATGACAGAAGGCCTTGCCCTTCAGAGGTCTAGTTTTTCTCCCAGCATTGACTGTATAAGGAATGTAGGTAAATAGACTGGTCACTGAGCTTTTAAATGGCTTACGTGAAGTATAATTACTACAATTTCTTCTCAGGACAAAATATACATAGCAGAAGAAATTAAATTCAGTAAACACTTTGATACTTCGTTTGTTGCCCTCAAAGCATTTTGCAGAGACTAATTTTCACTCACAACATCCTGTCAAAGGAAGTACTAGGAAGCTGCATCAGCTGTGAGACGCTAAAGTACAGAAAGCTTGAAGTACACATCTTGAGTGATCCAAATAAGTCAGGAATTGCAGTTCTAGTTCTGTATCCATAAGCTTCATATTTTCTGATTCAGTGGAATTTTTTCAACCTTTTCTTTTCTCCCAAAGGTCTCAACACAACTACTTGAGGATCACTCGAATTCTGAAAAGCCTTGGTGAACTTGGATATGAGAGTTTCAAATCTCCCCTGGTAAAATTTATTCTTCACGAAGCTCTTGTGGAAGATACCATTCCAAATATTAAGCAAAGTGCTCTAGAATATTTTGTGTATACTATTAGAGACCGAAGAGAAAGGAGAAAGCTCCTGAGATTTGCCCAGCAACATTATACACCATCAGAGCATTTTATCTGGGGACCGCCAAGAAAACAGAAGTCAGAAGGAAGCAAAACAAGTAAAAAGCCAGCATCTCCAATTTCTGTTCAGAATAGTTACATTTCTAAGCATAAGAAACTGAAAGATCCTAAGACTACATCCACAAGTGGAATCTCAACTAGTAAAACAACTGAAGAAAGGAAAGTAGAACTCTCAAAAAATGGGGAAGGAAACGAACAGGATGAACAAGAAATGAATTGTGATTCTGGTAGGCAGAACAACAGCGAAAAGAACAGTGATACTGATACTAGCCAGCATTCCAAATCAGAAGATGTACCTGATACTTCAGACACAAAGGAGGACACTTCTTATTCCAAAAAAGATGATGAAAATCTGAACAATGACTGTGGGAATCATCCAGGTACTATAGATAAAGATTTATGTGACAGTGAGAATCGTTWGAATAATATGTCAGCAGATCCACAGGACAACCTCGATAAGGATACACTTTCAGGGGAGACCAACACAAAAAACAAAGATGAGATAAAATCATGAGTCTGAAGTTGAAATCCATTATGTTTCATATTGAATGAAGCAAAATATTCATTGCTCTTTCATTTTGGGTGAGACTTACATCTGGGGTAGCATAGAAGGTCAGGAGACCTTGGTGGGTATGAATGCATTGCTTAAATTGATAATTTTTTTAACCTCCATTTATCAGATGTAAAGCAAGTGTGGCTATTTAAAGCAATTGTGTAAGTTCAAAGCCTAGAAATTCATTATATTTTCCRGATAGATTGCAGTTTACATAGAAAAAAACAATATCCTTTTTGCCAGTAAATTCATCCATTATTTAAAAAAAACTATGTAACTTATTAGGAACTCTTGGGACATCAGAATCTTTAAGTTTTTTAAATATATGTTTTAAGGATTGATTTCCTTTTATGGAATGTCTGGAAATTATTTTAAGAACATTGTTTTTTGCTGGTGGATGTTAGGATTTTTGCTTGTATTCAAGGGCAGTATTTGCACAGCATCTTTTACCTTAGATTCGCACCCTTGTCTGAGACACTATATAATGGGTATCAAGACATCCCACAGATCTAGGCATCATTTTACATTGAATAAAAGTTTAACTTATGATGAAACTGTATCCAAAGCATTTGGGTACRAGGGAAGCTGCACTTTAGACTCTTTTAGTCCTTTTCAGATCCTCTCTTCTCATGACTCATTTGCTACTTCTGCTAATTTGGTGKGGAATCACTTTTGTCAGTCTTAGATTTGATCTCAGTTTGACAGCTSTCGGTTAATCAACTGTAGTAAAACAACTCACCCAGCTGTGTTTGGTTTCTGTAAACCCTCTTCCCTGGGGGTCAGTCCCCAACCGCTCAGAAGCGATGTCTTTGCAATGCTGAAACCACTGTTTGGATTAGAAGGGCTCTTTTCTTTCAGCTGTCTGCTCTCTCCCTTTRCTCTTTACTTAGGGGTCTTTTGCACTTATATTTTGATCAATATTTAATGTTATTTTAGGCTCAGACCTGAGAAAAGCCAATCTGCTAGCCTAGCTAGAGTCCCACAGATAGGAATTTCCTAATTAAGAGCTTTCCCAATTTTGTTCCCTTAAGGACCATCTGCTTTCCCCGAACAGCCTCTTTTGACTTCATTCCATTCAGTCAAGCAGGATTATATCCAGCTAGTTAATTGTATACAATATGAATTTAAAAATAATGCAGCTAAAACTCAGATTTTATGTAGTCCTAAGATAGTCTTTAAAGTCTGTTCGTATTTTCTGTTAAAAGGGTATGTATTATCCGCTGCCTTTAATGTATTTTTAATGAAATGTTGTGATGCTGGTAGCTGACTGCAGTTTGAGTGTCAGAGTACTGCAGGATTTTATTCAAGTCTAGTAACTTAAAATGACAAAGGCTTCAGGGGTTTCAAAGCATAGATGAAATGCCTTGTATTTTTCTGTTTCACTAATTCCAGTTCTGGCAGTGCATGYGTCCCTTGCTCTCCCCAGGTAGCACCATCTCTTGAGGTCAGAGTGGCAGTTCGAGATTTTGGTTCCCATAGACTCAGGATTTTACCATCTGAGGAGGTAGGGAAGGAGCAAAACACGTTCTTCATTCTTCTGCGCTGACTTGTAAGAAGAGGAACATATGTATGTGGATTTTCTTAGGGGTAACCCAGGTTGCTCAAGCAAGAGTTGAGACTGAAGCAAAATGCCCCAGAGAATTACYCTGCACAGCCACCACCACTGGAGAGCTGGAAAGCTGCTGAGGAACCTCTCAGATTGCTCTGGCCTTGAACTAGGATCCCCTCCTTCATATTCGCCTCTGACCTTTAGTGCAGGAGATGCTTATTTAAAAAAAAAAAAAAAAAGTCCATATACTTAAAGACTCTAACCTTACTCATACGCACAAGGAGGACAAGTTTATGTTCTGCCTACAACTTTTTAAATCTTGAGTGCCTAACTGCCAGCTTAATACCATTTATTTTAACATAATTATTTCTTGAATGGCGTAGGGAAAGTTTACACTCTGTTATGAAGAACTGTAAGGTAGCTAGCTATACAGAGCCTTCAGTTTGTGGATGTTCTGTGTTAAGGTTGAACATTTAAATAAGTACATAGTCTTCGAGTGAAATGGGGAATGCTGAGGGGTGTTATTTTGCTTTTATTGTAATTTGACTGAATATAGATGACCTCAGGAGATCTTTATTCTTTTGTCCACTGGACAAAAAAATGACAAGAAATTGTATTTAAACCAGAAAGTTCTTGGGATGTGCATCCGATGGATTTATCTGCAGAATATTATTCTGTCCTTGTGACACAACTTTCACCTAGGTGTGTTTGCTGAATCCATTATTAAGTATTTAGAATAAAAACATTTTTTTTTCTGGCAGCTCTAAGCCCCCAGCATACCTGAAAATATGGTTGAGATCTTTGGAACTATATCCTGATTAATTCTTTTATTACTATTTTTTTTTTTTCAATCTCTGGCTTGGGATATCAGTTTTCTTAAAGGTGAGAGCAGTGGTGACCTATCAATTGCATACAAAGAACTACAGGATAAGGGAAATGAGGGTTTTTTGTGTTGGATGACCTCCTGCGTTCTGTAATATTTGGCTTTTAGATTTATCAGTTGAATTATTCCTACAGGGCATTTCAGCTTTAGCTACCATTTTCTGCTCTACGTAAAATGTGATGATTTGTCATTATTTTTATGGCAGAGATGTTTTTTTGATTTTTCAAGTGCTTAAAAGAATGATTCATTGCAGGGCAGTCATGCTGTGTAGCATCCCATTGAGGTTTGTGAGGCTCAGGTGGGTGCACCATACGCATTTCATCACAGAATCATGGCCTTAGCAACTAGAAGCACCTTGTGCTTGTAGTTTGTAAGTCTTGGCTTTCAGGTTTACTGTACAATGTATGTTGAAATGAYTGTATTCTCATAAATACCAGCAGTTAGTCAACTAATCATTAATTCATAATTGAGAATGTGCAAAGGAATTCAGGACACTTGCTCACTACTAAAACTTGTTTTTATCTTGCTATAMGCTTAAATATTTGGGGTTTTCTGTGTACTTACTACAACAATGTGCTTTGGCTCTGCCTTTTACTAGAATCTGAACTATTTATGTGTCAATGAAATGGAACTTTCCATGTGGGATTCTTTCCTAATGAGTACATCTGTGTGCCCTCTGATGGGAGGGATGTAAGMCGGAGTAGTGCTCATGTGGACACACCTGTGAATTTGATTTTACTTTAATTATCCTGCAGACAGGGTGTATCAATATGCAACTTAACAAAATTTTACTGAGTACACACACGTAAGTGAAAGTGCTTGAACACGTCATGCAAACATGCAGCACTTCATATTTAAGACTATTTACAGCTCTGTGCCCTGCTCTCCAGGACGTAAGCACACATCGATACCTGAGATTGTGTTGGCACAGAGCCTGAAAGCTCATGCACGTGAGGTTAGCACAGTCGGCCATTCAAATAAGAAAATCAGATACGCATGTGCACATATCTAGGAGCAGAACTGGGCTTTTTGATGTCTATAATTCTAGTGATTCAAGGGGTGATCCTGAAGGATGCCAAAAACATCTGCAAAGAGCCWTTGAGAGCTGTTCCATGCTCCTTGGGTCAGCTCCTTGGGATCGTGCTCTAAGATTACAGCAAGCTGATGTACTAGGTATTTGTATAATCTTAATTTATGTTTCATGTAAATTAGTGTAATCCTCCTTAAATTATTCTAAGATAATTCTAATAATCTGCAGTTGCATATACCTGTACAATAACCAGAAAGTTTACAGACCTTATAAGTTGTATAATTTTGATGGGTGATCCAGTAAGGTAAGTCAAGGGAGATTTAATATATTTAAATGGAAAACAGCTCTTGTTTCTTTTTAAATAAAATTTATTTATATCTGTTTAACTGAATTATTTTGTGAAGCTTTATTTCCTGAAATTTGTGATGGTAATGATTTGTCTAGTGACTGAGAAGCAGAGGGAAAAAACAAAGATCCTATTAGAAATCARTGGTTCATTTATTGTAAAGAGACTATCTGATAAAACCTTTTGTGATCTTTTCTGTGAAACGTGCCTAATTCCTGTGGACAATTTCTAAAAATGTTTCATCTGGGGGAAAGGTAAGTCCTCTTAAGTAAGTTATTGCTTAAAATGGTATCATGATATTTAGAAAAAGTAATCTCCATCAACATTTTATAGAGCTTGGAAGTAGCTTCCTATTACAAGATACAATATGGCTCATTCTCATTAAAAGGAAAATGATGATCATAAATATGTTCATGGAAAACTGATCATAATTATACTAAGATATGTATATATATATGTGAAAACATTTATGCCATATTTTTACAGATAATATATCATTTTGAAWTTCCTTGACAAAAGCTGTATCAATGAAAAGGATGTAAATATGTGAAGTAAGTATCTCCATTAAATAAAACTGTGACAAAAATCATGTTAATGATGTGCGTTATCCTAAGCGCTACCACTGTGGGTCAGGAGCAAAGGTGCGTCTCTAGCCTTGTATCCGGTCTCCAGCAGCGGCCACCAGCAGATTGCAGGAAACAACAAATAAGGTGAGCCCGAGTCATGCCGGGGAGCATCTTCTCCGTGATTTTTTTCCRTTTCTGAACTTGCGCGTTCTTCCAGCTGCCGCAATCCCTTGTGGTTATGAGCTTCACGTTTTAATTATGTATTGTGTGAAAAAGGAATCTCTTACTTGCTTCAGATCTKTTTTATTCAAGAACTGCTAGTGCACCTGAACGTACTTACTGGAAGAGTATCGTAAAATGAGCAGTAATCCATTCGCTGTTATTGCTTAAGAGCTTTGGGAAATTTTAATGATAAAATACTTGGGCAGAAAATGTAGCCGCTTGTCCTAAGCTGATGACAATATTATCTTATTTGTCTCTCTGAATACATTTTATACGTAAATATTAGTGTGTGAAGTATTAAAAGTCAAATTTCAAGTGCAGAATGTTTTTCTTCAAGATGTAAAAACAAGATCAATCAAAGGCAAAACCTATTGCTAGCTAGGTAACACCAGACGGAGATGAGCAGTAAGAGCATTTGTTGGGGGCGGCGTAGGTGGCTATAACCTTGTGGTTGTGCAGAAGACAGAGACACTGCCCTGGGTGTGCTGAAAACCATGCTCCTCACTCCGCGTTTCAGTAACTTATTTTAATGCATAGCAGTACATCCCYGATTGCACTTGAGCAGGAGCAAAAGGTTTGACTGGGTGTTCGTGCTGGCTGCTGGAGCTGGAAAATGAAGAATGGGGCAAAAAGCCAGTGCAGAGACGCCCCGCTGCCCATTCACGTCGTAGCCAGCACCAGAATAGTAGATGCGTGTGTTTAAATGTGGTCCTGCAAGGGGATGCGAGTTGCATCTCTAATGTCACCCTGCTCCGTATTGCCTAAGAACTATTTCTTTTCCTGAAATCTATGCTCGTTTTACACCCTAGCCTCTAAGTATAAAGATCTCTGGGGAAGGCAAGAGTGTATCTTAAAGAATTTATTTAATAACCTACTGTATTTGAATAAGTTCTGATTTAATGGACTCTTAAAATAGTAGTTCAAAATCTATAGAAATCAATTACAAGGAGACCTACTGCAGTTTTAAACTTACCATTTTTATTTTTATTTTCAAAAGCATTAAGCTCTTTGTTATAAAAACATGAATGTGAGAATTGGCAATTTTTTTTCTGAAAGAATTCTTATTTCCTAGAAACTTGGCACTTCTTAATTCTATGATGCCTGCAAGTCTAGTGGCATATTTGTGAAATGTACTGA
This sequence comes from Rhea americana, assembly GCF_003343005.1. Lineage (NCBI taxonomy): Eukaryota > Metazoa > Chordata > Aves > Rheiformes > Rheidae > Rhea > Rhea americana. The sequence continues at coordinate 2,051,987 of NW_028186590.1, read as the reverse complement.
ATGTATTTACTACCGTGGATAACAATGTGGAATTTATGTTTTTTGCAGTAAATAAGGTTATGACACTTACATTTTTTTGGACCTGCTGAAGCATGTTTGCTAATCATAAGTTACTCTTCTGTTTTCCTGYGGTTTAACCTACTCCATAGTTGTTTGCCCTTTAGGCGGTCTGAATTCAGCAGCAAGTAATTGGGTCTAGTTTTGCACTGACAAAATTTGAAGCTACTGTGTACTTGGTTATTAAAATGCATTCTAAGAAAAAAGTGCAGTAATTGGGGGAAAAAAAAACATAACTATTTTTACTTGTGGTATAAAACGRCAACATGTCATTTTTAATGAATAGTCCTGCTCTTCTCTCCGTGTCCCTTTGCAGTGTTTAATCGCAGAACGCCGTGCATGTTTGCTAATACCGATACCATACRTATGTGGAAGGAGTGGTAACTAGTTCCTGGATTTGTAATGCACTATAAAGATATATTTTATAATTCTGTAGCTGCCAAAAATGCAAAATGTAATGCCAAAAAAATGTAAAAACATGAAAAGCAATAGTTTATGTTGCTCACTGCTATATTTTAAATCGTTTATTTGTAAAATGAAATACTTGGAGTTCTTTTCAGGCAAATATATTTTTAATAACAGCAGCCAAAGAGTCTAAGATAATAAAGCACGCTGTACTAAAGATTGAGGTTTGTTTTTTTTTAAAATTAAAGGAGGGATCCTGGGATCCGGCCCCACCTCGCCAGGAGTCGGGTGGTGGATGGATGGAAACGTGTGCGTGTTTCCCGGGGTATAACCTCACCAGCTTGGCCATGTTTTGGGGGGCTAGGGGAGGCACCGRTGCGCCCTGGCCTGTTTGGGAGGATTTGGAGGAATTAGGAGGAAGTCCAAGAGCATCAATAGTTAATTTTCAAATACCATGCTCGAGCCTCCTTGGTCACAAGCTCGAGCTGTGCCGGCGGCGAGGAGCGCCCTCGGCCCCCGTCCCTTTTTCACCGCGGTGGCTTCGTCCTTGGGTCGCGGCTCGGCCCTTTCCTTACGGCTGCTCCTGGCCTCAATATGTGGGTCTGAACGTGCGTTTAAAACTAAATTTATTCCTCGAGCTCTCTCCCTGTGGAAAGCCAGTTTATGAAACTTTAATTGCGCCCCCAAATTTGCCTTATCTGATAAACTCTTGGAATACTTAAAAATGTTTTGATACAGTACCCGCAATCTGCTAGGCGATTCTGCAGGCAATATTCTATAGACTTCATAATTTCAAGACTTACCAAATGTAGGAAAAACATTTAAAATTCAACTGCTTCTTTCTATTTTTATTTAATGTATAAATCAGACATAATTCATGCATAGCTCCTTCCACGTTGAGACATTTATTGAACACTATATATGGTTCTAAACATTTTGTGGCAGCTGTTTCATATTTAAGAATAAAAAATAGGGGGRAAAAGAAGAACCTCACATTTTCACTTCTTCAACTTTCCCCAAAGGCTTAAACAAGGAAGCTTTGAATGTTCAGTTCCCAAAGTGGCAGCTGAAATTAGGGCTTTAAATTACTCCTGAAAACCAGGACTTGGGACYTTCAGCCCTTCATGGGACCCTCTTGTCACTGCAAATGTATGTTATTTAGTTAACCAAAAATGCAAAAACATAGTAGAATTTTCCAGARCTGCTTTAGCACCTAATGCTGATACTAAATTAATAGGTGCTCCCTGGGAGCCTGGGAAGCATTTCCCTGCACTTAGAGGAACTTCAGGAGCAGCCTAATTCTTCAGTCACTTTTGAAGTGGTTATTGTAAGACCCCACATTTCAACTAGTTATTTGAAGAAAAGTCTGCTGTCTTGGAAGCGATGTTTCTCCAAACTGGCAGTATTTTATCTAAGTCAGATTTTTTATTTATTTATTTGYTTTTGTGGCAAGTGCACAGTGCTAACGGTGCCTATATAATTTGTGAGCATGTTTGATGGTAAATGTTACTTCTGATGTCAGGGTTTTTCCTTTTCCTTCTCCCCCCACCTTTTATTATTATTATTACTGTTATTATYATTTGCTTTAGATTGAATACTGGTTTCAGTGCTCTTTATGGGAGCTCCCACAGAAAAAGTGTGGGTAAACGAGCAAGTAAAACCAGTGCCATCTTCTGTAATCCCAGTGCCTGGCCAGCCTAACTCTTCCTAAAGCAGCCCGAGGGTCTTTCGTCTCTTCCGTAAGCACGAGGCAAGCGTCTTGCATGCTATCGATAATGTGCAGCAAATGCAACCTAAAGAACTCAAAAGTACTCTCTTACAGGAATTTATGCTGCCTTCCCAGTTTTGCAGATTTGGAGTATTTGATCGGCCCGAGGGTGCTTTGGTGAGGGACGCTGGCTCTGAAGTGAGCATGTTTCTCCCTTCCCCATCTCCCAGATTCAGGATCTTGTTCTTTTTGCGTCTCTAGATGTTTCCCGGCCTCTGGCTCCCGCACGGCCGATCGCGGGGCCGGTGCCGCTCCAGGCTGCGGCTGGTGCCTCGTCCCACTGTGTGGCTGCTTCTCCCTGCCCAGCTGTGGCAGCTCTGCCCGAAGCCGAAGCAGCCTTCTCCTGCTCCCTGGGCTGCGCTTTCGCAGCGGTTGGTAACTGCCCCTGGGTGCTGTCTTAATAGTTCGGGGGTCTCTTTTCTCAGCCAGAGTCCATATTTTCAAGACCTTTGCAGTTATTCCATTTAAACTGCGTATCATAACAAGGGACACTTGCTACTAAGCTCAGTTAGTGCAGCAAGCTGGTAACAAGCCTGATGGTCCAGCTGTGGCCCWGCAGAGCTGACATCAGGCAAAGTTAGCAGAAGACCTGTGGCCTGTCATTAGCAAGAGCAATACTATTTTTACTGGCTCWCTGGATACTAAAATGTTTACACAATGACATATGTTATGTGTACCACCCTGCTCCATCTATGGGACCAACAGGGAAGAAGCTGTGGGATGGGGATGGTGCTTCCTACCCAGAGAGCTCAGACATGCAGGTAGCTCATGGGGATGCGTCATCCCTGCTGCACCCCAGCGTCAACCTGGGCTGCCTCGCTGGCAGCCACCAGTTCGCTTTGCAGAGGGCCCATGCTGCTTTTCAGACATGGGCTTCGGTGAATGCAATTAAGCTTCCTTTGGCCTGGTGTGAAACGTTCCRAAATACCACACTTAGGCATCAAAGTTTGCTTATGATAATGAATACGCAGTGCAGTGGAGCAAGAATATGTCCCAACAGTGCTTCTCAGAAGCTTTTGACTGTTTTGGATAAAATGCYGCTGAAAAAATAATTCCCTTTTCTTCAATCTTAAAATCTCCTGGGAACAGCTCATAATTAATAAATGCTGCTGGGTTGCACTCGCCGTAGGGAAGGGGTCTCCCTGGGGCTCRGCTGGGAACACTGATGCCTATTTCTGATGTGCCCCCAGTGCAGCAGATGTGACTGATTGGGTAAGGTACCCAGAGGCACACACTGTGCTGACTCATTTGCTCTATAGTTATTGAGATGATAGGAGTCCTAMCAAGTGAGAAAGGGCAGAGTTTGGCTGGGGCTTTATAAAGATCTTTTCAGYGTGATGGCAAATTTATATACTAGAAGTTGCATTCTGGTTCATGGCCCTTTGCTGGARATGGTCTGGCTCCTCCAGRGATCTGTGCAYGTGAATGTCGTGTCAGCGTCTCTTCTCTCGTTTGCACCTGAGTAGATCCCAGCGAGCATCATCCACTTCGTAAGAAATAATTTGGGAGATTTTGTAAATCCCAGTCTTTTGTTGTGAACAGTCTAAGAATAAAGATGAAGGAGGGACTTTGGTGAATGAATCCTACTGAACTRCTTTGGTATGAAATAAAAATATCAAATAAAAAAATGTGAAATGTGAAATTTGTGAGCGAGAAAACTCCAGTTCAATAGCTGTCTAACCCTAGATTGTCTTCCATATTAAATCAAATGTTTCCTGAATATCTAATGTCCCACTCTTGGGCAGGCTCTGATTGTGAAATCCCGGTGTCAGGGAGCAAACGAAAATTAATGAAGTGTTTCAGCAATTTACACTGAGAGATGCTGAGGGCAAAGGAAGTCTGCTGGATGGAGAGTTACTGAYCCAAAGATACTATGGAAGTTTTGGGATAAACAAGAGGAGGAGTTTTGCACTATATGATATGGGCTGTAGACATACTGGAAGGACCACCTTACGCACTAGGAGTGGGTGCAGTCCTCTTCTCTCTTTACTTGGCCAGAGCCTACTGAAAGTCACTAACTTGGTTTTAAGTAGCATGGTGAATGTTTCAGAAGATACACGTGTTGCATTCAAGATCCTGATGCATTTATGGATCTGCAAATCTAATTTCACCTTCCTGCAATGTGAGGTAAAAGCTTTAGAAGACCTTTAGAAGGCCCTGAGTCTCTCATAAGCAGGGTTTCCTCCAGGGCCCTCTCCTGTGGCGTTCACAGCAGCAAAGAAAAGGTACTGCCTAGCTCAGGAGGCTGTGAGCCACAAAACGTAGGTGACGGCTGGCTGCTTGTTTGCTCCTCCCGGCTCAGGCGTTGTTTTCCTCCGCTTTCCCAGCGTTGGGCTGGTCCCACCTCCCTCACTTTCCTGCTCACACTGGTCTCCATCCCTTTGCAACAGAAAAACTCAGAAACCAACCACTATGAGGATCAAAACTCACGGCGGTCACACCTTTAATCGCATCTATGCCCGTGTCTACATTAATCACAGCATTTTGCTATCACTGCTGTGTTGTAGCTCTTCMCCAGCCCTGGTTGACTTCACAGGACTAGAGGTTGCCTGGGGCCCACTGTTACCACCCTAGACTGGATGAGAGAAGAATAACTCAGAGCAAACAGGCCACACGAAAGGTATATACTCATCAGCATGCTTACGATTTAAAGAGCTCTCTCAGCAAAGGTCATTACAGTCTTWTAGTTCCTGTGTTCATTGCACATTGGTTTCTTCCTGATTTCACAGTGAGGAAGAGTGGAAAGATTAGGGAACCTTTGCTTCTGTTTTAACTACAAGTTGCCTAAAACCAGAATTAGTAGAAATCAGCTGAGCCCCTGAGGTGGTCTCTTTTCAAAGGGGAAAATTGGGATGCTCTCAGCTGCTGAGAGGTTAAGGTCACTATTTGCAAATCAAACTTCAACTCCTGTGGGGAAAAATTCTTTAATTTTCTGCCTCTGATTTGCTTTGCTCCTATGCTGCTTATGTATCTACAGTGAAAGCTGAAAATATCTCAGGCTGAGGGGGTGATGGATGGCTTGCAAAGAAATCCGGTGAGACCACCACCAGGCTATGGGACAAGAGATGCAAGCGGTGGAGCAGCTGGCAGCTCCAGCCCCYGCCAGCTGGATCCGTGCGATTTTATAATATTTATTGTCACTATCTCTAAGAGGAATATGAATGGAGCTGGCTGCAAGTGGAAATGAGCTGGCTTTTCCATTGAGTGAATCCTGTGAGGAGCCTTGGCAGGGGCACGGAGCAGGTCTGAGACCAGCCGGCCAGCCATGAGTTACCACTTCGCTGGTCAGGCTGACTACGCGGAACAACAACCCAAAGTCTTTCAGTCAGGCAAGGAAGCCTTGCTGGAGAAAATGGCATTTCAAATCTATCATTCTGCGAGGGGAGGCATAAGGCTGCCAGCTCTCCCTCTTCTGTCTGAATCTTRTGAAAGCTGGATCATTTTTTCCTTAAAGACTTAGCATCAAGAGACACAAGATTACCCATGAATCTTAAACTTACATTAAAAAAATATATATTTTTTTGACCCTTATGGTTAAGAAAAAAACATGTGCTCTACTGAACAGCTTCACAAAATAGGATAACCCTAAGCTCATTTTCTTAAATCTTAATGGCTTACACCAGTTTGTGAACTGGGGTCTCTCACACGTGATTTTGAAGGATTTGGAGCTGTCCATGCTGAGCATGTTCATTTAGGTGACAGGATTTCTGCCTGAGGAACGTGGCTTGTTCTCCAGAGGTGCCTATTTCTTTCCATTAACACTAAAGGGATCTTAATGCTCCTAACACAGTTATCTCAGAAGCTTAAAGTTAGATAGGAAGAAATAGGGCTTTTATGTTTCTCTTCTCATCTGTGAAAGAGGATAGCAATTTCTTCCTTCCTGCACTATCCTCAGGCAAAGGATAAGGTCCTTGCCTTCTGATACCATGCCTCTGCAAGCTGATAGTTACATGAAAGCCCAGCCTGTCTAACTTTTATTTTTAAATATGTTTTTGTTTCTTGTGGTTGATTAGGAAAACTTAAAACTTTCAGTCAAACCAAACTGAAAAAGAAGGACAAATAATGGCATCTTCCTTCCCTCTTCTTTCCACCCCCCCCACCTTTTTTTTTTTTTTTTTTTTTTTTTTTATAAAAAAAAAAAAAAAAAAATTAATAATAACCTCTTCCCACCCACAAAATTCCCCCCCCCCCCCCTTTTTTTTTTTTTTTTTTGATTTTCTGATTTTAAAGACATTTCAGTCCTGTTCGGTTTGAGAACTGACCTAGTTTTGATCAATGATTATAGTACTGAAACAATAGAGAAATATGTGCCATAAAATATCAAATAAGTAAAATAGCATTTTATTCTAGTAAATTACTGTATTTTCCAAACCTGTGTTTCTTCATCCTTGAAATCCCATTTTTAATTACTTTTTTTAATTGCTAAAACACTGGTTCTCTCTTCTGAGATTCACTCTGCAGCTGAAAACACTAATATCTGTAGATGGTCAATTTACAAAACCTGTCAGTTAAGCTGAAGAAAAATGYAGAAAGACACTGCATGCCAGACAAGATAAAGTGCCTGGCTAAGAAGCACACGAGAACGCATCTTATGTCAAGCTCACGCAGAGTGCAATGCCTCAAAAGGGAAAGGGCAATCACACAGAATGGAGCTGGCTATTCTGGTTTTAGCTAGCAGAAATGGGTAATAAAAGCAACAGCAGAGAAGAATGCAAAGGTCCAGCACTTGTATTAATAAGATACCCCTCTAGAAAAGCCTGCAGTGATGACAGAAATATCCTCAACAGCATGTCAAAGAGACACAGTGAGAAGGAGGCCAGTTTAAATATATTTCTATCATGTACTGCGGTGAAGATAAATTGRGACGTAAAGGAGGAAGCTCAACCACTTTCGTCAGCAGCGTGTACAGCTCTCGGTGCCGCGGTGTGCACTGGCTCTGCATCTGTTGAAAAGGAAGGATGCAGCTAGAGAAGCAAGAGAAGGGCAAAAGAAAGAGCCTACCTGAACTACAGCCATTTCTCAAAAAAGCCCTAGAGCAAAGCAAATGTGTGCATGGAAGGACCAGTGCTGAAGTGCCATGTCCCRTTCACCAGTGGCAGGATTTGCCTCTAAAAAGGGTATTTGCAGCTACAGGGGCGAATGGAGAAGGGTGAAGCCAGAGCAAGGTGCAGACAGGTCCAAGCAACTGCCTGCATGTGAGGAGATCGAAAAGCATTTTGAGAGAAATGCTGTATTGAAATACGTGCTTTGTGGAGCTGTTATGTATTCTGCCCTTGTTATTCAGGTTGGTGGAAGAGCACTGGCAGAGCAGGGGTGCTGGGAAGGGAACCTCACAGAGAGGGTACCTTTCTAAATCCCTTTTTGTCCCTTATCAGATGATGCTGATTTTCCGCTTCTTCAAGAAAAAGGCTTAGGCATTTCTCAGCCCGTCACTGCCTCCATCTGTTTTACCCAAGTTTTATGTCCCTCATGGTGAGGGAGATCGCATATCACAGGCCTCTAGGCACTAAATCTAAAGATAGGAATCCCAGTAGCCCTTGCTGAGTGGGCGACACAACTTGCTCTTGATGCCCCATGTGTGTTGACCACGATCTGCACCTCCCTGGTGCTTTTCCTGAATTAGGTTATATTACACTAAAAATAYTTGCTGATGAGGAGTCTCCCAAGGCCATTTTCTACAATGCTGAATTACAAAGCTGCAAACTCATTCCCTTTAAATTGCATCTGGTGATATTACAATTTGAGATATTCAGAGAAAAAAGTCTTGTTTTGGAAATGCTAGCATGTGTAGTCAGGTGTGAACATAAAGGAGAACAGATGAGACAGCAGCAACTTCCTTTCCTTTTTAGCCAAAAGTGCTCACCCAGAGCAAAAACTCACCATCCTGTGGCCCAAGTCCTGAGCAGCAACTGGCCACAGATGACCCACTGGTCTGGCTGGTGGTGGCAGCTAACTATACTGGGCTCCCCAAAGGTCTCCCACCACTTAGCCTCATTACCCTGAGCTTTCTGCACACGTGCTATGATGCCRCAGGAGACTGAGTGTTCAAGTGGGTGGTCTTAACGCATCCTCAGCCGTAAGAYCAAGCAGCAATAAAGTCTTGAAACAAAATTCTTCAACTGAAAATCCTCATTAGAAACCTTCATTCAAGTTCCTACCATTGAAATTCCTATAAATATAGATACCTCATAGCCAGATAGTGTGTTTTCCAGTCCTGAAGGAATAGAAGGGTTGTAATTTTTTTTTAAGTGCAGCTATTGAGCAGATGAATGGAAATACGACCATTATATAAAACAAGGCATAAAATAAAGATAACAAATTCTTAGTTTCTTTGCATTAAAGCTGTGTTTAACCATATTCATCTCTTTTCTCCTTGCCCAGGCAGGTCCAGAAAAATTTAGTCTCATGATTTACATACCAGAGGAATCTCCTTTTAGAATTAGCTCTCTAAGGGATTCTCTTTTGATCCTTCTGATCACACAAGAACAATTATTGTGCCTCAAAGCTCTTCTCCACCTCCAGCCTCCAATTAGTCACATGTCATAATGTTTTTTCAACCTAAAAATAAGGTCATCTCTTCAATTGCTTGTATCTAAATCAGGAAACACTAAGCTGCCTCATTCACAAAACAACAGCTCACTCTTTCTAGCCAGCCTGGGGCCGTCCACACTCGGTTTTTCCACATTCATTACCTTTTAAAAGCCTTGGTCTGGGCTGTAAGGATGCCATTGATTTAATTTTTGTTTGCTTGAGATGCCTCCTGGTGTTTTGAGCTGCATGCAGACTAAGCCAAGTGTTTGAGTGCMTGTGTTTCAGTTAGCAGATAAACCATCTGAGATCCCCGGGATTACTGACACATTGAAACTGAGCCTCTACTTAAATGCTCTGAGCCCAGAACTTTCTCTGATACAGTTTTTCAGTTTGTTTTCTTTTTTTCCCCCAGAACTTTGAACTATGATGTTGAGGGTTTTTTTCAAACCTCAATCCTATCAAATCTGTCTTTGAGAAAGGCCACAGTCTTCAAGTTTGTTGGTCTTCTGCTCTGATGTCAGTCAGGCCTTGAAGGCAGGAATGTCTCTCCTGCATTTGGACAAGATGAAGACCCATGCTGGCACTTGAGTTTGTTGTTGAACTCCCTCCCCTCAAAAAGCCCCATTGGCTGTAGTACATTAAGTATATGCATAGTACATACAGCAAACTTTGTAAGAAAGGAAATAATATGTTAGTTTCCTTTCTTCTTTCTAATGAAGAAGTRTACATCAGTAAAGATTACGAAACTGAATTATTTTTCTCTGGATTTCTCATAYGTCTTCTGAAATTTCCATTTAACATACTGGACAATTGCATTCATCATTACACAAAAGCAGCCAATGTTCAACAAATGAAAAATTGGCTAAGTGATGAACTACACAGAATACTTGTAAATGAGGAATCATCATGAAATAGAGGMTGGATTTCCTGGTAGTGCTAAGGAGTCTTCCTGGCCTGATGCTATGTGACAGAAAGGTGAAAATAAATGATTTCTGCAGCAGTTGGACAAGACAAGAAGATGAGGGACCTGTATTTGGGACAGTTACAATTTTGAAAGRGATTTCAGGATCAAAATAAATAAATAAATAAACTGATTTCTAAGTCAGTAACAGCGGTGACCAACTTGAGCAGGGGGATTGGACTACATGATCTTCCAACTTCAATCATCCTGTGATTCTGTGCTAAGGCAACCCGTGAGACCCTTTTTRCTAAGAGCAAAAAAGGCAGCAGAAGGAAGCAGTGTTCCCAGTACAAAGCAGTGGAGTTTCTAGGAGGCAGGGGAACCTATAGCTCCACTGAAGCTTCTCTTGGAGTGGCAGCCCTCGTGGCAACTCTTCTTAAAGGATATTCGTAAATTTGAAATGGTTCAGAGAAGACCTACATGACCACATCGAGCTCTGGAAAACCTTTCCTGATTAAACAATATGCTGGCTTTTGTGGGGAAGCTGKTTTAGGCAGTTCCTGTCTCCACTGATTCTTGCCTTTGTATCCCAGTTCTCTCTCATTTCTGTGGGTACAATAGTAAGCTGGACCATGCTGTATGTGTCACTGCAGAAAACTACTTTATAAACAAGTCTCCAAAAATGTTAATGTATACAACCACTACTGTACCTCTTTCTGGAGGGGCAGCCCTGCATTCCGCATCATCCCCTTGACTTTAGCCCTAACACGAGTGCTGTGATCAAGGTTCTCCAAAAGTTTCCTTTTTCCAATGAAAAAAATGTTTTATAGGTGGGAGAAGARGACTCCAGACGTGAGTCCTGGATTTGCAGATCTCTAGCAGTCATCTAAGAGCCTTTCCAAATCTCCCCAAATTCCTGATAGTTATCCCTTATGCATGTGCACCTCAGCATTTCGCTACAGTCCGCTGGATGGTGAATTGTACCAGGACCCTCAGAGGTTCTGCTTGTGTTTTGGGCAGTTGATCTGTGCTTTCACAAACAGCCCACCACGTTCGGGAGGGCTCAGGCTCACTCTACAGCAGTAGGTGTCTGGCACGCCTGGTACATTCTGGGCACATCACGCTTCATGGGCACATTCATAAACTTCTGCCTAGGAAATTTGGGACAGAAATATGAGAGGTCTAGAATATAGGTACATAACAATATAAGTAGCATTTTCAAAAGCAACAAAATATCTGCATAAGGTCCATATTCAGAAGCAGTCACACATTCAGGAGTCTGTTTCATTGAAAATAAGTTTTAAGAGTACTTTTTTTCCAGAGCCTTTACATTTTTTTTTAATTTCCAGTTTTACAGTATTTATGGCTGTAGGCTCCCTGAGGATTGCTACTGGTTTGACACCAGAAATCTTACTTAATGCCTTTGCAAAGAATATACAAGGTCATATCAAGGTATAATTTTTTAAGGAGAAGACCTGCTGAAAACAGCTGAGCAGTAACAGTGCTAATGGCTCTGAACGTAGTTATATCAGTATGATGTTTTACTACATAAAGAATTAGATGCTGTTAAAAAAGATCATGGTGATCATATGGACATAGCCAGTTTGAGAGTGCCATTCACTGAATAACTAGTGACCAATTTTCTGGTTCTCCTGTTAAATTAGTGAATATTTAAAGAGTAGATTAATTTGATTTTCCTAAAACCTGCTCAGTTTCATTAACACAGTAGGGGAAGACACAAAATATGTGCTTGGATGTTTTGTTCTTCAAGAAAAGCTATTCTGCCTCTGATGTGTGGAAGATTAAAAGAAGCCATTCATTAAAATAATATTAAYGCAGTTTGTATCACTCCTTTCTTAGTCTGAAACTCTAGGAAGCAGAAGGTGGTTAAATCCCTAYTTTTTAATGAGACCATTCATAGAATAATATATATGCTTTGTGGGAATGCAGAACCCTCACCRCCACCTCTGCCCCCGTTTTTTTTCCACAAAACAGTGACAGTCTTTTGGAAGGGAGGACAACTTCAACATGACAAGAAGGTAGTGGTGTCAGCTAGGATGTCTCCCAATGACACTGTATTAAAGCCATTGTGAATGTCTACAAGCTTCGCTGTGCACAAAGACTACATGATACAGAAGCAGTCCCTTATTTGGGTGGAACAAAGGCTGTCAGAAAAATCTTTCTATTTTTTTCCTAGATGAATTCCATTTACCTTTTTCAACATATTTTAAATCTTTTGTAAAGCACTCCAAGGGGGCACGGCACAGTGTGAGACTTGTAATCAGCCTGCAAAGAGTGACAGAAAACTGGCTCATTTGGTCTCTCTCAATGGTTTCCTTTATCCTAACCCGTCTGTTCCGAGTTTAAATCACAGGAAATGTGTTTTACTCTTATGGTAGGTAGCAAAAAAAGCRCAAAGGAACACGAACAAAATATTTGAAGTAAAACCCAGCTTCGGAAGCAAATCAGGGGCATGACTCACCCACATACACCAATTACTGTACGTACATAAACTTTTTTGTTGTTGATCYGCTTGACAATTGTATGCATTTAATAAGAAAAAATTATCATCCTTAGCCTATCATGCAGGAAGTAACTAATTGGATGAAAAGGAATTTTCAGAAAAAAACAAACATGGGAATATATTAGCTGGCTAACAGAAGAAAATGGCTAATTTTGCTGTGGTACTCTAGCAAGAAATGCTACAGAATTTTATGGATGATACCTATCTATTTGCTTGTAATGACATGCCACCTGTCTCTGGTAGAGGTATAGTGCTATGCTGGTACCCAAAATCCTTTTTAGTTCAGTAATTTAGTGATGTTACTCATTTGTTGCAGCAGAAAGTATTGAGCATGTGCAGATCTTCTAGAGACAAGCACAAGAATGTTGTTAAATATCTTTGTTTTCCTCCTGGTTCATGAGCCCTTGAACACAGCATCCCTCTGGGCTGCAGACTCTCAAAATGTCATGCACTCACAAATTGGGTGGSAGCTTTTCAAGGAAAAGCAGCTGGTGAAGAAAATACTTTGGGCTCTCCAGTAAGGAGGCAACATTTCCCTTGAATTWCCAGCAGAAGGGTTGTCCAACCTGGATGTCTGGTCACTACTGCAAGTGCTCACTTTTTAGCGGATAGATAAGGTTAAATGTCACATTGCAGTCCTATTTCCTGAAACAAGGAAAAATAAATCAGCAGTTTTAGCTAGCAAAGGTGGTAAGACTGTTTCCTCAARCCTAACCAGTGTTTCTTTCAAATTTCTTTGTGTTCCTCATACAAGATGTTTGCATATGCCTATAGGCCAGCTAGCTGACTTAGATGATCAGAACCATATTTAAAGAGGGACATGACAGCTGTAACACTCAATGSTACAAAGTTTAGAAGTTGCTTGTGGAGTAAAAGAATTTGGTGGTAAACACCTTTGTTTCAGCTGTGCAGGAAAAAGAAAGCCTCATAGAGGGGAAAGACCAAGGGCCAGAGGTCAGTGTCTGGTCTAGTGCAAGGACAGGAAAGTTTTAGTAGCTCTCTCTTGCAGACTTAGACACTAAAGTGAGAATTTAAGCACTTTTAGGACAGTGGGATCTACACTTGAAATCTGTTCCTTATCTTGTGYCCAGGCAACTGCTTCCTTCAAAGACACAAGTGGGAAGGAATTGCCATTTACCTTTTGTTTAAACAGGCCAAGGTTGGAGAGCTGGCTGGGCAAAGACAGCCCTGGGCTCGTCTCTGGGGAGAATGCGCCCACACTACTTGCAGCCCTGCGGGATGAGACCACCACGATCTTGCTAGCTCTAGCGTTGGCCGCTGCTGCCACAGCAAGGGTTTCGGAGTGGCGAGRGGCTGCCCCTGCTGAACTCCATGCTGGACACGTTGGCTGAGTCGTAAGTGTGCCTCACAAACTGTGCTCTTCAACTATGGAGGCAGCTCATCTATGAACCTTAAACGAGAAAAAGACACCTAGAGGTTTGGCTCAGTCAGCCTGGATCCTGAAAGAAGTGTTTGCAAGGCAAAAAAAGGCACCTGTGGGTTGTCTCCAGCACTTTACACTCTGCCTAAATAAACTGCTGCGTACCTTTTAGGCCTTACGTCTCGCGTCTTGGGGCTGGCACCATTTCTTTGTTATGTGCTGGATTTATAGYTGCTCTGCTCTATGTTTGGGCTTTCTAGGAGATGCAAATTGTATAGGAGGACAGGCAATACTGAAAAATCCAAAATCTGAAAATATTTACAAGGATGAGGACACTTAAGCATATCAAGATTCATTGTCTAAGATCTGGACAACTGCATTTTGCCTATCTCGAATCCTTCTGGAATTTCGATAAAATACCTCCCAAGGGATATTTTTTGTCACTTTTGTTTTGCTGTTGCTTCTTTAAAATAGAAACAGACTTTAATTTTTAAGAAACAAATGCTGAAGCCATTACCCTAGCCTTTTTAACACCACTGTAGCATTATTAAAYAGAGCTCTAGCGTTCCACAGCTAGAGAGCAGAAACAGAGGGCTAGGATATTCTCTGATAACATTATGCAGCTTCCCAAAAGCTTCACTTTTAGAAARTCTCTCTATATAGAGTCTCTAACTCTATATAGTTTCAATGTAAAGCTCACATTGTAGTGTAAATACAGTAGAAGAATACCTTGTTTTTCTTCACTATGCAAACAGACAATCTTTGTTAGTTGTGAATAGCGCTGAAAAATAACGAAGAGTTTCCAAATCACTAAGTCATTAATAACAGCCTTAATGAAATATTTGTATTCTGTAAGTTTGAATAGACGCTAACAGAAGTASAGCCCAGATTTGCTCAGGGGACTGATGACAAGCTGTGTTAAAAATACAGATTATTTATCTACTCTTTCATCCAGTTTTTACTCAGCAGGACAAAACGTTGCCTCACAGATCCTCCAGGCTACATCCAGACTAGCAGATAAAACAGGACAAGTGCACACGAGGGACCTCAACACCCTCCTGGGGATGGTCTCCGGTGTTTAGTTATTAGCATGCTCCATGGAACGGTTTTGGCCCATGTTAAGCAGCTCACTCCAAGGCTGGGGAAACTCTGCCCCAATGGTGCCTTGGGCAAGTTCACCTTATTTTGGGAGGAAGGAGCATTCAAAGGGCAACAGCCCTTTGCCCACATTATTTACTCGCACTGGCAGAGTCATGAAGACCAAACTAAAGCAGTTGGTCTCCTGCACACACATGGATGCAGAATCACTGGAGAGGTTAAATAGCAGTTGATAGGACCATTCCCACTCACAGCACTCAAGGATTTGTCTGATAGTAGTGATTTTACTTATACTCAGTAAAAAAGTTGGGATTGCTTCCTTTCCTCATTACACCTTTCTCTCTGCCCACTGAGCTACTTAGAATCTCTAAGGAATCAAATTAAATCCACAGAAAGTTTGCTCTTTCCCAGCCTCATTCATTTCACAACAAAATCAGCTAGATTATCTCAAACCGCATGGATCTACAACGTAACTTGAAATGGAGAATTTGCAGAGGAGTGACWGAGGGCTGCTCCTCTGTCCTTTCTGCCAGATCCACCGCGGAGGTGGAAGCAGAGAACAGGGGGTAGCAGTAATAGTAGCACCCGTGGTACGAGGACACAAAGTAGTGCCACCCGTTTCCGGAGTGGTTTAGTGTCTGTCCCATTAGTCATTCCTGCAAAGTGCAGTTCTGCAWCGTTCCAGAGTCCTAAAACTGACCCCAGTGTTAAACGCTGCGTTACACCTTTACAGCTCAGACTTCTGTGCGTTCCTGTTCTCACTGTGGCTGTTCATGCAAATGATTGGACTTCTGCCCCCGCTGGAAAAGACACAAGGAATTAACTAGTAAAAAGTGAACTCTTCTAAGTTAAATTCAGTTTCAGTTAAATTTGACCACAGTGTCTTTCCAATCAACAGCAAAACACTCCCCTAGAGGCAAATTCGATTCCAAAACACAAGCTGTTTTCCTAAAATTGTTTCTGTAACATGCTATAAAGAGCTGCTGTCATGGAGTTCTGCTGTAAAACTATCCTCTCYCCATTAAATAAAAGTTAGGCATGTATTGACCTTTCTGTTGCTCTAGCAGAGATGGTTTATCTGAATAGCATTAATCTTCCCAGTGAGGAGAAAATGGCTTTTGAAAATCATGTACAATCCTTCAGCAGTGTTCTTCTAAACTCCGRTAATATCACCACTGAGTATGGTGATGTCTAACAAATACATCTAAGAATGCTGATTTAAGCAGTACTCTTTTTTCTRTTTCTTCCATCAAAACGAACTTGAGTTTTGTATGGTGATGCAGGAG
This sequence comes from Rhea americana, assembly GCF_003343005.1. Classification (NCBI taxonomy): domain Eukaryota; kingdom Metazoa; phylum Chordata; class Aves; order Rheiformes; family Rheidae; genus Rhea; species Rhea americana. The sequence goes on along the minus strand of NW_028186590.1, from coordinate 2,036,036 downwards.
CTTTTTCAGCATTGCCTGTGGAGGGTTACAGCCCGATTAACATCAGCCTCCTCAAATCACAGTTCTGTAATCCAATGGATTTGTACACAGAGCGTATTTTTAGCAGCAGTAGTTTATGGCATTTCTGTTTAAACTGTTGGGATTATGTAAAAGCAGCTGGAATCATCTGTGCAGCCGTTTTGTGTGAATAAAACTGAAATAACTGCAAACTTGCTGTACAGTATCTTGGATTAAAAAAAGCCATCCTATTGCGATCCTCATTCAAACTGACAGGTCTGTGATAACAGTTTGCTTTCAAAGCACTGCACTTGTGTAAAACGAGCTTCAAACTCGATAGACAGGTGTGTTTCTCTCCTTCTTTCRCCTCAAAACTGAAGCGATATGGGATGTTGTAGCATTTGTAATGAATGGTGAACAGATGATCTGTTTTAGTTTCTAATCTCTCCAAAGCAGGGACAGCACAGTGAATTTTATTAGCAGCACCCTGGGTCCCGGTACACAATGCATTTCTAGGGTCCRTGCCAGTATAAATTGTTGCTAAACATACCTGACAGCAAGAGTGGCCCAGTGGTAAGAGCAATGAGGATGGAGCCATCTGATAAACTGATCTGCACGCAACCTGCATTTTAATTGTGGCTAAATGCAAAAAAAGCGCACATCCAGGAACACAGAGTGAGTGTGCCTACCTGCAGAATCTGCGAAAGTATGCCAAAAACATGTGATTCTTAATTGGATTTAGGGCTTGCAGTGGACATGCAATAGAATACAAATTGCAAGTGAAAAAAAGAGCTACTTCAGTTCTTGGCTGGGCTATTAGTTGAAGTAAGGACCAGGAGTGGGAGGTGATTCTTTTTTTCTGATTGATAGAAGAATTTGTTCAGTTCTGTTGTGCTACCCATCTAACCTAGCATTCATCATTTAAAAGCAAGGCATGTAGTCTAAATTAGCTGTTCAGGCATCCTGTATATTCAGTAGAGAGAATTAGACACCTCCACAGGGCAATCAGCTGATCTGAGGTGCCTAGGAGAGGTGAGAGGAATTGACTCCTGACACTGCTGTCTCTCTCCATTGGCTGGGCAGAGAGCCACAGCTATTGTTTTAGAATAGACATCTGTGATTCAGACAACTACATTTAGATTATCTGAGTCCCGCTTTCAATATTCATGATTTTGCAAAGATGCTGCTACAGAAAAAGCCATTTAGTTATGCTCATACATAGTTTGATTAATTTACTTTATCCACAGACATGCAAGAGAAGACTCGCATAGTGTGATTACCTTAGATAGCAGGTGAGGTACTAAATATCCTTTGCTGAAGAAAAAAAGAAGAGTGGAAGAATTGGTAGCTGGAACCTACAGCCAGTCACGTTCAATCTGAAAACTGGCATGGTGAATAATTCTGGAACAATTTTTGGAGAAACTATGGAGCATTCAGCTTGGAACTGAATGATTTTATATGTATATGCTTTAGTGAGTTCCAAGCTCAAAGCAAGGTTAATGGAGTAGGATAAATTCCACTTTTCACCTAAGCCTGCCGGACAGACAGTAAAACTGGCAGCACAGAGGCAGAGATATGACGATGGCAAACAGTCTGTTTCCGCAGAATGGGTTACTGCTTTCCCCCGGCTTTTGTCAGGATGATGCATCTAGTCAGTCTTCTTTTCGGTATCTGGTTATCTTCTCTGCTGTCTAATAAAACATTTACAAAGTGGGAAAATCTCACCACCTCTTTTTGATGCTTGAAACAAAACAGCACATCCCATCACAACATGACCAAGTGATGCTGAGCAACAGAAATTCTGTTTAATTTGGACTATTTTGATTTCATACTTCAGTGATTAATTTTATTTTAACACTTAAGATATGGAGAAATAGGATTCCAGATGGTATAATGTTATTCATAATCTTTCTATAATATGTTGGAAGACTCCACTCTGCAGAGCAATATGTTATTCCAGATCACACACTCCTTAAAAGCTGTAAGCATGATTATTTCTGCTATTTCACAGAAAGATCAGTTTTCCGTGTGATGTATGGAAACAATATATATACATATATATGTTCTATGCTTTACCCACATCCATTCCATTTGTCACAGAATTATGGAACAGTTGAGATTGGAAGGAATCTTTAAAGACCGTCTAGTTCAATCTCCCTACTCATGTAGAGTCACCTAAAGCACATTGCCCAGAACCCTGTGCAGACAGCTTTTCAATATCTCCAAGGATAGAGACTCCACCATCTCTCTGGGCAACCTGTTCCAGTGCTCAGTCACCTTAAAAGTAAAGAAGTTTTTCCTTATATTCAAATGGACTTTCCTGTGTTTCAGCTTGTACTCTTTGCTTCCCATCCTATTACTGGGCACCACTGAGAAGGGTCTGGCCTCATTCTCTTTACACCTTTCCTTCAGATATTTAAACACATTGATAAGGCCCCTCTCCTCAGCCTTCTCCTTTCAAGGTTGCACAGGCCAAGCTCTCTCAGCCGTTCCTCGTAAGAGAGATACTCCAGTTCCTTCATTATCTTAGAAGCCCTTTGCTGGATGTGCTCCAGCAGTTCCATGATCCTCCTGTAGTGGGGAGCCCAGAATTGGACCCAACACACCAGGTGTGGTCTTACCAGGGCTGAGTAGAAGGGCAGGTTCACCTCCCTCAACCTGCAGGCAATGCTCTTCCTAACGCACCCCAGGACACAACTGGCCTTCTTGGTCACGGGCACATTGCTGGCTCATGGTCAGCTTCTTGTCCACCAGCAGTTCCAGGTCTTTCTCTGCAGAGCTGCTCTCCAGAAGGTCAGCCCCCAGCCTGTACTGGTGCATGGGGTTATTCCTCCCTAGGTGCAAGGCTCTGCACTTCCCTTTGTTGAACTTCATTAAGTTCCTCTCTGCCCAGCTCTCCAACCTGTCAAAGTCCCTCTGAATGGCAGCACAGCCTTCTGCTGTATCAGCTGCTCCTCCCAGCATGGGATCATCAGTAAGCTTGCTGAGGAGGCACTCTGTCCCTTCATCCAGGTCACTGATGAAGAAGCTGAACAAGACTGGCCCCTGTATTGACCGCTTGGTGACACCCCTAGCCACAGACCTCCAACTAGACTCCACGCCACTGATGACGACACACTGAGCTCTGCCTTTCAGCCAGTTATCAATCCACCTCACTGTCCACTCATCTAGCCCRCACTTCTTGATCTTGTCTGTGAGGATGGTATGGGAGACAGTGTTTAAGGCCTTGCTGAAGTCAAGGYACACAACRYCCACTGCTCTCCCCTCATCTACCCAGCCAGTCATTCCACCATAGAAGGCTATCAGGTTGGTTAAGCACAATTTCTCCTTTGTGAATCCATGTTGACTACTCTTGATCACCTTCTTGTGAGCTTGTTTYGTCACCCCTCTTCTCACTGCATCGATTCTTTCCTCATTCATTATGCTGTCCCCTTATTTAAACTCATAAGAACAAACTATCTTTTCCTCCTGAATATTATGTCAGATAAACTTCTCTTGCAATGTTCAGTGGCACTCAGAATCATCACTCCAAATAGCAAAATAAAGTGTTAAAAAGTCCTCTTAGCATCACTAATAAAAGAGAAATTTCCCCAGATAACTCTGTCATTGAAGAATATGAAGTTACAGACCTACCGATAATTTTGGTAGCATCAGCATCATTATAAGGCATATGTTTTCTATCAGTTAATAACCACCGTTACACATTTCCAATTTATATATCATGGCTACCCTCTTTGCTGCTTGGTCTTGGCAGTCTTGTTAATAAAACTATAGAAAAATACTCTGTTTTATCATGTATCTTGGATATCTTACGACTGAAGCCCTGTATACAATCCTACCCTTCCACTGCCTGGTTGAAGGTCGTGYGTATGCTTCCTAAACAATAGTCTTGGGTCACTTCAAGTGGTATCAGTATAGAAGAGTCACAGGTACTGAAGACCTTCCTTAAGACGTGAGGAGAGGGTTGTCATGATATCTGAGTGATGCGATTGACAGGTCATCCTAGAAGACATTTTCATTACCTGGGAAAGGGTTAGATGCTGCCACTTGGTTTCAAGTGTGTTCTGTCAGGCACCTAATTGATCACCTTATCACAGAACACAATGAAACCATTCCCTATTGTAGCCTCAGGTGAATTTGGTCTGTAATTTGGAATAATATGAGAACAACAGTGTCCAAAAAATTTTGGAAGTGAAAGAAGCCTGGTTAGAGTTCATGAATTGAATGCAACTTCTTGATTCAGACAATAAGAATTTCTTTAGAATGGTTGAATCACAGCTTTCACAACATCCCTCCAGAGATATCTAACAAATATTATGAGAAATTCAATAATTGTGTTAGAAAATTACTGCGGGGGCTGGAGGAAAAACAAACTTGTATTAGCCTTGCCAGTTTCTATAATACAGTGCACTGGCACCCCAAAGCAACATTATTGCTTTTTCTTAGCATTTTAATCACAAGCCCTTTTATCAAGGTTTTTCAACTGCCTTTTCCAATTACATTGGACTGAAATTTGTCCACTGGGATGTGAATGCTTTGAGAGAAATTCTATTTAAGTTGCTTTAACCTTTTTCAACAAAGAGAGGAGCAATGAAGGATTTAACTCACTGTGCTTTCAGACTTCTCTTTGTTCCATTCTTGTGACTCTGCAGAGAGCAATTTGATACAGCAGTTTGAGGTAGGTCTRGTAAACTGCTGTGGTTTCTAGTCCCAGTTCTGGTACTTTGTCTTCTTGGGCAAGTCCTTTCTCTTTTGTCTGTCACCCTCTTTACACATACACATAGGAGCCGAAGAAGCCACAGAGGGGTTGCCACCACAATACACTCATCTCATGTAGTTAAACTACTGTAAAATATTTCATCTGTACCCCACTTTATCCACTCATTTGTTAGCATCCCTTCCTATGTTTAGTCTCATTAATATTTTAAGCTCCTAACTCAGAGACTGTCACCTTTATTTCTCTGCAAAATAGCATGAATGTTTTTTGGCTATTTACAAGTAAAATTAAAATAATTAATAATATTAATAACATCTATTTTGGACTGGTTTAAGTTTCTCAAAAAAGGTATTCTATCTGCACAATATAGTCCTTTTTTCTTTTTATTATTATTATTATCCATTTTGAAATGGCAGTTTAGTACTTCCAAGGGATTAACATAACAACATGCTTCAAAATGACATTCTAATCACAACATGCATCTTTTCTTTTTCCTTTGAAATCATATTTTTAAATCTGACCTAAGCCAGAACAACTGAAAAAAAATTCTGGCTATGTRAATGTCATTTAGAGTGGGATTCAGGCATCCAAATTCAGGTACTTGCAATGTAGCTATTTATATATAAACTAGTCCTGTAAGATGCAATATGCCTAAAACAATATGCCAAAAGGAGATTAATCCCGGGCTGGTGTTCCCTTCTTTGGAATTGTTATGATCTTCCTCAGTCTCAAGTTAACTCGCTGCCTTTTTTTTTTTTGCAATACCAGTTAACACACCAGTTAACACCCTGCTGTGCAAGCTGCTTATGAACCGAATGAGCATTGTGGCTGAGCTGACCTCTCTCCTGTGAAGGAGCCCCTTCCTGGTAGCACCTTGCCTGGACAGTGGGACAGGAAGGATGGCTAGAGTGCTGCAAAGTGTAATATACTTGCTATGTGTATAGGAGTTGCAGTCTATAAAGCTGTCTGTCTGGTGTTTTTTTGCCAACACAAAACTCATTTTAAACTGAGAGTAGTGAAAAGGATGTCACAAAGAAGCAAACAGAATCCATCCGTGTTAGTGGCTTATGCTTATCTAGGGAGCGTATTTGATCCCAAGATATTTCTGACAGTATATCTGAAATTTAAAGTGAGTAAGATATTCCAAGCAACAAACTATTACTTTATCTCAGCAAAGATTCAAGGTTGTAGAAGCTTACAAGTTGAGTCCTCTCTCTGAAAATGTCAACATCAGCCAAGTCTCAGACTAATTCAATTATTTTCCCTTTGCAGTACAATGTCCAGAGGAAATGTTCACAATGCTTGAATATCTTCAGCTCTCCGGCACATCTTGGTCCRCCTCAGAGCGCTGGTGCCTTTGGATCCGACTCGCTGTCGGCTTCACTGAGCGCAGGTGGCAGCAGAGCTGCCACGGGAACTGATGGGTGCCACGAGTTTCCGTGGTGTTTCTCTTGCTCTGGTTTCAAATGAGCTTTCAATTTATCAGTGTCTAAGGTATACGTACTGAGGGGGACTTGCAGGGATTAGAGAGATACAAAATTCCCTATGTTAAGGTTATTAAATTAATCTGCTTCATTGAAGGATGAAGCAGACTGGAGAAAAGAATGGTTATCACACCGTTGAGCCTGGTGGCTCAGGGAGTAGGGAGAGGAAACTGAATGATTCATTAAAGTATATTTTAGAATACTTTAAAAGTTTGAACCATATTTATAACTTGAAATCACTTCAGATCTATCAGAGCTCATCCAAAGACTGACAGAAATTAGAAAGAAGTCATTTTTTCACCTGAWAATGTTTGGGTACTTTTTAGTAGAGATGAATGACCACTGGACTGCAACATTCGACACATAGATGTTAAGGAGAAAAAAGAGTAAAGATTACATTTTGCACCAAAATATTGACACTGTGGTTCATCTTTCATTCTTGCAGCTTTCTTGAACATATACTGACTTTTTTCTTCTATTTGCAATGGGTAATGGAAATACCAAAACATTTCTAGTACAGTAACAAAGTGCATCATAAACTATAACACTTCACTTTTTGCAAGTAACCAGCATACACTAATTCACCACTGCCTTGGGATCTATGTGCAAAGTCAGTATAAAATGTGACCTGACCAGCAACAACTTTAAACATCCTTTTTAGAAATAAACAAACTCCTGTGGATTTGCTTCCATTAATTAAACTCCCATCACCATTTTTCTGCCAAGCCTTTAAGCATTTCTTAGCTGCTTTAACAGCACGAGTACATCCACTTCTGCAGTGCGGCATGTCATCATTTCCTTTGCTCCTGCATTCACCAAGGCCCCTTCTTTCCACTCACTGTATGGATGACACCTGCATTTTATCACAGCCAGATTATATCCTGCTCTAGATTTGCCAAAGCTTTGCCATTATTTTTGTTAGTAGTGGACACTTGCATTTCATGAAAGTACAGTCTCCTGACATCTTTAGCAATTATTCACATTTGTCCTTCTGACGTAAAATGGAAGGCTTATTTATCCTCATTTTCTGGAGGGATTTCTCCCTATCACCCTTCCATTTTGTTTTGGGATCCTGTCTCTGGAGAAAACTTTGTAAGAGTCTTACTGAGGAGATCGCTTCAAATTATTCCATCCAACAGGCAACTTCTGCATGCAGCTGTGGAGAAAATATGGGACTTCCATACCTGGTGGATGCCTTAGGGCTCTAAGAGTCCTGTCTGGAGGCACCCTACCTTGYTGGGTCACTACCTGAAGGGGACCCCTCCCGCACAAAGCTGTGATGAAGGGTGTTTCCAAGAGCTGCTTCTTGAAACTCTACCYTTACATGGCTCATCATCCTAACACCCAGAGGAACAACTCTCCTATCCTCAAGGCAGATTTCCTGTGGGATCTCTAGTAAATAACAGATATTCCCTTAGGGCTGCCCTAGACCCAGAGTGAGAGCCATATGAGATTTAATGTCGGGAGCCATCCATAAAAAGCCACAGAGCTTTAAGAAAATTTCCACCCCTGGGTCTCCAAAAAATATATCTCAATAGATGAATGTGATGCACCTGATTTATTTTTCAGGCTATTAGATATGTGCCGCACACCCCAGACAAGCATGCAAAAACAGAGCTCTGTCAAGAAGAGCGCGAATCCGTATTTGATGTGACGCAGTGAGTAAAGGTGATTATTAGATAAAACAGTGGAGGAGACAGGAAGGACAAGAGTTACTGCTAAGATAGTTGTTCTGCAGCATGTGCATAGTGGTTTGCAAAAGTGATTTGGAAGAGCTGAGAGCACTGACGAAATGGCTAGGGGCAGCAGGAAAGGCCACCCCAGGGCAGGTAGGAGAGGACAGAAGGAGACAGCAGGGCAGACTAATGTTAGTGGAAAGCTGAAGAGAGCAGAGGAAACAGGGAGTTAAAGTATAGAGAAGGCTAGTACTGCCATCCTTGTCTGGTCTGTGAATTGAGCCCTACAAACAGGATCAATTTGAGACAATAGCAGAAACCACAACATTTTTTCACAGCTGGATGTGCAGTTTCAAACTGCTCCCCTGTGCTCCCATTTCTAGCACTTGTATATGATGATTGCTTTCTTTGTTTCTGTTTTTACTAACCACATTTCAAAAGCCCAAGTAGCAACTGAAACAAAAATATGAGAACTCATAAAACTTTACTGCTCTGTTATAAATTACAGATCCCAGTTTAACATGAAGTATATATGGAGAATGAAGAGTAGTTCTCTGCTTTACTTCTAGTGTTTAATATCTGCCTTTTTTTCCTCCTTCTGTGTACAATAAGGTATTTGTATCTCTTCACGAAGTGCATTAAAAGTACAATATATATAGGTACAGCTGAAGGAGAGAGAGCGCCCCAGGCAAAGAGAGACAGTGCACGAACATGGGGTCAAAAACATTCCCAGATCCAAAAGCAAAGATAGATCTCTTCAATTCCTGCTCATTTCTGTAATGGAAKTATGAGAGGTAACCAAAAAATCTTGACCAAGACAGGCACCGTGTTTATCCTTCTTTAAATATCTCCGCACACCATATGTCACAGGATTAATCTGCCCCATTCAGCTACAAGAAAAGGTGRCAGAGGCAAAAACTGGGCTGGCTGATTCTGTACTGTCTATCAGGGCTAGAAGAGGGAAAGTGTCGTCTTTCTTGTTTGTTGGGGATTTGGCTGAGGCAACAGCAGCAGGATTGGCAGTGTGTAGCTAAATAATCAGTGTTGGAACAAGGGTATCTCCGGAGAGAAATTTTTTCTGTTTGAATTATATCTCCACCTGTGCAGAAGTGAAACATGACATTTGCACTGGTACGTTCCCTGCCCCCCAGGAAACCTGGAAGCAGCCCATGGGCAGTYGCTGCGCTCTCCTCCAGGCCTGCTGTTCGTCCCACCTGGCCAGGAGGACAGGGAGCTCAGCGAATCCTTCTGACTATGGGGAGATGGTTCCATACATTTCCTCCCAGCTGAGCTTGTAATCCTTCCACAGCTGAGAAGAAATAGCCGCTGACACAAGGAGCAAAAGGAGGTCTTGGGGGAAATGTAAATGTGTCCCGCTTTGCTGCCTAGGCTGTGAGATTCTTGGGCTGGAAAAGGCTATTTTGGGATGATGGAGCTCAGTTTTCGCTGGGGCCTTTTACTGTGTCTATCATAGAGCAAACAGCAATAAATAGCATGATCTTGCCTGTTAGCTGTGTGTAGAGAATTCCGGGGACTCTCTTGGGAGAAAGGACACGTGAGCRCCCCTCGGCCAGAGGAAGGTGTTAAATGCCGGCACCTCGGGAACAGGCTCCTCCATCCCTTCGGTATCAGCAGAGGAGGTCACTCAAGCGGCAGCTTCACCCAACCACGGTGCTCCTCACTCGCTGCGAGGCTGGTTTCCCTTCCGTGACCTTTTCAAAAGAGTAATGCAACTAGGTTGACCCACTGAGGTACAGCCGCACTAGTACTCASGGTAAAACCTAGGTCTATGCTTCTGTACAAAAGGGAGTATTGGCATCACCACTGCTTTTCCTGAGGATGGCAAAACAGGCAGCTACTTCTTAACACGGATACCAGTGATTCATTTCCTCTTTTAGGGTTTACTTTTATTACGTATACATGCAATAAGTTTATGTGAGACAACGTCAGCAAACATCCAGGAAGGTGGATTTTGAAGATAATACTAAAAATAGTTTCTCCTTCCCTCACATCACTATTGAACAAGACATCTCACACACAATATTGACAATCTTAAAATTGTTGTTCCTAGAAGGTCATTATTTCACTGTCTTTTCACAGTTTTCTATTAAATACYTCACTTGATAATAAGTGATGGGACATGGTTGAACATGTGTTTGTTTTGCACCTGCTAGAAATTAAACATTCCTGAGGAAAATCCGTCAAGACCATTTTTTCACAAAAAAARGATTCCACTAAGACTATACTCTGGATTACCTCCAAGATATAATTTTCATTATYCTAAATAATTGCATTTTGCAGACATTTGGTTAGTTAGGACATTGTTTTCTGCTGTATGCTATGGTGATAAATTGCCCTAGGATTTAAAAATTACTTTTGGCTACAGCTTTCATTTGCAAGAAAAGGTCAAACCTTACTAAGCCAAACAACTGCTAACAGAAATTGTTACCGGGCTATAGTTAAATCAGAAAGCTCACAAAGCAGCATCTGCACTGTGGAGAGATTAGGGTGGTTTAGGAGCTCATTCTGTGCAGAGCAAGAACAAACATCGTCTCCTTTCCGTAGCACCTCCAGAGTCTTCTCCCTCATTAAAGCCTCTCAAAAGCTGTTTGCTAGGCAAGTTGTCCTTTCAGGGCTCCGTGAGCCTTCTAATCCCTTATCACCTGAAAAAGGATTTACGTGCACAGCAGCTTGTCCAGCCGACTTTTCTTCAGCTATATCAGTTTCTCTAATAAAGTAGATGACTTTTTCCTATGAGTTTTGCTTCTCTTAATCACTGGCAGCAGTGGGAAATCCCTGTTTACCATACCTTTTACCTACAAAATTGTTGGAAGAGAAAGCACAGAAAGTAGTCTTAAGAACAATGTATAGTATGCTGGGGAAACTGTTTCCAATTGTTCATCCAATAATCAGTTCAGCTCTGCAGAAGGGAGAAATTAAAGAAATTAGAATAATTTTAAAATAAATAAATTGTACACAAGCTTTGCCATAAATCTTATTTTATATTGATTGATGTGTATGATAATTCATGACTGTGTTTGATATGACTTGATGAGCATGGAGCCTTCAACTAGGTTAGGATGCCAAGATGCTGTTTGGTTTTAGGAGTAAAAAACCCTCTTCAGATCTCTCAATGTTACTGCTTTTGCTGTTGCTACCTTTTTATGTTGCCATCACTAAAAGAGTTTGTATCTGTTAAAAATGAAGTGCAAAGAGCAGGCAAAATCTTGCAGATCAATCATAGAATCTTTAAATATTTTTACCTAAAGAAATAGTCAGATCTGAGACTACTGAGATTAAATTTACATATGTGGGGATTGCTAAATTGTTAGAGACTGCAATATCTACCAGTATTGCTTTAAATTAATATCATGAAAAGTAAGAGTATAAATCACCCATTATTTCAATGGGACGTCAACTTAAAGTCTCATTGTGACAATTAGCACATGATTAAACTTACTGAGAAGGAGAAGGACTGTATGGTCCAGACTATGATCTTCCCATGTGAGACAGAGCTTGCTTCCCTGGGGAACACCTCTGAAGACAACAGGAAAACTTGTGAAACAAAATTAGTAATGAGAAAATACAATCCATAGCAACAATGTGCCAGACCTGCTGTATTCTGTGCACCAGCAGAAGAGCTCAGATGCAGAACATGAGCTGTGCAGCCTCCCAGCTAATCATGTAGTCTCCAGATCCTGATCTTGATGCACATTCAAAGAAAATCTGATTTGCCTTTCCTTTATCTGAAACCTTTTGTTTCCTTCTATATCATCTAGGAAAGAGTGATTTAAATATTGTTCTCAGATGTAACTCCAATACTTCTGCATAAGATGGACAAGCTCTCAGTTCAGAAGAGCACATGTGAACCAAAAAATGGTTGGGATTGGAAGGAACCTCTGGAGACTGTCTGGTCCAACCTCCCTGCTCAAACAGGGTCGCCTAGACCAGGTTGCCCAGGACTACATCTAGTTGAGTTTTGAATAGCTCCRAGGATGGAGACTCTACAACCACCCTCACAATGAAGAAGTGTTTTCTTATGTTTAAATGTAGTTCCTTGTGTTTTAGATTATTCTCATTGCCTCTGGTCCACTGAGAAGTGTCTGGCTCTGACTTTTTTACACCCTCCCATCAGATACTTATAAACATTGATAAGATCTCCCCTGAGCCTTCTCTTCTCTATGCTAAACAGTCCCACGTACGAAGACACACATGACTTATGTCCCAGCTTCTAGCAGCAACAAATGTGTCTTCAGAAGCTAAAACCAATAACTATTATTACCTCATCTGACAGAAAATCAGACCAGTACCTCATGTACGGTGATGGATTTGATTGTCTCCTAATCTTTAAGGTAGTTATTGGCATTTGAATGTCCTGGAAGCACGGACTTTCATGTATTACCCTTATCTGTCCATTTGGCTGCAGAGCCATGGCTCTAGGCCACCCTTCCAGCCTTCCACAGCTGTGCTGCAGCCTAGGCCAAAACTACGGTTTTAGATCTCAGTTGTGTTTTTTTTTCAATACTATTTTTATCCTGCAATTTCCAGCAGACAAAGCTGCAAGAGACACTTTTTGTTGAAGGCCATGCCCCCTCCCATGACTGCGACAGACCAGCCGACCAGCTCACAGTGTGAGCTCTCTCAGAGGAAGCAGAGCTCCATGTTGCGCTGTTTCTTTCCTCTAAGAAGGCCAGCTACTGGTGGAAATAGCTTTATACAGAACCACGTCAGAGCAACTACATTTTTTTTTTWAAAAAATATAGAAATGTTAGTTCTTTAAAGACAATAGAGCATAGTTTCAGTACAGCTTCATCTGCTAAAGGTCAGCTGCTTAACATTATTTAAAGTAGCTTGATAAGTATGAAAGAATGATCAGACTTAGAGCAATTCACTTGGAAATGTAATACAAAAATACGCCTAACCTCAGGAACACTGTACAATAATGTATCTGCTTTGCCCATCAGTAAGAATTCTGCTGTGAGAGACCACTTATACTGGAATCTTTTTTCTAAAGATTAATTAGAAAATTAYGAAACCACTTTATTTTTTTCCCAGAAACAACTTCAAACTTCAGTTCTGTTTACTATTAATAATCTTGGGGTTTTTTTTGTTATTCTGTAGTATAATCCCTGCTATTGTAATTGTGCATTAATACAATTTGAGATATGATGGCACACAAAAACTTTAACAGGGAGCAGGGTACCCTGGAAGTGGAAAATCTATAGATACATGTGAAGTCATCCACAGTTTCCTTAAGAGATTAAAATGAAATTTGAAAGATATTGTAAGAAGGAAAAAACAGAGGGAAGCTGAATACAGTGGTAATGAGATTAATCACAGCGGTGATGCTGCGGTTACGTCAAACTCAGCTCTGTGGWTCCAGATTATTACTGTGTCTGATTCGGTAGGTAGGGGGTAAAAACCAAGCAMGCCAACCTCTGCGTATCTTGACTGTTAATGGATGACTGATATCTTGGAGGTTTCACTTCTAGTCTGCACAAGGCAGTGACGTCTTGAGGAGGGTTTTAGGCAAGGTGATGTTTGCACTGCAGGGAGAGCACATACAAGGAGCAACGGGGAAAGATGATTAGTCTTTTGGGRCAGCGGCAGAGAAGTGAACCTTCGAAGCTGGCAGAATTACAATGAAAAGGGTGACTTCCTAAAGGATTTCAGAAATACAGCTGTATGTCAGACTTAGAAACATATTGCTCATTTTTAATAGCTTGGAAAGAGCCATACAGGCAAAGTAAACCTTGAGAAAAGTGTTACAGTAGTCTTAACTGTTATGTGAGGTGATGAGGGTTTGAATGGCAGTATACAACAAAGAGAAAGCATTAGACTGTAGAAGGATTTCTGTTGGATTGGCCTGGATGATTGAAGAAAAGAGAAAAAAAATCCTATACGGTGTCCAGGGTGACACAGAGATAGTGGTAGTGTCAACAGTAGCAGAGAGCAGGAGTTTGAGAATTTGACAAGGAAGTGAGAAGCTTAGCTTTTGCTAAGTTGGTGATTAGATGTCCAAGGGGAGATGTCAAAGAGGCTGACCAAATTTCAGAGCTCAGTGAAAGGTAAGTCGGAGTGAAGATGCAGGCCTAGTTAATCATGGAAAGTTAAAGAGGACAATATTTTAGGAAGAAAAATGTAGTTAACTTACATAGAAAGTATCTATATATAAAAAGGATGAAAGCAGAGAACAAAGAYATGAATATTTGTGAGGAGATCAATTTTTTTGGTTAGACTAATRTTTTAATAGGTCTTACTAAGGCTTAATTACAGCTAGGTCTTTATTAAGGAACTCAGAAAAAAGTGCGTTGTGATTCTTTATTATGAAACAATACAATTATTTTGAATCCACCTAGAATCTTCATCTTTTTATCATGCTACACATGGACTGGGAAGTTGCATAATTGAAAGGATAGGCTTTTGTTCCAGACACTGGAGCTACATAAAATGCAGGACATATTTAACATAGGACTAGAATTAAAAGAATAAAAACCTTAGGATATAAAAAGATTTGATGACAGGAATGAAGGAACCAGAGATTTGCAAGATTGTAACATGTAATTATTACTAATAACCTAGTTTTTATGTAGCGGCTTTCAATTTGAAGGTTCCCAAAATGCCTTTGAGAAGATACTGTAAAGATATGCTTTTAAGAGTTTCATTTCAAGCTTTTTACATTTGGACAAAGTAGAAGGAGCACTTGAAAAATCACCACCATAAGCAGAAGGAAAATCAAGGCCGTTCAGAGAACATGGTGCAATTTCACTCAGTGTTTAGTGTGACCGCTCCATTTCCATCTCTTCCAGTCACTTCACAGCATTTCCCTGTTCTCTCTTACTCCTGAGTGCCCACTCTCTTCCCTTTCCTTCAATGTCCCAGTTACATTATTTTTCACAGGATTTTTCACAGGTTGTTCCTATCAAAACCTAGGCTTAATACTGATATGAGGTGACATTTGCTTCCTCATACAGTTCACTCTGTGTGGTCATTCCCACATTCAGTGTCTACTTCACCCAGCGAGCGTGTGGATGTGTGGGGACAGGGTAGCCTGCTGCTCCGTGCTGAGGGCCATCACTGATTGAGCCATGGGCACTCCACAGTATTTTTGATTAACRTAACCTGGCTGTCAGAACAGTAACAAACCCAATGGCAGATGGAAACCACTAAACCACTTTATACAAGGGAAGAGTGGAAAAGCAATCGCATCCAGGGAGAAAAACAATCCAGCCCCATGCCAAAAATTATAATAGTAACTTACTRTTTTAGAACAAGAGGTAAGGGGGAGAAACAATATTCTCTTACCGAATACAGGGAAATGACCCAAGATGGAATCTGCAGGGGCTTTCTGGGGTAGTATCTCTCTCTCCCACTTCTGTGTTAGCTGTACATCACTGATCAAGACACCTGAAAGACAACTTTTATGAAAGCACCATGCCCCCACCACCATCAGAGAGCACTGGGAATGTGCATGCTTATGAGGAAGGGTCAGGAACAAAAAAATCTGCAAAATTCTGGTTTTGCCCTGCAACTGTTTTACTCTCTTTGTGTCAAGAATTGATTAGGAGCCATTATTTATTTGTTTCATACACTAACAGCATTCAGGACACTGCCACTGAAGCTAATGGAAGTGTATTTTGGAAATAAACTTTCTTACCCAGCTGTGGTGGAGGCCAGACATATTCTGGTGGATTATGAAATGTACAGCTTCTTCAAATGAGTGAAAATATCATTAATTATCGGTAGTGTGATGGATCCAAGGTCCAAAGATCAAACTTCTTTTCTCCAAAATGGGAACTGATGTGCCAAAGAAAATCAGCTGAACATAGCACTGCCATCTGAGAGGCGTTCTGCAAAAGAAAATGGTACCAAGTTTGGCAGTTCGTGCTTCTGATAATACATTTTTTTTAAATCCAATTATTAATTCCAACATTGTAACTCCAATTAGTGAGTTCATTAAATATGCAGTTTAGACTTCTGCACCACTTTCAGAAGGTGAGATTCAAATGAAAGAGCAAGCGAAGACCAAGTGAAACAAAGTATATTCTGCATTAACACAAATATAATGAAATACCTCTTTACAGACTTTTAACAAAATTCTCCTTATGTCAAAATTTGATTTTTTATGTTTGTATTTCTCAGTGATCTAGTAAACTGAAATGTGTCTTCAATTCTGCATGAAATACAAATTCTGAGCTAAGCTGTCATTCATTGCTTCTCCAAGATTAAATCGACATTGACATTTTGGTTAATACTCTGTGGCGTGTAATATAAAAATGTAGAATGCGTTCTGGTAAGATGCTGATAATCACTGCTTTTGATGGAAATAGAGAGCATTTGGACTCACTATGAACCTTCACTTCTTGCTATCATATCCATGTTTGTACCGACCCATCAAACTCTGTACCACCTTAGACTCGAGTCAGAGTCAAACATGAAAAGAAGAGAAAAGACAAAAACACAAAAAGACATGCTGATATTGAAGTTCATTTAAATTTCAAAATAAGAATTCTCACTAGCCAAGCCCTGTGCAATATTTGAATGGCAAAGTAAAAAGCTGAAAAATGTGTGTGGTAGCCTGATACGTGCTTTTCAGGAGTTACAAGTTTGGGATTATCTGACTAGACCTCGCATGGATATACTGTGTGACCATGAGAAGGTCTTTTTGATTTCCTTTTCTGCAGAAGTAAATCAGGAGTATGGGAAGGTGGAGTGCTACTGCCAGTGTATTCCCACATCCTTCAGTAAGTGGTACTATTGCTGCTCTGACATTTGTGCATTTTCGTGAGATGCGCTCTGTGTTAGTTCATCCATATGGGGGAATTTGCTGAAATTGTACATGAAAATATGGAAGCAACTAYCCGAAGAAATTGCTTCATACATTCAATGCATTTTGAGCTTATGTCCCCTGAGAAGTCATACTCCACAATAAATGGACCGACCACATGAATACCTGGGTGGTAAGACTCRGGCAGGGCTGAGGAAGACGATGCCTGTTAACCAGTCACCAACCTCCTGAGGTGCAGATGGAGCGGAAAGAGCCGTAGGGTAAATGCGATGTCTCCTGCGTTTGATGCATTTGTAGTCACAAGGTCCTCCCCTTGAACTGGGAGCTGCAGCTGCCTCTTCTCTTAGTAACAGAGATGAGTGAAGGCTGAAGATCAAAACTTTGCGGATGGTTGAATGACYGTTTGGAAACGTGTGGAAGAATGAGTGTTTACACAGCAGGAGGATAATGTACTGCTTCACGTAATTTATCAGAGAAATGGGAGACTGAAGATGTGGGGAGGAAGAATAAATGCAGAATTCTTATGCTAGGTGCCATTTCAATAATAAAATCACTTCAGTTATATCTGTGTAAACAGCAGGAGAAACACAAGGGCAGCAGAAAAACAGGTGCATTCACATGAGTCCTGATTTAGCAATTCTGGCATTTTTATAAAGGGTGCTTCATCTTTGTCATTGCTATGAGAGTAAAGAGAAGGCAAAATAATAAGAGCATTTCTTCTGATTAATCCCCTATATCTTTTCTTGTCTATTAGCAAGCGTTCAAAAATAGCTACCAGACTTAACAGTCTGACAATTCAAGGGAATGGTTGGGGGAATTTTATACTCTCATTACCCAATCCTAGAAGATAGAATTTCTTGGATATTTCATCCAGATGACTCCTATTCCTAAACAGCTTAAATCAGTGACAAAATTACACAGAACTCGAGGCCAGAAAGAACATTACATTGTCACAGAGTGGCTTCTTGTATAACCAGGCTGAACATTTTCTCCCCATTGCCTTTTACATTAAGCCCAAAAGCTAGTTTTGAATTAAATTTGTTAAATGCATTCAGTCCTGTAACAAGAGAGAGATTTTTTGAAATGGCTAAGTGCCCTCACCATTGAGAGTCTGTGTCTTTTTTTTCACATTTAAAATTGTCTGCCTTAGTTACTGGTATGACTTTCCTAAAATGGCTGAAGACTTAGTTCCCAAGATTTTTCCCTATTTGGGAATKTATATTTTTCTGTTAACTTGCCCCTCAAGCTCCTTTTCAATAGATCACACAGAGAGACCTTATGAAGAATCAGGTCAAGCAATGGGAACTGCAACACAAAGTTCAGTGCAATAACTAGAGTGTAAAAATACTCAAAAACTCTCACTGAGAAGCAATTTTTGGATCATTTTTGTGACTCTCTATGTACGTTCTCTAATTCTTCAAGGTTATTTCCAAAAAATGCTGATACAAAAAGTGTGTGGAATAGTTCTGTATCAGCCTCACCTGTCCCCRCGGTAAAATCATCACTTTTTCCCTGCTCAGTGTGCTCAGTTCCCAGATCCAAGATTTACATTACCCTTTGCAGTGGCCACTTCTTCTTTCTTTCAGATCCAAAATGGTTTTCATAATAAGTGATTTTGCCAATAAATCCCCCATTCTCTTGGTATGGCTGGAACTCTCAGTTCCTGTATATCAGGCACATATTGGCTGCATGAAAATATTTTCTGTATGAACAGGCTGGCATACTGAATGATTCAGACGCCTGGAAAGACTGTCTYGCCTTCATCAATGCCTGCACCCCTTTACTTGTATCATCCAAAGTTTCTGTCGGGAGTGAGTTCAGAATTATTTCCAGATCTTTTCAAAACTTTCAGTAATATTCAATTTACTAGCAACACTTACAAAACCCTGCTGGAATAGCTCCTGTTTGCTGATGATTTCCCACTGAAAATTAGTTTTAAAAATACGACTGCCAAACAACACTGAATCTACTTTAGGATGTCTTTTACTGATGCTGCCCTCCATTACTTTTTTTTTTTATCACAATGGTGTTTGTTACTAAGAAGTCTGAATGTATTATATTGAGGTGGTTATCTTTAATAACTAAATTTGTAAACTTATCAGAAAAGGAAATCATCTGTGTTTGACAGGACCTATTTTTCCATCCTTTATTGGCATTAATTACGCTGTCATCCTTTAAATCTTTAACAAATGAAGCCCACACAGCTTTTGGATTGCTGCCAGGCACAGCCCACGTATAATTACCTGGGTCATTTTGCTTACACTATGAATATTAGCACAACAGTAGTTGTCTTCCAGTCCTGAGGAATTTCCATGGCATAACATGCAGTGATGGGCCAGAAATCTCCGTGGCTAGCTTTCCTTCATCAGCAGCCTCACGGCTGAAGCTATTTCCCAGTCTGCAGAAGGTTTTGTGCACATCATCGCAACTCTTTGAGTCACTGAAAATGGCTATGATTAAACTGTTAGGAATTTTTTCCTTTCCAGACAAGATGCAGTGTTCTATGTATTAAAAAGTACAATTATCTTATGGCTGAGTTGTCATTTTACAGCCAAATTAATCTCCTGCAGAGTAACATGGAGAACTACGAAGTCTTTCACTGCTGTTTGCATTCTCTTCTTCCATGTAAYGACTATTTCCTGGAACCAGTTTGTGGGTTCATTAAATCCCTTAATGCTTTCAGCAAAGTTACAGGTCAAGGCTCATCAGATGAGCAATTGATAGGCACAGTTAGTAATGGCTTACATCGAATATGAAAAAGCCCCACAGATAAAACTTGTTACGATTCAATTAGAGAAGTTTTGTTTAAAAGAAGAGTTGTGGTCACAATATAAATTTGTCTCTCTTCTCCTGAAACAATCTATTGGATATTAGGATAAGAAAGGAAGAAGAAATGGAAAGAGTTTGGAGTAATCATCAAGATTCTGGATGTTTTAGGAAGAATCAGGGATTAAGGAATTTGAGGGAATTTTGATGAAAAGATTGTAAAAATAAAATGCCTGGGGATTTTTTGGAGACTTGTAGAAGGTTGTTATCCAATTCTAACAATGTAAGATTTTGGCAAATAACACGCAAAAGTTTCTATATACTTTCGTGATTTCAGAAATCTTTCATTGATTTTCAAAAGGCATCAGACATTATTGTGATCCTCCGGCCTGACTTTCTACACTTTATAGAAGATTTCCAAGAACACATTACTATTTCTCGACTCTCCTCCATCTGATACCAGATGTCAGATAAAGAAGATCAGACTTTTAGAAAGAAACATCCAGTGCTAGTCWAACATTTCTGAGTGATAGTCCAATATTAATTATCCTCTTTGACAGAACKTACAGTTTGTTTCCAGTGTGCATTTCTTCAACTTTCATCTGTGTCTTGTTGCAGCTTAGTATAGTAGACCGAAGATCCTCTTTAGCAACTTTTTCTTCCCTTTGTAGATTCTTCTGAACTGAAAAAAGACTTTCCTTTAACCTTCTCTTTGATAAACTAAATATATCGACATCTCGAGTGTCTTGCTACAGGGCACATCTTTTAATCCTTTAATCATTCTCAGGGCTTTCTTCTCAGAGTTATGTCCAATTTTTCAGTGTCTTTCTTGAAGTTGAGCTGCCCAGCAGAAATTGCACTAATGCCAGGTATAATTTCTCTAGTTCTGCTTGGCATTCCCTTGTTTTCCACACCCCAAATTTATATGAACACATGACCTGTGTTCAACTGGCTGTATATTACAAGCAGTTTTTCAGAATTTTTCAGACTTCCCCATATTAAACTCCCAGTCCTATAGTCCTTTTTGCTGACACGCAAGCTTTTACTTGCCCATATCAAAACACATAATGCTTATTTTTGCCCACCTCCATAAGCAATCCGTATCTCTAGCTCTTGTCCATTTTTGTGGTAATTTCTCAAGGCTATAAATGTGTGCCATTTGAATGCTTCATCATAATAACAATATATTTTCTTCTAGGTTATTGATAAAAATATTAAGCTGAATGGGACCAGGACTAGGGTCCTATTAGGTCCTCATTAATAAGATACTATTTGATACTAAGTATACTAATAGTAAATCAATATCATTGTTCCTTTTGTTCCTGCTTTAAGAAATCTCTYGTGTTCTTAGTTCAATTGTCCATTGATTTTCATTGCTCTTTTTTCCTTTTCTTATCAATTTTTGTAGACACTTGTTTCTTATTTACATCAATTTGCACCCAGTTGCCCTCTTCCCTGGGTGTGTATGTACACGTGCACAATAATTGCACTTATTTCTAAGCTAGGCTAATTCCCTTGTCACTACACCTTTCTGATTTTGAGTGCAGCTTTTTCTGTGTCTAGTAAACATTCACAAATAGCTCCCAATTACCTTGTACATTTTTGTACATCCTGTTTACAGTCTTTCTTCTAGCTAATTTGCCTCACAAACAAATTGTACAGTCCAACAACAAAACTGATGAATAAACCCCAAAGGAAAGCAATAATATTACAGTAGAGCTGAAGAAAAAGCTTGAAAGGGAAGGGAATAGGTCTTCTAAAGTGAGAAACAAAAGCTACTAATTATGTTAAATTAAGCAACCTGACAGTGAAAAGAGAAAGAAAAGGAAGGATAGCAGGAGGTGAAAAAAACCTGTCACAAGGCAGGTGACTTGGCAAGGAAAGCTCTATTCACACCTGGAAATAACTAATTAAAAAAAATCCTGTAAGTATACCATCACTGAAAAATGGAAGGGGACCTAGTATCTGAAAAGAGACTTAATCAGCTAAATAGATATTCAAGACCCTTAAGTCATAGCTGTACGATTTTCAAACGCTGACTAACATCCAGATATCATGGCTGTTACCTCCAATTCTAACATAAATGTAGTTAGATTGGCCAAATTGGTCTGAAGCAATTTTAGACCAGCCTATTTCATCCCAAAGGGCCATAAAAATTATATGTGCAAAAATATATAAGCTATTTTTTACCATTACAGTTCTGTGGCCACATCAGGAGTGTTTTGCTGGCATCTATACATCAAAAACATATTTTCYATGAAAAAATAATTTCTATACCTGCAGCAGAAAAGCACCTTGAGCATGCGGTAGCTCTAAATGTCGGCCAGTTTGTGCCTTTTCCCCATAGCCCGACAGAGCTTGAGACGGTGCTGGCCATGCAGCCAGAGACAGACACCTTGTAAATCAGAATACATACATTAATATGTACTGRTAAATGCCTGAACCAAACTCTGAAGAGCTGCAGTAAGGATGATAATGTGTGTTGGAAACAGCCAGGAGCCATGACATGGCTGTGCTTTATTATACTGAAAGTGCTTTCTAATGAGGATGAAGTGGGCATCATTCAATCAGCTCAGAGGTTTTTTACCAAGCAGATTAGCCCACTGGGACAAACCTGTTTCCATGGTTTAACAGGACACATTATAGCCAAGAATTATATTCACTGATGTCACAATATATAAATTCAAATAAATAAAAGAAGTTAAAGTTTAGAGAAAAGATTTGGTAAAGCTCCATCATTTACTCCATCTACCATTAAAATCTTAGATTTACGKTTTTTAATTAAGTATCTTGACTGCCTCCCAATCTGCTGAGCCATCCTTTGGCTACCTTAAGATGGTGACAGCAAAAGCAATCTACATAAGGATTTCATCAGTGTGCCGGGAAATATATTAAAATTATATATATTTTTTCTCTCTGGTTCATTATGGAATTAGTGGCATTTCATTAAGACAAAATATAACACCCCCATTTGTGAATAAAAAAGAAAGAAAAAGAAAAAATCCACAATGAAAAAAGAAAGGGGGAGGGAACAACCTTTCCTGTAGCTCAAAAAAAACCTGTCTAGACATGTAAGACTTGAAGAGGAACGGAGGATACTTTACATTTTGAAGTTCTGAGCATCTCACAGTGCTGCAATGCATCACAGTCACTTTTAAATAAGAATTACTTTGGAGACAAGTGGGCAAAATAAGCAAAATAATGACAGTTACATTCTACTTCAGCCTTGGAGGAAAGACATACCAAATTTTCCTTGAATGCTGTGTGCAGATCTAAGTTACTCGATGTCTCAAGTGAGAGGCTGGTCCTGGGAAAGGCTCAGCAGGGTGGTGGGGATGRTCATGGTTTGGGAAAGGCTCCTAAAGGCTCTGGCTGAGAGACCAAGCAGGCCAAGATCTTCCCTCTGAAAAAGCATGGATAGGAGTAAGGGAAAATGACATGGATATACAAAAATCATGAATGGCACAAAGAGGRTGAAGAAGAAGCAACTGTTTTTTCCAGTACACAAATGAGGGACCTACAAATACAGCTAAGGGGAGCTCAGTGCACAGCAAACCMGAAGTAGCTCTTCGTGCAATGGACAGTGGACTTGGGACATGCTGCTGGTGGAAGTTGTAAGTGCAAAATGTTTGCGTAGGTGTAAGGAGATGCTGGGCAGCTGCATATGGAAGAGTGATCCACTTGGGATCACTCAATAAAAGAAATACAAGTCAGACAATTCTCTAAGCTCAAATAGTTGAAGGYCAGGAGAGTACTGAGGGTAACATATCCTCCGTCGTGTCCCCTCTCTTCTCCGACACTCACTTGCATCTGRAGACAAGATACACAGCAAGTTGAGTGCATGGTCTGAACTGTGAACAGCCATTCTGATCTTCATAAAAACCCTGCAACTGCAGAAAAATCCTCCCCAGCACAAGGAGGAGAAATTTTTGTAAAACTTTTTGCAAAGCTTTAGCATAGTYGAGCCCTGATCTTTGACTGAACTCCTTGGGCAGCGCTTTTATACAAACCGTCATAATTAGCAGGAAGACAGTGAGGAAAAGAAGTTTAATATCCTAATACATTGTGGCTTGTTGAATTTTGGAGCAGAGTGAAAGATCCAGCACAGGCTGTCACCCGAATCTGACTTAATACGCTATTATCCTTTAATCTACAACCAAGAAGATATTTAGGAAAAGGCAGCAGTTCCCATAGGGTTATTCAACAATAATCAATGCTTCTTTTTTCTCTCTTGTCATCTTTAGAGATATTGCACATTTAACCAATCTCTTTTTATTGCCTTGGAGGACTGTAACAGAGGATTTTAGGAGCAATCCTCAGCTCTCTCTGCAAATGAACAGCTGTCTAAAGTGTGGACGGTAACTGTCTCCTAGAATTTTATTCTGTGCCTAACAGAGTAATGGATAGATGATTACTATTTTTTTCCTACTTTGGTTAGGAAAATATAGATCCAGATCAATGCGATGATTTTGAAGCAGACAAAATGTGGATATTTAAAAAAAAAGTGTTTCGTCCCTAGAACTGCGTGATGTCTCCTGCCTGGGGGGGAGCAGCCCATTGCAGGGCCGCGCTTGAAGCTGTTGCAATGCACTCGCATGCTTTCAGCCAAAAACTCTGCAACGCCATGAAACCGGGGACAGGAGAAAGCGGCAGGAATGGAATATATCAAAGGYGTGAGGTCCGCTCGGCCCCCCGAGCGGCGGAAGGCGGGGAAGGGGCTGCTGGCACGCTTCGCCCCCGCCTGCCCGAGCCCTCACGGGACAGGGCACCCGGCGGCCCTGCGCGCTGCGGGGCGCTGCTTCCCCGCGGCAAACGCACACGCGCGTGCACGCACGCCGAGCGCGGCTCCGGCCGCGTTCCTCTGACGGGGTATTTCGGTGCTGCTGCTCCAAGGATGAACTCTGCAGCCCGGACGGCAAGCGCGGGTCCGTTTGGCTGATCCTGTTTGATCAGGCAGATCTYGCTTGAAGTAGGCGGCTTGTTCTTGCAGGATCTTGCTACGACAGAGAAGCCAAGTTGAAGAGCATTTGGTGAAGAGAGGTGTAAGTTACTGCTTTAAGACTCAAGCATATTCACAGGCAGACAACAGGAGAAAATGAGCCGCAGACATTACCTAAGACTTAGGGGGTGAYAAACCTTGCAGCATTCTGGCCACAGACAGTAAAGAATAAGACTGAAAGCGGAAACCACAACTCATAGCAAAAGAGTACGTGCCGCTTTCAGTGTCTGCACTAAATAACATGGTACCAAAAAGGATTAGCTAGTGGATGACAAGACTRAAGCACCATACGAGCCTTGCAAAAAGTGGGCAGGAAAATAAAGGAAGCCTTGACAATATTAAAGAATATATTTAAAWTTTCCAGATCTAAATCAGAACCCTACAGTCAGTATTAATCTATTTAATTTGTAATAATGGTAACATTAATTGGTGTACCTTCAGTCACAGTCTCCTCAACCGACTTCTAAATAAAATCTGTCGTAAAACAAGTAGTTAAACAGATTTAGTAGTATAACAGTATCTGGTAAAGCTGCTGTAACTTAGCTTTCCAATATGTATTATCCTGCTGTAATTATACTTACTGCAGCAATATTTCCTTAGGRCAAATCCTCCTGTGAAAGCTGTGAGAAGGCTCTGTGCTGATGGCAGAAATCATGTTATTTTTACTTCACTGTGGGATTCCCACCTGTTAAATAGAGACTCTCTCTCTTAAAGAGAAAAGTAACATTTGAGTAGAAAGGGACAACTTTTCTGAATCTTTCTATCCTATAGTTAAAACTGTTTTGAAGAAGAAAGGCAGAGATATGAGTCACTACTTAKGAATTTTGACAATTTTGTAATGAAAATACTTCTGTTTTCATGATAAACAAAACCCAAAGACCTTGAGTTCAACAGCAATAACCAATATTTAGCAGCGAGTAGTAAATCACTGCACAGTGACCACAAATGGGCTAGCTGATGCCATTCAGGCATTGCTTTGAGAAGAAATCAATGCATAACTACATATGGACTATGCGACAACATCAAGAAGATTATGCCTAAGAGGTGGTCTGTTGCACCAGATAATGAAATATTGCAGCCCATAAGCCTTAGTGAAATACTGCTGTTTTGTAGTTCTGGGGTATTTTCCCCGAGGAGCTGAGTGTAGCTAGGTTAATGCATCCTTCTGCACTTCCCCATCGGGAGGGAGAGGAGAGGACAGGTGAGTTTATGGCCAAGTCATACATGCCTTTGAGCACTGCATGAGCCTCTGAGGACTGCCCACACCCGTGTGGGTTAGGGCACCTCCAAGGTGCCTAATTGCAGGATGAGGTAGAGTCTGTTGAAGACTGGCAGAGGAAAGAGCTAAGTTTTGCACTTAGCTATTCTGTGCATGCAGATGTAGCTGAGGAATTAGGTCGGTGGTTCAGAGCACRCGAAGAAGATGGAGAGAGGAGCAGTGTGTTGAATGCCTGCAGTAGTCTGAGTCAATGGTTTAATATTTTGGGCTATAAATACATACAGGCTTGCATTAGACAGAGACCATTATCCTTGGATCTTCAGGACACGCTTTTTCTGCAACCTTGAGTCTGCTATACCCCCTATATCCTCTGTATTGGGGACAAACAGGGGACTTGCAAAGGTGAATATGTTTCAAAGGGTGAGGTAATTAGACACTGATGTAATGGCATACTCTTGAAGAATTTGAGATGAATAGGGGAAGGTCAGAAGTATGTGGAGGGAAAACTGGTTAAAAACGTACAAAGATGGTCACTCACACTGAAAATTTTGAAGGAATGGATCAATTTTGCCAAAATTTTGGTGGGAAATCAAAATATTTAAGTTTGTACTTAGGATATTKGTTATATCAAAAATTATTAACAGGTTTCATTTTACGAAAAAATTTAGAGAGTTCAACTGTTTGTTCCTGTGTAAGATAAAATCAAACTTTAAAAAAAATCCATGTATTTGTAATGAAAGAGAAATGCTATTTGTTATTAGCTTTATCTGGCAGTTGTAATGAAGKGCCTGTTTAGGGAAGAACTAAATTCTTGGAGGGCTATCTGTGTTCAGCTGCAATGAAAGTCGTACCAAAAGTCAAAGGTATCGCATTCATGTGCTCTGCCAAATGCAGGCTCTCCAGGGAACCAGATAACACCTTATGCTGTATGCGCAGCTATATACAAAAATCTATTAAGGAAAAGGTCAGGAAGAAAAAAAATCCTAATCAAGGCTATCAAGTGTAAAGACTCTTTCTGGAAGCAATATCTCCCTGCACCTATGACTCAAGGCTGCCAGCCTACGRCAAGTTCACATGAACTTCCAAGTACCTCGTGCAAAGCCAGAGGAAAAATGGAGTCATGCTCTTTCCATCAATATGCTGAAGTGTCAAACGATTCGCTTAGCATGGACACAAAAATACAGAGGAAAAGCACTTGGCATTAAGCCTTGAAAATGCTATGTCTTACTATGGAGCCAAATATGAGAAGTCACTGATTTGCCTTTACTCAATGCTGTATGTGAGGAAGCTATATCTTGACAGTTTTCCTCTTTTACATGTTCCTTTTTCCTTCTGGTGGATGTCACAGGCTCTGTCTCRCGGTGAGCACTGTGCTCTTCTCTCCGCTAAGCAGGCATCCATCTGTGAAACAGAGTACTGCCTAGCTGACAAGAAGCGAATGACCACAGTCAACAGCTATTGAGGGCATCGGAAACACTACATCAGGATTTTGGAATATAAACATACTTAGAGGAAGATTTTATGTCTGTAAATAAARTTGCATAACTGAAGTAACAGGTGAACATAATGAGTAGAGTAGAACTTAATTAATCAAATTCCATTTTTTTCAGTGCATTCCTTCTTCCACTCATATAATATTAGAGACTGGAGGGGAGAGGAACAATCACATTAGGTCATAACATCATCCTTTTCCTTGCCAACACAGATAGTTCCCTGTAGCATATCTTCTACTGTGTTTTTACCACCAGCATTGGAAATGTCACTAGAAACTGTATCAGTTCTTCCAGGAAAATAATCYCCACCTGAATGGATTGCACTGTGAAATAGTAAGAAATAAAAAAATAGGCTTTTATTTTCCTTTGCTTTTACTTCCCAATTCATTAGAAATCAGAAGAATCCCAGAACCGCTCAGTTGGTTAGAGCATGGTGCTGATAACGCCAAGGTTGCAGGTTTGATCCCTGTATGAGCTACTCATTTGAGGGCTGGACTACACGATCTCCAGAGGTCCCTTCCAACCTTACCAATTCTATGATTCTAAGATGAAAGAAAGGCCATGCTTAACAGAGGAGAGCACATAACAAACAACACACTGAAGGCTGAAGTGTTCAGTGCCTTTTTTAATTCCCTTTTTTGCTCTAGTTCTCACAGATTAATAAAAGTTGTTTCCAGAAGCTTATCACCATTAATATTAACAAAAAAGGAGGTACAAAACTGACTAAAGAGAGAAAAGTCTTGAATAATAATTAGACAAATTCAAGTCATTATGTCATCAGAAAATACTCTCCAGACTACCATGCTTGGCTGAATATATAGCAAGGCTTTATCCAAGAAGCCTTACAGAGAGTTTCTATCTAAAAATTTAGGGCCTGTAATAATTCACTTGCTTAATATTAAATTACTTCCTTGGAGTGAATTTGCTGAACGTCCTCTCTAAGAAACCCAGTAATCCCCTCTGACAGGCCGAGCTGGGCTGCGCAGCGGCTGGTGCTCTGAGAAGCCGCAGAGCTTGGTGCGATGTGGGTAGTGCTTGGTGGAGGAGGACCCTGGACTGCAGGAAAGGAGCAGCTCAAGATGCAGGAGACCCAGGGATGCCACTCTGAGACCAGGGATGACTTGCACAGCCCCTGAGGTGGAGGTGAGGCAGACTGTTGCCTGCCTAGGAGGGTTTAGGAGAGGCAAGTTGTATTGCAAAGCCACAGAGAGGACTGTGTGTCAGGGTGGACATCGAACTGACCTGAATTTGAGCCAGAAAAATACTTAGGGAGCCAAGAGCAGCAATCTGAAGAGTTTATCTTTGAGAACTCATGAAGTGCAGAAAAAATTCTTGGGGATAAAGATGGGTAAACATTATATCTATCTTCAGAAAGAGAAAAAAAAAGAAGTCCTTGAGAACTTTAGAGAAGTTAACATAAATTCAGCACCTAAAAACCCAAAATAAGTTATTATGTGACCAATTTCTAAGCATCTAGAGAATGATAAGGTGTTAAGAAATAGCCAGYGTGGATTTGTAAAAAACATATCATGTCAAACCTATCTGATTGCCTTTCTTGATCAGGGTATCTGGCCTATCAGATAAGAGGAAAACAGTAGATGTGACTTGAGTAAAGATTTTGATGCAATTCTTTCTTGAACATTTCCCAGCAAATTTGAAGATGGCCTAGAGGAAATTATTGCACTGTGGACACATTACTTGAAAAAAATGTAATCAGAATAATACGCATTCTTATCAACATTTTCTATCAAACCAAGTAAGCATTTTATGTAGGTCCCACAGGCATCTGTCTTGGGGCCAGTTCTGTTCAATAATTTCATTAGCAGTTGAAATGATGGAATAGCATGTATACTAATTTGTTGATGATACCAAGCTGGGAGAGATTGCAAGCTTTTTGGAGGACAAGTTTAGAATTCAAATTGATCTTGACAAATTGGAGAAATGGTCTGAAATCAATACGATGAAATTAAATAAAGACAAGTACAAAGTACTGCACTTAGGAAGGAAAAAATCAAGTGCACAATATAAGCTTGAGGATAACAAGGGAGGCACTAATGCTGCAGAAAAGGATCTGGGCTTACAATGAACCGCTGCCTTAATGTAAGTCTGAAACGTGGAGATTCTGCACAAATGTAAATCTGTTATGAGATACATTAGCAGGAGTGACAGGTAAGACATAGAGTTAGTTAATTATTTGGCTGTATTCAGTGCTGCTGAGGGCTCAGCCAGACTGCTRTGTCCAGCTTCATTCCTCTCCTTTAAGAAGCATAGAGATAAATTACAGAGAATGGAAAATAGCAAGAATACAACAATTTAGACGTCCTGACTTCACAAGAAAGGCTCAAATATATGATTTACTTTCTTTAGAAAAAAGAAGATTCTGAGGGGCTATAAGAATGGTCTGAAAATGAAAAAAAAAAGAGCTTTTTGGATAGTTAATAACTAGGCTTCTTGTCCATTTTGACAACCTAAATAGTTAAATTACCAATATGAGAAAATTATAGTATATATTAGGAAACATCTTCCAATGATGACCAACTAGGTCACTGGAAAAACTTCTGAAGAAAGTTTTTACATCACCTTCACTAGAGATTTCAGAAGAGGTTAGATAAGTCTCTTAGAAGTGATCTGAAAATACTTGGTCCTTCTGTAGGGTAGGTTTTCGGAATACAGATCCCTTGATGCTTCTTTCAGTCTTATGACTATATGATTTTTTTTGTACTTGTCTTTATTTAATTTCATCGTATTGATTTCAGACCATTTCTCCAATTTGTCAAGATCAATTTGAATTCTAAACTTGTCCTCCAAAAAGCTTGCAATCTCTCCCAGCTTGGTATCATCAACAAATTAGTATACATGCTATTCCATCATTTCAACTGCTAATGATTTCTTACATTTTTAACTGTGTACCTCATGGTCTTTCATGCTGAATAATTCTTTTCCAAACAGATACATCACCATTACGTATCCAAGAAAAAATGATTGGATTTAGGCTCTCACTAAAGTCAGTGCCAAAATCCTACTAACTTTATTTGCTGGCCCAAAATGGTATGTTTAGGAGACAGCTCAAAAAATGCCTTTGGTTTAGCAACTGTGAAAGGCTGGGATTTAAGCTGTCTTCAGAAAATATATGATGTGAATCCTCCTACTTGACTCCTGCTGAAGAGCAGATGTTGGTGTGTGCATCAGACAAAACTGGCTTGAGCTAACATCTATTAGAACTGTTAATGGTCCATTATACTATTTAAAGAGTGATACAGGCTGTTTATCTCATGTCATTAACCAGTTGTATTTCATTTGTTAATCATATCAGGTAAACAAAATGTCATATTTTTTCATTACACCAGCTCCCTAGCTTAGTTATTTGTTCTAGACTAATCCTGCTAGAGCTGTATCTTGGCAGAGTCACTTTGGCAAGGGAAAGCCCAGAGACAGGACAAAAATTCTGCTTGTTCTGCCAAGTATGCTTTTGGCTCAGAGGGTTACAAGGTTATTAAAAACTGCGTAAGTAGCCAGCAAAGTGCAAATGTCCATTGCACAGTTTTGCAGATAATTGGCTTAGTAGTATTGCTCTCCCTGGTACTGAGAAGAGTTAAGTCGCATACAAGAGTAGAAAACCCCACAGAACTACCAAGTTGTGACAAAGCACCAAACCTGGTCTACAGTCCTGCCTAGAGATCAAAAGATAGTGTAGGTGATACTAATATTAAAGCCAGGCAGACCCTATAATTCATCGGGTACAAATAAATGAACTTGCAATGTCAGGTAAAATCAGCTGAAAGAATACAAGTTCTTCATCTGTCTGTATTGAGGGGAATGAAGTTGTCCTTTCTCAAATGCATTTGATCACAGTTATCCATGCTTACCTCAGGCAGAAGTTGGCTTGCAGTAACCATCTCTCATGACTGCCCTTGGGATGATGCAGAATTGCACCTGCCCCTTCACTGAATGCACCAGGCACACACACGTAGCAAAGCTTGGGGCTTTTCATGGGATTCCCTTTTTTGTGGGATTCACTATAGTTCTGCCTGCAAGTGCATTAAYGGCATTAGTATGTGAAGTCCTAAATGGCTTGTAAACCATTTTTTCTGAAGGAGCATCATTTTCTCAAGGCCATCCTCTTTCAGGAGAGACCTGCACAAGGAGCTCCTATTTACTGTGTTTCAGATGGGCCTTCAGGCACCCAGAAATCCCCTTTCAGATAAAGGATTTTAAACTTTAGAGTATGCCTTCTCTCTATCTGGTTAGCCAGAAGAGAGATGTGTTAATTCTCTGGACACGCTACTTTGTCTTTTCTTGAGCTTGAGCTGGATAGCTGAGGGGTTTGGGTTTGATTTTTGTCAACCTATTTGCAGTATATATGTTTGTGTAACTCTGCGTGTGTGTATGTGCGTGCATGCAAGGGTACACATTCACCTATGTGTACATAGGTGAATATTGTGTTCAGATCTTATCTCTTCTACTGTTTGTTTTGATTTATAAAGATTTCTAAAAGTTTTATAAATAATTGTTGTAAAACCGAAACAGTGGTTCCAGATATCCAACGGACACAAATGGATTTGCAATGAACAACCAAACAGTCAAATGGGTAGAGAAGCTGCAGTAGGTTTGAAAGAATATAGCAAAGCGGTTGTCCCCTTGAGTGCCCACCTTACAGCATGAGCCCTCTGGGCCGYGGGATGCTGAGAAACATGCACACATGACGGACAAAAGTGTATTACTGRTCTCGTGTGCTAAAGCTTGTTGTTTGGAAAAACAGATCTGCCTATCTGAGTCAACTCAGCAGAATTACGCAGCCATCCAGCCCTTTCCTCAGGTTCATATTTTAGCGTCCAGAGACGGAGGAACGGGCTGGTCCATCGTAGGCTTAGAGGGCAGCCCTGGGACAACCTCTGCTCATGCCAGGCCCCATGCGCCCCAGCCATCTGCAACATGGGCACATCCATCCACCCCGGGCTCCACCAGAGCTGCTTCACATGAGGACCGGGGTCCCTCACCTGCTCCACACTCCAGGAACTGGTAGCTTGTCCTGCTGGGTCCCCCTGAGATTTAGGGTACTCGGTGCTGATACTGTCAGATGTTGTGYGACAGGAACCACCAGGAGCTATGTTTGGGTATAACTGCTGCCCAAAACATAAAAAGCTTGCTGTAAAATGTGCAGGAGGGATCTATTATAGCAGCCTTCCAGTATGTAGAAAACTACCTATATCTTTACTCCAAACCCTTGACTTTACTAGCCTTTGTTGATTTATTGATCTTATCAAGTTCTTCTAAATGAATGACCAGCTTTATTTTTTTTAGCAGATGGCTGAGACTATTAGTGAATCAGTTCATGGTGTGTATTGGACATGCAGGATTAACTTCTCTCTGAGGGCAGCAGCTGCTAAGAAAAATCTTTTTTCCTTAGTCTAATATTTAATTCTCCAGATGGACATGTACTTTTATTAATTACTCTATTATATAATTTAGAGTATCCAAAGTCTGCTTTGTTACCCTCCTACCTGATGGCATGTTGTAGGTCTATCCCTGTGTTACTCAGCTTTCTGCAACTAGAGGAAAACTATGATTTGCAAAGTTAGCTATAACTGTTTTCTTTGGTTATGGTTAGCATATGACAGTATTTCAGTGTGCATATTTCAATATTTATTTCAGAGTATTAAGTATAACGTTAGTCCAACTCCATAGGTTTTTTTTTTCCTTTAGAATGCAATAGAAGTGTAATAATATTTCTTTATCAAAACTTTCTGAATATTTCTTCAGTCACCTACGGAGTCAAAGCTAGACTGCAGCCATTCTGTTTTGGTTTTATAAGAAGCTAAAAGTTTATAAACAAAGAGAAAAACTACATAGTCAATCTTCAATAAAAAGGGAGGCTACAAGTAGAGAAAACACCATGGATGAAAGTTGCATTATCCAGAAAAGGGTCTAAATGAGAGTGATTCAAGTGACATAATTTCAGGATGATATAAGTTTTAGATCATAATGGAAAAACAAGAGACTGTGCAGAATTTCAAAAGACTCTCTCAACTTTGTCAAAAAGTCACATAATGACAAATGAGACTGAATGCAAGACAGATAGTAGCTGTTAAATTAACTGATAGCAATGTAAG
This sequence comes from Rhea americana, assembly GCF_003343005.1. NCBI lineage: Eukaryota > Metazoa > Chordata > Aves > Rheiformes > Rheidae > Rhea > Rhea americana. The sequence continues at coordinate 2,002,787 of NW_028186590.1, read as the reverse complement.
GCGATAGGTTGCCTGTGCCTTACTACAGTACTCGAAATCAAATATAACAAATCATAAGAGATAACATAAACAACATCATGGATGCCTTATTGAAAAAGCTGCCATGGGAAACACAAAAGTAGGCAAAAAAATGTTAATTTGTATTAAGAAGGTGACAAAGAATAGTATTGAAACAGAAGAAAATCAAATAGTAGGCAAAAAAATGTTAATTTGTATTAAGAAGGTGACAAAGAATAGTATTGAAACAGAAGAAAATCAAATACTTCTGAGACTGGTCACTACTGCTCCATTAATTCACACCACAGGAGATCTGTCAGGTTTATACTTCCAAATAGTAAATGATAGTAAACAATATGCTAATAGTAAATAATAAATGTAAATAATACAAAAAACCAGTACTATAGAAACCAGTAATAAAGATAATATGAAAAAAGGATTGCATGTGTAGAATGCAATCTTCCACGTGAAGAAAGATTTTAAAAATTAGGACATATAAATGAGGGAGTGTATGATATAGGAAATAATACACAAACCCAAGTCTACTAAGGATACCTTCAAACTTAAGAACAGCAACCACCTTGTAGAGATCAAAAATTCTTCAAGGACAATCCTTCTCCACACAGTACACAAGCGTTGTGTGCCACAATCCTGCTCCTGCAATATGTAGATACTCCAATGAGGAACAGAGCAGGTTGGCTCTACTGGTCTTGGATGCGTTGCCACATGACGGGGAGAGCATCTGCCTCGTACCACAGGCCTTAAACACCACCACTGCCAGCAGTCTTACTAGGAGTAATTGCTGTTATAGTAGCCAGCGTAAAAAATGCACAAGGCATCTATGTCCTCCTGCTTCGGGATACAGGCTTTCCACAACTTGCCTTGCAAAGGAGAAGAGAAATTCTCTATACACACAGCGCTGTAGAGCTTCCCTTTTGGGGAACACAGAGTTTAAAACCAAACACGTTGTACCACACCATTTTGGTACTGGCCGTCCTTGGTGACACAAACTGGATACAATGGGTCTGATCGAGTGTGGTGCAATCCCCAGGTTTCTGTTGAGCATAGTTTTCATTTAATCTTCTGGGAGGAGATGAGAATGTGTTAGTCATAATTTTTTCATGTAGCATTCAAACTACTGAAACCCGATGCGAATTTTAAATTAAGGCATTGGTGGGGAGAATGCCTTTATTTTTGTTAATGGCTGTTCCTTTCAAGCCGCATTATTATTCAGTTGCCATGGTTTATCTGAGTTTGTGAAGTATCCAGGGAGATATGACAATGATTGGGCACTTAGAAATAAACTGATAGATAGACATGGTGAAAAGCAGAATATTAACGTTTTTAAAGTTGATGAACGTTCATCTATTGCCTTGGTCAGTTAAAATCAGGACCCTTTTTTTCCTTAACTATTGACTATATTAGATAACTGACTGTCAAGAAACCTTCTGTAATAAACCTACCCTTAAGATGTATTCTTAATTAATTAGAAGAGAATAGAAATTGGCAGAATTGTTTCTTCCCTATATACAAATACAAACACGTATTTTTAGATTAAAGCACAAAATTTGGATTCAAATGTAAGATTCACAGTGCTTACTCATTTGTGTTATGGGGCACCTCTTACTTTGAAAAATGCCCTACACTAACTCTTATGCACTTCCTAGGAAAATATATATGCAGTGAGGCTGTGTGCACTTCACTGCCCGCAGCCATCTCCAGAGCCCAATGATCCACTGTAATCTCAACCTCTTATTTAGAAGTACTACGGTGTGTGTGTGTGGGGGGAAATACAAAGGAGGATGTTTGTCAACCTGGATACGTACCAAATGCTCCACCCTGGATGTAGTGGTCTACAGGCTCAGGCGAGAGCACCAGTCACCAGGACACAGGTTCTCCTGCACCACGTCRTGGGAGGGATGCTCCAGGCAGCCTTTCTTGCCACCCTTCATCTCACATCTCTCCCTTGCTGGATGGGCTTAACACACTCAGTTATCAAGCAAAATTAGGATCCAGCCCTGCACACATTTACTACCAGGTGTAGGAGTGTCCCTGCAGAGAGAGCTTGTGCCTATGAGGGAGTGGGCATCCTGCCACTGGTTTAGCCACATACAAGGACTGGCTGTAAGCACTTACATAGCGCTTCTGGCTCAGAAGAATGACTGTGTGGTTAAATTGTAAGCTTGTACTTTAGAGCTTTATGGTTCATGGCAGATTACTCAATATCTTGCAAGATCAGTCCCACAAGGGTATAGACTGTGTATGTGAGTACAATTGCAATGCTTGCCCTGGGTCCCAGGATCTTGGATGAGAATGTTGTGTCATCCTGCACATGAGGTAGAAACATAGTTTCATTTTACAAATAATAAAAGTCACATAATTGCAAAATATTTGTATTGAACACAAAAGCTATGTACTCAGGTAAATCACAGGCTAACCAATACTGATCTGCTATACTTTTATAAAAGGGATTGTATACTTATAGATACATCTGCATGTGTATATATAGGTTTTATATATATATTTCATCCTTCCTCCRTCATTTGAATAAAAGGCTTAGAGTAGTAGTCTGTAGGCATGACTTCTGTGCTATTTTGTAAAGATATTAACATGATCTATTTTTTATTACTATGACTTACTTCCTAGAGTTTGTAATCACACTTTTCTCTAAAGGAATTAATGCACTTTCTATATCTTTCAGCTCTAATAGCCATGATAAAGTTAATAACGAAGGTAAGTAATTCTAAATGCAAGAATAAGATGCATTTTAATCAAAGGGAGAAAAATATTTTACAAAATCTGCAGCAGTTAATATGTTTTCTCTTTCAAATCTAATTTATTAAATATTCATTTTCTCTTCTGTCTAAATATGTTTCTTCATAAACTTTAATTATTTTTAAGCTCAGGGAGGTATCCACTTGAGACAAAAACTCTCTCTCTGAATCCATTTTGTAACAGCAGCAATATATCCTATAATAATACATAGGCACAGGGCCTTTTGGTTTCCCTGGAAGCCCACGTTCATCCTTACAGGAGAAGCCAAGGTGTTCATGGCCTCATCACTTTCCGTGTGGTTCAAGAGAGACTGCAAAASGCACAGGCAATGCTCTTGGTTAGACTTGGAGAAGGATCCAAGCTGTTACCAACAAAATAAACCTTGTTCTTGCTCAGACAAAATTTTTAAAAATAACATTATTGGAATCATAGAGTCAGTAGGGTTGGAAGGGACCTCTGGAGATCAGCTRGTCCAACCTCCCTGCTCAGCAGGGTCACCTAGAGCATGTTAGACAGGATTGCATCCAGGCGGGCCTTGAAGATCTCCAGAGAAGGAGACTCCACAACCTCCCCGGGCAACCTGTGCCAGGGCTCCGTCACTCTCACAGGGAAGAAATTCCCCATCATGGTCAGGTGGAACTTCCAGTGCTTCAATTTCTGCCCATTGCCTCTTGTCCTGTCACATGAGTCAACTGAAAAGAGTTTGTGCCCGTCCCCTTGACACCCTCCCTTCAGGBACTTGTACACATTGAGAAGATCCCCCCTCAGTCTTCTCTTCCCCAGGCTGAAGAGGCCCAGCTCTCGCAGCCGTTCCTCATAGGGCAGGTGCTCCAGCCCTCTGATCATCTTTGTAGCCCTACGCTGGACTCTCTCCAGTAGCTCCAGGTTTATCCTGTATTGGGGAGCCCAGAACTGGACACAGGACTCCAGATGAGGCCTCTCCAGGGCTGGGCAGAGGAGCAGGATCACCTCCCTCGACCTACTGGCAACACTCTTCCCAATGCACCCCAGGAGACCATTGGCCTTCTTGGCCACAAGGGCACATTGCTGGCTCATGGTCAACTTGTCATCCACCAGCACTCCCAGGTCTTTCTCTGCAGAGCTGCTCTCCAGCAGGTCGACCCCCAGCTTGTTCTAGTGCCTAGGGCTATTTCTCCCTAGGTGCAGGACCCTGCACTTGTCCTTGCTGAACCTCATGAGGTTCCTCACCACCCAACTCTCCAGCCTGTCCAGGTCTCTCTGAATGGCAGCACAGCCCTCAGGTGTGTCAACCACTCCTCCCAGCTTGGTATCATCAGCAAACTTGCTGAGGAGGCACTCTGTCCCCTCATCTAGGTCATTGATGAAAAAGTTGAACAGGATGGGAGCCAGGACTGAGTCCTGGTGGACACCACTAGYCACAGGCCTCCAACTAGACTCCACGCCACTGATGACAACCCTCTGAGCTCTGCCTTTCAGCCAGATCTCAATCCACCTCCCTGTCCACTCCTCTAACCCACACTTCCTGAGCTTCTCTAGGAGGATGCTATGGGAGACAGTGTCAAAAGCCTTGCTGAAGTCAAGGTACACAACGTCCACTGCTCTGCCCTTGTCTACCCAGCCAGTCATTCCATCACAGAAGGCTATCAGGTTGATTAAGCAAGATTTCCCCTTGCTGAATCCATGCTGGCTGCTCCTGATCACCTTATTTTCCTCCATATGTCTGGAGATGACATCCAGAATGAACTGTTCCATCATGTTTCCAGGGATAGAGGTGAGATTGACTGGCCTCTAGTTGCCTGGGTCCTCCTTCTTGCCCTTTTTAAAGACTAGAGTTCTTGTAATCTGTGGTACATCTTACATCTGTTCTCTGCCAAGTCAATTAGAAATAGGTACTGCTATACTGGAAAGAACTAAAGGAAAGGCAACAAAGATTTATGATTACAGATAGACCCATGGCCACCAGGGCAGTATAAAATAAGCTTAATGCACACACAGAGAAAGGCAACTCCATGGAAACACTGTAAGGTGTCCAGAAAGTAGGATCAAAAGAAAGAACAGGAATTGATTCAAGGTGCCAGAATCATGTCTTTTAGAAAGAACCTGTTTTGTTAAACGTTGGAACTGTTAGAGGTGGAGGTACCTGAGGGGATGGTTTTCTAGACACTTGTGGAGAGGCACTGAGCCAGGTTCTCCAAACCAGATCAGGTGAAACACAAAAGTAATGTAGTCTTACAGTAACAGGAGGACGTGACACCCTGTAGTACTGGAGGGAGGTTGATTACATGGCTGAAGTTAATCGAAGGTCAGAAAGCTTGCCTTACAAAGGGGAGCTATAAAAGCTAAATAATGGATAATGTAGAGAAGCAGGAAAGCCATCTGAGCAGGTCACTGGCTTCTAAGGACGTGAACTCTGCACAGGGTTTAATTAGAGATACAGGATGTAGTGTTGTGCTGAGGCATTAGCTTTAGCCCTTTGCTTCTGCAGGCAGCTGCAACATAACCTCACCGGTAATTGTATCAATCCACACCTTAAAAGCGCCTAGTTATTACATCCCCCTAATTTCTTCACCATGATCCATAAGGATTTGGAAAAGAGGAAGGCTTGAAAATGAGAAAGGGCATATTTAGGCCAAACATGAACACCCAACATGAACATGTTCTGAGCGCAACATGTATGGGGCTGGGGAAGCGCTTCGTGAGGGGCTGGACTGAAGCTCTGTGCATGTGAAGCTCCTCAAGCTAGACCTCCTCCGAGGCATAAAGTAAATTTCTAGGAATCTTATGCAGGGCAGCAAATCTACGAAAGCCAGAAAACTGAGCAGAGAGTCAGTTGAAGTACAAAACGGAAAATGTCTAGAGGAGCGTATCTTCAGCTTCATCACTCTTAAGAGTGACATAATATTAGTGTCTGATCTGGATTCATGATTCAGACTCTTATCCTCGCTGCCTGGAATAACCTTTCAAAGAAAGAGCAATTGAAAAGGGGAACAAAAAGGAGGTGTAAGAAAGGAGTAAAGAGGGTGGGAAAAGAGTGAAAGAAAGGGGAAAAAGGAAATAGGGGAGAGCAAGAGAACTGGCATGAATCTGAATGTTAATGGATAGGAAACTTACCATAAAAATGCAGGTTTCTGCCCTCACCTGAATGAGTTTCTAGTATAAAATATATTGCAGTAGGGGCTGGCATTCAAGTGAGTGTCCAGCCCACTGTGTTATGGAGTTATTCATGTTCTTTACCTCAAAGAGCAGCTACTTTCCCCATAAGCCTTTCTAGGAAAACACAGGTACAGACAATAAGGTTCTTAATGGAATTTGCAGATGAACATTTATTGCTTAAGCATAGACATTTAGTGCCACATGAGATCCCTCATGTGTACCAACTTCCTGCAAGCCCTGTGGTGCATCTGCAGGCTGCATGCCTATAGTGATAATTAGATGGGATACTTGTGCCTCTGTGTTGATACAGACCTTAAGAATTATACTATACAGATCCTGGAGGAGAGGGACATATAGCCCTGGACAGGAGGTAGCAAGTAACGTTACCCTAAAGGTGACACCAGAAGAGCATCTCCTGGAGCCACTCTTAGAGAACTGAAGATGCACTAAAGCTTCCATAGATAGGAAAATGCCACATAAAGCTCCCCCAGCCTAGAGGGTGGGAAGCTCTATAAGGCCTTCTGTGTAACAGGGGTTGGCCCATAGCCCTTCTGCACCCTAAGGCAGCAGACAGTGAGTTACAGCTCAGCTAATAATTGTGATGAATCCTTAATATAAACAGGCTAGCTGGAAAATGCTGAAAGAGCTTGTAGTAGTTGCCTGTATGTGTGAAAGAGAGAAAGATATTCCTTAGGCTGATAAAAAAATCTAACAGTGGTTGAACCAGGAGTTCACATTGTAGTGTAGGATTTGAGGGACCAGCCTGCCACTCAGGGCAGGAGTCAGCAACCAGCAGTCCCTGTGCTCATCAGGGCGAAGAGGGTGGGCAGGGGTACCGTGGGCACCTGAGAAAAGCTAAGACTGTCCCCCCAGTATCGAGGCCATCACATTTAATTGAACAGTATTTGTATTTTTGAACGATCTGCTTGTCTCACAGCCATCCCCTGGGGAAGATTGCTGTTGCAGTCTGCTCTCTAATTCCGAGACTGATCAGAGCAACCACATAACCCCCCCGTTGCCTACCTACCTAGCAAAAACTCTACCAAATGCAGCACTGGCTGAATTTTATTAAAATACCGTTACAACCTCTCAGTGACTTTCAAAAATTAGGCCATTGCTAGATCAATGTAGTTATGTTTACTTTGCTTCAGGGGTTGATTTTAGTGCTTTAGGAGGATAACCAAATGGCTGGTAGCAGTTGACTCTCTTCGACATTGCAGCACTGAGCAGTTTGACTGTAGTATGAACCAGTAAATCCCTGCATCTTTTAAATTTCATTTGTATTCAGATTTGGGGCAACATTTTTACCCCAAACCTGCAAATGACATTTTCCTTATGATACTGTTCTTTTATTGCAAAAAACTCCCACTGTTAYACAGACATAGTATTGGAGTCATGAGACACACTGCAGATCTGGGAAGATGGTATTGCCCTTATCATGCCCTTACATGCTGTAAAATGACTCTGTAAGAAAGTGGTACACAGCTTTCCTGTCATTCAGTGGTTTCCAAAAGAGATGTGCCCCGGTTACATGTAAAAATTGTTCCAATTGCTAGCCCTGCAGACTCAGATGGGGCTCTCAGACTCAGATTGTCATCTTTCTTYCTTACATATCATCACCGGCAATGAAGTGCTGTGAGTCACTTCTGTCCTCAGAGTCATTGTGTACTTCTGCTTTCCTGCAGCCCAGGTGCAAAATGCTAGGATTCAGTAAATAACTCAATTGGTGATATTTTACAATGAAAAGCATCTTGCTAATATCCTACCATGGTGTTGGCTCTTCTAGGATGGCAGGACTAAAATTGCATTTTTTTTTCTTTTTTTCTTTTTTTTAGCCCTCCAGGAATTACTGATGGCCCTGATACACAGACTGTGTATATGGGAAACCATGCCATTGTATATAGTTGCTTTTCAGAGTGATATAAGGCTTGTGACTGCCAGGTGACTGTACCATCCTCCTTGGCTATGGYTTTGCTCTTTAGAGACTGCAGCCTTCATACTGTGGGTCACTTTTAGGGAGAGATGCCTGCCCTGATGGAGATCCTCTGCTCTCAGCTGGATGTCAGGCTGGTGCTGCAGGCTTCACATGGGCAGGCCACGTCCAGGTAAAGAGCATCCCCACATATACAAGCTTCCTGCCACCTACCAGCCTGCGCAAGGAGTCCTCTCCTGAAGATATTTATCCAACAGAAATAAGGCTTTTCGTCTGCCCTATCTATATTCTTACTATTGTTTATTTTTTCGCACAATACCTGGAGGTACAAAATATATTTGGTTAGGGAGAGGGAAAAAAAGGAAAAAAAAAAAAAAGGCTTTTTATGGTATGCTGAATAGTTTCCCATAAAAAAAAGATCATTTCCCAGAAGACATAAAAGTCCTGAATCTCTCATAAATCACCCCAAGACATTTTTGTTACAAAATAAATGAGAATCCAGAGCATTTTAACCTTCTTTTAGCCCTACTTTTCATCAGATCTTCTAGAGCTGAAGAAAGTCCTGGCTGTGATAGGATATCATATTTAATGCATTCCCATATATGCCCTCCCTGGACCTCAACACTCCCTTTCCAGTACTTTCCAATATGGGTAATACAATTTATGCTTTCTTTAAATCTTTTCCAATGGTATTTTTTTTAATACACCACAGTCAACTTTAAAAGCCCAACTCTAACAGGAGTGGTTCAATAGCTACTCAATTGCCTGGGGCTTCTTCAAAGAGTATTTAAAAGGGAGGATGTGGCGAGACTGATAATGTAATATGGAGTCTTTCACTTCCAAACTGCCAGCTTGAGATCAGCATTCTTGAGCCCATTCTGACTGGAAAAACTACATAAAATGTGCTCGTAACCACATTCATTTTCTAATGGCCTGTTGCTTACACTGAAAATGCCTGCTGTTGCAATGGGCAGAGTTACTTTGCAGCCCGAGCAAGGAGCAGACAGCGAAGATGAGAAGGGCATCACTTCATCTTGGTGTAGGATTTGTGAAGGTCTATAGAAAAGTACACTCTGCCTTGGTTGGTTCCTCATTATCACCAAAATAATTGAAAAGTGAGCTGAACATGTGAATCATAGAATCACAGAATCAGTAAGGTTGGAAGGGWCCTCTGGAGATCATCTAGTGTAACCTCCCCGCTCAGCAGGGTCACCTAGAGCATGTTAGACAGGGTCGCATCCACTCGGGCCTTGAAGATCTCCAGAGAAGGAGACTCCACAGCCTCTCTGAGCAACCTGTGCCAGGGCTCCGTCACTCTCACAGTATATATGTGTATGAAGCTACAGTCCCAGAAACAGCTAAGCAATTTCCAAATATATTTAAGTTTTAAAGACCTAATAGCTTGTAAGGTAGTCTCATTATTTTAGGAGACTGTCATTGTTTGATTCTAATATTTTCAGAAGCCATCTGGGGAAAAAACATCATATTTCAACCCGTTCTACTTCCATGGTAGTGCTGTTACCATCCAGTGGCACCACAGTTTATTTCCAGGAATATATGGCAGGAAAATTCTGAATAACAAATAAAGTTGTGTTAGTACCAACAGTTTATTATTAAGTGAACTGACCTTAACAGCAATATTGTGCTGCCCCCCAGGGGAAAGAAGTAACATGTATTGACGGACTCAAGTGACCTATATCATGTAACTGCCGGCTCTGGAGTTGAACTTCTGCCCTAGACCTGCTCTGTTAAGCCTGGGCTGCTCTAGGAAAAATGGGGTTTTAAAATGCACTCTTTAAAGGATAGAGCCAGAGACTGAAAAATTAGTGGGTGCTATGACRTTTTTTATTGTCACTTCACACAATGAAATATTGAGGGATGATAACTTACCTGGGTGCGCAGCAAGAAGGGAGAGATGATGCATATGTATGAGCAATTCACAAGTTTGCAGAAACAGCAGTACTAATGTCAACAGGCATAAGGATAACTTTCCATTGTCAAATAGCATACATTATTTATATATGTGCATACGTAAGCGAGTGCACTGGGTATGTTTTTGGTCTTTCTTTTGCTTTTGAAAAATATTTGTTAGTTGTGCAAAAATGTTGTTTATGAAAATACRTAAGGCTAATCTACTACATAATTGTTTATACCTTCACATACAAATACATAATATTCAAAATAGATCTATTCTGCTTAGGATCATTCTTAATAAATGGMCTGTGAAGGTCACGGCAGATGTCAAGGAAGTTAGGGCTGGGCAAAACTGTTTTTCCATAAATTCCATAAATAAATTCCTTCTATCTGCCTTCCCAAATGTCTCCTTTGTACTCARGTAAATAACATTTTGCCTAGTCCAGYGTTAAATGATTCTGAAAAATTAGTCAATTGGATTTGATCTTCAATAATCAATTTTCTTATTATAAATATATATTACCTTTTGCATATATGTTTGTAAGTGGCTTTGTGGTGTTGTGTAATGTGCTGTTATTCTCCTGGAAAAGTACTAAGGTATCAGTTACAGGAATATGCAAAGGGTGAGAAAGTGATATTTAACCCCTCATGTGCCTTGGCTCTTTCAAGTTAAGACTTGAAGCAATTGGTAATGCAGGTTGGAAAGAGAAGTATCACCTGGTCTTCAGAAGTAATCGCAAGAACAATTACTTGTATTTAGTACAATTACTTTTCATCCACAAAGAGATAACCACRCTGACCCTTCTTATTAGACAGGTTGTTTTTCCAAATTTCAGGAGAAGACTTCCTATTTGCGAAGTGAAAGGACTCATAAAAAGTAATGACAACAAAAAATGAATCTGAGTACATCAGTCTCGCTAGATAATTCTTACAGAAATATTACATATAGAAATGTCGTTTTATTGAGAGTAAGAAAGGACACTCAAATACTAAGATTTCAAAGCCAGGGCCTCAAGGTTAGGAATTACATGTACACAAGGGGCAGAATTAAGGTGTCTGGGCAATTTTAACTCACATATTTCTTTGATGTTTCCATCTGCCCCTTTTAGCTCCTCCCTGAGCATCCACGGGGGCAGGCACAGCTGGTGCTGCAGGCGGTCCGGATGCCCTCTGCTCCCCCAACTCTCTCTGCAGCAGCCCCAGCACGCAGCAGCCCCTGAGACCTTGGGCTCCCCAACGCTTAGCTGTCAGGGGCTGCTAAACCTTCCCGGAGCGTGTGTGCACTGAACTTTCCATGGAGTCTTATAACTGATCCAAACTCAAGGAAGCTTTCACAGGGACAGAAAAGTGCATATCCCTGGCTTGAGCATGATCCAATTGCCAAATTGCAAGTCTGTGCTTGAAAGCACAAAAGAGCTCATCAAGGAACCACTTAGGATAATTTATTTACTTTTTTTAGCATGCACAAAATAATAACTTTCACATAATCTTATTCTTGGGACCAGCTGAATTGTACCAGCTTTTAAAAAAAAGAGATAAAAATATATAAAGCAAGGCAGACAGCTGGCAAGGGAAAAGTCAGCCTGCAATGTTTAAATCTGATTTGCCAGCAGGTGAAAACAGGCCCTTAGTTTTAAAGATCAGAGATTGCCTGCGGTTCCCAATATGGCAGGATGTGCCTTTACTCTCCGCAAGGCATGCTGACACYGAGCCCTTCCCTCTGCTTAAATCTGCTTCCCTAAATGAAGCAAGGCAAGTGCAGAGCTGCCTTCTGAGGGGCTCCCCACTTTAGCGGGGCCCACGTGTTGTGTTGGCATCAGAAGGTCCACAGGTCCTCCTCCCGTACTGAGGGTTGGTGAACCTAGTGAGTCATTCTAGTCTTTACATCTTTTGTAAACCTATCACTCAAAAGACCATCTGCATAAAAACATAGCCATCCGACCTCTGCTTGTTGTTCTTTCTAGTGCCTCCAAGTCATTCTCATCACATCTCACTGGAGTTTCCATCCTTAGTGATATTCAAAAGCAATCTGCGCACTATCCTGGGCAATGTGCTGTAGGCAACCCTGCTTGAGCAAAGGGGTTGGGCTAGACGATCTCCAGAGGTCCCTTCCAACCTCAATCATTCTGTGATTCTGTAATCATTACCATTAAGACAATCCAGGTCTAGCCTGTCTTCTCCAAGGTAGTATTCTTCAGATCAAAAGTACATTTATTATGTGTGCACTGAATTAGTGGTAAAAGTCATGTAGCGGATAGTGTTTATTCATCCTTCCTATCTATTTCTTATATATGTGCCTGATCTCAACACATTTGGATGAGGTCTATTAAAAGTTCTCCTCTGTGCTAAGGAGATTTGAAAACTTTGCAGCCTGTACAAGTAGCCCTGACAAGCTTATTTCATATTATGTATATTTGGCATTATCTTAAACTGATTGTAATTTGTTAAGATATAGTACACAAAGAAATTAAGCTATAAACTTTAAAGCATCCATCAATTTCAATTTGATTTGTTTAAAAAAATAAATTATGGGTTAACTCGGAAGGTAATAGAATTCAGAAAGAAAGTACTTGTGATACAAGGAGTCCTTTCATACATTAATTTTCATTTTTGGTGAGATGAAGTTTGAAATTAGATTCAGATTGCAAATTATAGCTTTGTATGGGCTCCCTATTGCTAGTTCATGAAATACTTAGATTCCTGAGGATGAAGCAATTTTCCTTCCCATAATAGACTGCAAAAGCCATATTTCCCACTGGTAGAATAATAGGTCTGCAGCTTGAAGTGAGAAGGAGCCATGAATTTGGTCCTTGACTTGGTCACCAACAGGGACGCATTAAACTAAAACATTTAACTGAGGTGGGAAAAATGGTGTCATAAGGTGGGTTTGATTTCAACGCAAAACTCGTGTCCGCTCTATCTTTTTCGCTTCCACACTGCAGCTAAACCTGCCATCTGAACTCTGTGAAAGTGGCTGCCCATCATTTTGTGCCACGCGCATGTGTAATTTACCTTTCCCCATGCACTGCTGACTTCTTGCTTGCTGCGAGTTTTTGGGCTACACAGTGCTCACAGGCGAATGCAGGAGGAGAAAGACATTTGTATCCTTGCATGAACTGATGGACTCATTTTGCAGAAAAGATCCGTTACATTTAGGAAAGGCAGAACCCTGAAGGAGCAATGTTATGGCAGGAAAGCAGATGGGTTATGCCCTGTAAGTAAGTCTGGAGGTAACATATTATGTTTGTAAATCATCTTCCCGCTGTCTCCTAAGCAGCCGTTCCTGTATTCATCAGTTATTACTGCCTTTGCTGGAGTGGCAGGTAGGAACGCTGCTCGAACCGGCATCTGCAGCAGGACCTGGCAGCACCACCTGGAACAGGGTCTTTTGCTGGGCAGAGGTTCATGATCTGAAAACGTCATCAGTCAGAGCTTAAATACCAAATGAAGCTGCTCTGCTTTCCTCCTTGTCTTTAAGTAATTTCTGAACACTGTGTTGGTACAGAAATAAAGTGAACTATGAAAATATTCCAAAAAACCCTCAATGGAGTAGATTAAAAAAACATGGTGAAACTCTTCAGAATTGTGGAAAACAACTGGAGAAGGTTTAAACTTATTGTCAGCAAGAAATGGGTGCAGAAAAAGGGAGAAATTAGGATATTGTCTGCTGTTTGCTGGTTCTGAAGCATTTTCTGTTTTTAGYAGCTCTCAATTAACTCAGGCTGATAATGAAACTGTGTTACTGCGTGAAAAATGAGAAATAATRGTGAAATGAAACAAGTGTCTGATGTGCTTCCAGAGTACAAAACAGACTTTGCAACTGATCACATCTTCCAATTTTAGCAATTTATATTTCTGAGCAGATACCAGATTGGGACTGGGAACTGGGACAGAATTTTTAGGTGGAAGTTCCAGCAAGACCCAGAATTAATCTTCAATAAAACAAATCTAGAATTTTCTAAGTAAAAGAGAAAACTCAGTCTAGTATAAAGCCTACAAAATGTGACTAGCTCCCTGACACTCAGTCAAAAATCAGACAGGTTACAGAAAAAGGGTGCAAAATTTGAAGTTGGAGCCCTCAAGAAACAATATTAGAAACTACATAACCTTTGGTAAGCATCACAAGCCATGACAAGGTCTAGCCTTTGGRAAATAATGTAAGAATTACAGTGGAATATATTGCTCAATAAGAGTTTACAAAGAGTCACGATCAGAGTGCATTTTACAYGGACAAAAACACAGCAGCAGGATCACTGAAAACCTTTGTATAATGGATGCCACCCAGGGAGATGGAGCCTGAAAGCAAATGGAGTTTTTATTCATTTTTACCAGAACAAAGGTGAATAAACTAACATGGTGCTAAAACCCATTATACTAGTGCTAAAAGAAGAAACACAGGGAACAAAAAGCAAATGAATAAAGTTTAGAATTCAGAGCGTCAAATCTAGCATCTCTGAAGTGGGATGGGAACTACAGGAGAAAACAGCTGCAAAAAGACTTCAACCTAGGGGAAATTTGTGCATTCTTGTGTTGACAACCTGCCAGTCCTTTAGTCTCATTAAGAGCATGCACTCACTTGAGAGACTGGGAATCAAAGTAACAGAGAAAGGGTGTGGGGATATATTTCAGGGAGTAGGGGAGCTGCTAAGAGCATACAGAATGGAGCTGTAAGGACATTGCAGCCCCATGACTCCTATCTTCAAAATATTTYTCTCACTGTAGGACAAAAAAAGTAAAAGAAAAGAGGATAGTTTTGATACTTTGGAAATCTTAGACTGAATATAAGAATGAGAAATGCTGGGATAGTGAATGGTAATCATATAAAATGGAGAAAGATGTTCACGTTTCACTCATGTATGATCTCAGAAGGAGATACATGAATACGTAAAAGGAGCTTTTCCACCAGCTACAAGGCTAGAACAGCTGGAAGAAGTGGCTGATATTTATCTATGCTTCATGTGTTAGGAGAGTGGTATTTCCTCATCAGGCTCCCTCGCTGAACTGCAGGACACTCATGCCTGTCTGAAMTAGCAGCCAACACTGATCTGTGTCTCCAGTGTTACTGGGTGCCTCTTTGCAGATAAACTTAATCAAACTCCTAGTCAAAGCAGTCAGTGCCCAGAAAGCAGTTCAGCTGACCAAGGGGCCTGATTTTGTTGCTCACATCTAAGTGCCAAGCAACGTTTGAGATGTTCTAAAGCATCTGAGCCATCTACATAAAGTGGGTCAAAATAACTGTGGCTCTGTGGTGACCTCTTATCCCAATGAACTGGCCACTGGAGGTCAGCTGGGGTATGCTATGGAATCCCAAATGTCATTAAAGACTTGGGTGCAGCAACTGTACCAAGCCCTCCAATGTCCTCTGGGAACTTAGAATATTACTGTGTCTGTGGACACCTTCACATCTACATTTGCACTTAGGTGTCTTAGTCTAAAGTTGAATTCTGCCCTAGGTGTCCTATAAATAACATATCTGGGAGAAAAGGAAACATAAGTGTATGGGTGGTTCATAGGAAGTGTAAGACTGTGTCTACTAGGATGCCTCTATAGGCCAGAAGAAGTGCCATGATCCCTCAGAGTGGTGAGCTATGTATGGACACCTGACCTAATTCAGCACCTGGTGATTGCTGATGTGCAGAGATATGTAATGCTCTGACATGTAGACCCCATGCAAAGCACAAGAAGACGAAGGAAGTAGCCAGAGTCTGAAAGCACAGAGAATTTGTACATTGATGTCTCCAAGCATAATATTTTCACAGTCCTCTTGCAGTTGTGTGATGAAAACCAAAAGCTGGTGGTTAATGTGCCATGGATTCTAGCAAAAATGGGATGTTAGTAACTCAGGAAAAGAAGGAGGCCTTGGCTTCACTCTGTGACTGTAAATTTTCATATTGTTATTTATAGGAGCCATGTGCAAGCTGAAACGGATCATAAACATTTAGTCTTAGTGCCAAAAAGACACCACTACCACCTCACACTCTGAGAATACAAAGATTTATTTTCCAGTGCTAAAATCTTGATCATTGCATGCAGTGCTGGTTAGTCCATCTTGAAAAGGAGAACAAGAAATTACACAAAGAAGGGCAGCAAGGTATTGAGTAACTTCCATAGGAGGCAGAATTAAATAAGCAAGAACTCCTGGAATTGTGAACAACATAGAGAACGTAAGTAGAAAATGATTACTCATAGAGTCAGGATACTATAGGTTGGAAGGGACCTCCTCAAAGCAGGTCCAAATATATCATGTGTCTCAGGGACTTTCCAAACTGAGTTTTGAATATCTCTAAGGGTGGACATCGCACAGCCTATCTGCRTAGTCTGTTCCAGACTGGACAGTCCCAGCTCTCTCAGCTTCATTCTGCATGTCAGATGCTCCAGTTTCTTCATCACCTTTGTGGCCCTTCACTGGATTTGCTCCAGCATGTCCATGTCTCTCTGGTACAGAGGAGCCCAGAACTGGATCAGCATTCCCATTGTGGCCTCATTAGCACTGATTAGAGAGGAAGGATAGCCTCCCTCAACCTGTTAGCTAGCTCTTGGCTAAAGCAAGCTAGTTTGCTATATTCATATATTCATTATATTGCAGTCAATATAAGAACTAGAGGACATCACTGAAATGGTCATATAGCTACTTTAAAGTAAACAAAAGGAAATTTTTTCACAAAGCACAAAACATAATTGTGGAACTAACTACTGCAGTTCATTATAGAAGCCAAAAATATAAACTGATTTTAAAAGGGGTTAGATTTGTTAACATAGGACCATTGTTGCCTATTAAACATGATAATTCAGAAGCTCCATCTCTGGATGCCATCAAGCTGCCTGTTGTTGGAAGGATGTGCCAAGAGGAAGGGGCACTTGTCCATTCTACTCCTTCTCTTTGTAGTGCTATACTTCAGTGTCCTTGTTGGATTGCCTTGGAAGGATGAGCTAAGGTCTAGCCTCAAAACAATAAAACCTTATTGAGCTGAACAAAAATAATAAAGCCCAGTTATATCAGTAAACTCAGAGGTTCAGTGGGAAGTAACAGTAGAACACCAAATGGAGCACATCTGACAGCAACATCGTGCCTTGCAAGTGTCCAATGATGCTTCACTAAAGAAATCAAAATGTTGGGCTGCAAAAATAGATCCAAGGTTGTCAGGCACAGGTTGTATCTTTTTAGTGTTCTGGGAGGCTGACTTTATAGGGCTTTGAATAGATGTGAAAACAGAAAGGATGAGTGGAAGAGTGCACCCAGTTTCTGGAAAAGTTGCAGTTCAGTGCATTTAAGTTACGTTGAGATACTCTTCTTGTCACTAGAATATGTACAATGAGGGACCCTACAAATCACACTGTGAAAAAAATATGGAGTAACCCTGCATACCTTTGCAAAATCTACTTCTGGAGGCAGAATGATGGGCTGGCTGGATGGCTGGTCTGACTTCGTATGGTAGACAACTGCTTATGCAAATAGTATATAAATCAGAGAGGATTTGGGGGTGGCAGGCACACTTGTAAAGCACTTGACAGGAATGCTGTGAAGCAAAGACCTGAGCAAAACGATGTCCATGTCAATCTGATTTGAAAAAAAMAAAGCTTACCTAGTCCCAGCCAAAATGCAGACAACTGACTGCTAGAGCTGTTGCAGGATGAAACTCTGATGAAGGTAATTAAGGCTCTTAGCAGGTGGGTGGGATGGCATATTCCCAGACTTTTTGTTAATGTATAGAGAAACTTTCAAAAGGAGACGGAATTTTGTTTGAAGGTAACAGAAAGGCAAATGTTAAAGTATTAAAAATCATTTTAAAGAAGACATGAAAAGCATTATTGTCATGTTTTTCATTGGCCTCAAATGAACAGCAACATGGAGAAAGTTGCTTGCATACATCATAATTTATTGCATATACTAAATGCAATTGCTTGACTAAAGGTCAAGACAAGTATAAGAGACTAGACTGGTGACACAGAAGAAAATTTGGCATCTTCGTGCAAAGCATATTTTCTTGTGTTTTTGGAARAATACGAGTTGGTTGTCTAAGAATTGTGTGTCTCTGTTTCTGCTAGGGCTGAGCTAGCCAACAGATTACCAGCTACCTTGGCCACAGGTTAGGAGKGAAAAGTCTGGAGGAAGTACAATTTTAGAAAAACCAAGAAATTCCTGTTATCCCCATCCAAGGGAAAATGAAAAACAGAAACGGCACCTACTCAGGCCAGTGTGTGACTGGCCACAGAATAGCTCTTGGGAGCGGAGAGTAGGCAGAGCCCRGTGCCAGCTTATAGATGTATTTTACAGCAGCACCAGGGAAGTGCCAGTTGTCCACTCTTGATGTTTCAGTCAACAGAAAACTCGAAACAAGGATGCCCGCCTTTTGGAAACCAATGCTGGAGTCACTGAGAACTTGAAGATATCTTCAAAAAGCAAAGCAAAAGAAAAACATTAGTATGATTTGGAAACCAAGAACTCCCATGTCTTTATAAAAATTAAGCTGTGAATACCTACAATGTAAACAGTGACCACAGGCAGCAACAGGAGCAAAGTCAAACATGAGGCTGCCACTCAAACTTGTGCATCTTATGAGAAATAGGGAACACCTTTTTTAGGCCTAAAAGGGAAATAAATAAGCAGTATGAAACTAGATATTTTGTTACAAATAATTCACAAGGCCTCCTCAGGCTAGCACATACATTATAGCACATATAATCCAACCCAAGAAAATAACAATACTAATCAGGAGGCTGCCCAGCTCCTACACTGAGGCAAAGGTGAATCTTTAAGCAGGACTTCAGGGAAGATAATAACATAATTTTGCAGTGTTCCAAAAGCATGAGAGAAAGCATGACACTGTGTGTTAAAAATAGGGAAAAAAAAAGAGCAGTGATAAAAGGTACCTTAAGGTATTTTTGGTAGTTCTTACATCCAGGGAAGAGAAAACCCTGGGGCAAACCTCTTTCTTTATTACTACCTCCTTTTGTTGTTTTGGGGGGGTTGGTCATGCATTATCTCTCTTTTTGTTAATCAATCTGTCCCACTTTATTTACCTGTTCTTTGCATCCTCTCATTCTTATGGGCCAGTGATCCTCAGCCTGCGTAGAGGGAAACACAGTAAGCAGAGCTGCATCCAGATGCGCTGCTATCCCTTTCTGCTTGCCAGGACCTGTTGTGGGATGAGGGGTGTTTGCTGCTGAGCAGGAGCCCTGGGGCGAGCTCCCAGGAGAGAAGTTTGCTGCCAGGGCTGCCCTGGCAGAGGTGATACCAGCGTAGACACCAGCCTGCGCCCAGGGGCCTTTGCTTGAGCCGCTGCTCAATCGTCTTTTCAGCTCCATGCTGGCTCTTCTTCCTACTCTCAGCAGAYCTCTACACTGAGTTCATAAGTATATTTTTCCATGGCAGCATACAGCTGAAAAATGGATTAAACTGCTGCAGACAGCTTTCAGGATCCAAGTGAGCTTTTTTAAGGCTTACTGACATATCTCTACATTACAATGCAAACTACTCTATAGATATAGTTTAAGTATAACTTGCTTTATGTACACATATCCCTGATGTTGAAAAGAGAAAGCCAGAAGGCATACAAGACAATTCTTCTTGAAGGAATTTTACCAAAGAGCAAATCTCTATTTCCCAGGGGTCAATTTTGCTTCAGGGATTGATGCAAATCATCAGTGCTGGCAGAGAGCAAACTATTTTGCTGCTCATGCAATTCCTCCTCTCTCTAAGCTGATTCTACATAAAACCATTGCATAACTTGAAACTCATGGCCTTAAGAACAATAACTTGAAGACTATGTTTAATATAGCAAGCTTGTGATGCCTGACATAATAAAATATTTATTCATGAGATACCTAATAACTGAGCAAGCATATTTTCCCTTAATGCTCAGATACAGAAAAACAAATATTTTTTATAGTTTTGCAGTGTTCTACTTGCTCCAAATTATTGTCCATGCTAGTGACCACAGTTTGTGCTTTTTTGCTAATCACAGAAAATCCCKTCTTTGATAATATTGTGCTGCAAGAGAATGATAAGAATTAAGGCCACATATCAGAGTGCTGGGTTTCTCCACAGAATGACTTTGAACTGCCCCAACAGCAGCASAGAAATTCAGCATCACTGCTGCCAGTTGCAGCCCCGGGCAACAGGCAAARGAGCTCTGCAAGGCAAGAGAGAATAGCAAAAAGGGGGGAGAAAGAATAGACAGAAGTTTACAGCCAGACCCCGCAGGCTAAAATCAGTTTAGTGCACCTGTGTTCAGAGGAAGGGGAAAATTTGACTTAACTACATCAATTACRCTAAAACCCACTAACTCTCTTTCCATTACTGTGTGATAGTTTACACCTTCTGGGATGCTCTTCAGGGCACTTATATCTGTCTGTACAACTTTGTGTGGAGGACAGTAGAGCACTTTTGTTCCTCTGAAACACATRTAAGAATGGGCCAAAGTATATTATCACCACACAAAATTATCACCAGAAGAGCCTGTAAAATTTACTATGCATTTAGTTTCTAAGTTAGTAAATTCTTYGGCAGAAATTTTGGGCATAGCCTTTTCTTCCTGGGAATCAAAGGCAATTTTGCCACCACAATCAGTGGGAGCAAGTCCAAAACCTTTTAAAATGTCCCTATCTGCTGGAGCAAGCACTTCTGTCACATAAATGTGTATTGTGCATAGAAGCTTGCTTTCAGAGCAGTAGAAGGAAAAAGCTGCATGATCTATTGATACGAGCTACACTGTAGGAACAGAGTGACAAGAAGAGATTGGACTGGTGCACACAAATACCTTCCCAAAGAGTAAGAAAAGTTTTCTTTCATGCTAGTCGTGTATGAGCAGAAACCTCCATTTGCTTTCCCAATAGTCAGGAGCACCTGAAATGACAAGTACGTTCCAAATATGCCTTTTGGGAGACTGATGCTAAGTGTTCTGATGGCCCATCAATCTGCTGCTTTCTCTTGYCTTATTTGAGCAGTGGTGTGTGTCTATCTACAGGATGCATATTTAGCAAAAAGTGAGCACATCTATTCCCTTATTACAGCTAGACACTCGGTAGCGAGAGTTGGCTGCTTGGAGGTAGACTCTCTGTTTACTCCTGAACATCAACTGGGATGACAATTTCTCAAAGTCATGGTCCAAAAGAAGTCATAGTTGATTTCAAGTGCCTRTATGCTCTATTCCATATCCCATTAGCCTTGCAAAATTTCAATTCATGTGTGCTATTGGAAGCACACATGGATAGGTGTTCCTGCAAATCCTCCTCTGCATATTTGGAGGTATCACATGCTACAGGCAAACAAAGCCGGCACTGGAAAAATGCCCAGAAAGCTTTGCCTATACAATCTGAAAATTTAAGCCTGTGCAGGAAAAGAAAAAGAGAGTTGTGTTGAAGCGGGTTTAGAACAGGAGACGAGAAGAGTTAGAGACAGGCTAAATCAGTACCATGGAGAACTGACAGCAAAAACATGATTTGTAGACTCTATAATTAGAGGTGGCAACATAATATGGAGATAAATGAAATAAAAATAGTTAGTGAAATGAATGGCTCAGGGGACTAATAATAACACTGTATTTTGAGCATAGTGTTTCTTGCCAGCAAGTCACTGATTCTGAAAATGTCGGACCTTAACATAGCGAAGGTAGCTACTGTCCGATGCAAAATTAGTTCAGAGTTTAAGTCCAGTGTTGGCAGCCAGCAAAGGCCCTGTTGTTGCCTGACCCAGTGAAGAGGCCAAAAGCTCAGTGGACAGACCCTGAAGACAGCGCTGGAGAAATACTTTCCTGAACAGCTTGGAGAGCTGCTGAGATCTAAGAGGAATCGGGTTTTGTTTGTTTTCTATAGGCACTMCTTGTTATTTTAAATACGCAGTTGAAGTGCCCAGTGCTGTCMGCCAGAGCTTTTGGTCAATTGCTAACGAAGCTTGGAACTGAGCAAGAACTAACGACTGGGAAGCCAAGGAGAGACAAAATGAAATCTGGCACATTTTTAAACACCAGATTGCTGAATTCTAGAACAAAACACGAGGAAAAACCAGTGGCTCTTTCTCCACCTCTTGATATCGAGGGGTAGATAAGATATGCTCTGAAAGAAATGTTCRTCCAACTTACTAGGTTTATGATATTCAGCTTTATGCAGTGGCAGCTGGGCAATATTAAACTGYATTATAAAGGAGATCTGCCTGTTGTCACATATATACATAAATATATGTGTGTGCACGCACACGCGCACACACACACAGCCCTACCATATAGAAAWCAAAAAGATTTTTTTTAATTGTAAAAATTGCATGATARCAAGATGGAAAACTTTAGTTCCCAAAACACAGTCGGGATAGAAAYGGAGCATCCTTGCATTAGTGCTRTATTATACAGRATATAACTGAAGAACTACCAGTGGCATTGACTTGTTAAAAGCATGGGGAAGTTTTATAACTTGACCTAAGTTTATATTAAGAATCAATCAAAAGTCAACTTATTATTGCCTTCCTTCTTATTGTAACTTCAGTCAAGTTCTTCTGTGACAGTTAAAGCCCTATTTTTTCTTTCATCAAAAGTAATATTATTCTTCAACATTAATGTCACCCTACCTTCCATTTTATCTGGTCTATCCTTTCTGTAAATTTGGTGCCTTAGTATTTCCAATCCCCGTGATTTTCTTGGCTTTGTTATGCTTCAGCAATACTAATCATRTAGTACTCCTCCTGTAACAGATTTTCCTTGAATTCATTGGTCTTATTAYATATGCTTCCAGCAATGAATATTGTTACAGATATTTCTTATTTGTTTTTTCTCTTCTACTTTTCTCCTTTCTTTACCATTACCCCTTGTAACCTTTGCCTACAGTTCAGGTCTTTATGGGCATCTGACACCACTTCACACTGGGCAATTTTTCACTAGAAAATTGACTCCCATTACAGTGGAGTAAATARAATATGACTCAGGCCTTTTCTCTAGAGTTTTTTATCTTTCTCATTGTTAACATTTAAAAATGTTATTGGGTGATTTCAGCTGATGCATTCAGTTTGAATATAACACTTCCTCCTTCCCCYAGGCCTCCCAAGTTAAAAAAAAAAAGGAAAGAAAAAAAAAAGAAAATTGAAAAATAAGAAAGATGCATTACCTATCTTTCTGTGATAAAACAAGAATCACAGGGAGGGGTTTGAGATACCTAGAGAGCATTAAAAATTTTGTTAGCCATCCAAAGTGATAGAAACTGACTATAAATTGTACAAACTTCACACACATTTTGTGTTATTAGTATTGCAAAGCATTTATATTGCACCATACATTTCTATGGCCATTTCTTCCCAGCAGATAAAGCACATTCCCTTCCTCAGAGAGTCTGCAATCTAAATAAGTCAAGGCAAATATTGTACATGATAAAAATAGAGGACAAAAGTTCAGGGGGGATTGATGTGTGGGGACAGCTGATAAGGAGAAGAATGGTAAGGGAAATGATTAAAGATTACAGTTTCGGATCCTTTAAAAAACAAGGAGAGACTCAGCACACCACACTGTCTACGACAATAAATGCATGACTGGTGAGAGCTTAGTTGTATTATATTTTGAAATGTATTTTACATGGAAGAAKTGCTGCCTGGCCAAAATGACTCCTTCTGGTCTATTCAGATGCATTAGGCATTAAGTGAATCCAGATGAATTATATGTAAAGTGGACATTGACTCGGAGGCACTGGCTGTATATGTGGCTAATTGTGATTTCACAAGTAGGTGTGGGTTTCAAAAGGGACATACAAATGCATAAAAATATTGCCATTTTGATTAGGTGACTCCAGCTGGACCACCCTCCCCAAAAGGAGGCACGTCATAGCAATGAGATGGTCACAGTTTCTGAGATCACGGTTTCAGGGGCTGATGAAAGGCGTTTGCTGCATATATTCAGGAAAGATACTGAWCCCATACCAAAGGAGATGACGCTGCAGAAAGCTCTACCTGGGTGTCCATCCCCAGCAGAGGATGGTAGCCACTGTGCTAATGGGTTTATTATTAATATTAAGCTTCTTTATGAGACTTGCTTCAAGCAACATATGCAAAAGCACAGCTATTCAGATATGCATCATCAGGACATCTCCCCAAGGTCATGTGATGCATTTAGAGATTCAAAATAATTACTTAAATGTCTTAGATGAAGAAAAATTATGAAAGCTTAAATTTAGGAGGTATAGTCCCATCTATAAATCTATGATCTTTACATCAATGCATAAATTGAAAATTGCTTTTTKGGAGCATATTATTTACAAAGTGGATTGGGAGGCAAAAGCAACATAAGCACAGGAGAAAAAGCAAATTTTCAGTTAACTTGTATATTTAGTAACAAACAGAAAATGAGGACATAAACAACATCARCACATACATAATTCAAAGCCATTGTCTGAAACTTCATATTTCACTTACAAAAAGACTTCTGATTACCAAAGCCATAGGCAAGAGAGGAGGAGAKGGGAGGGGAGAGGAGGAAAGTGATGGGAAGATAGCAAATATCAGCACTTGATTAGGCCTACTTTAGAGAAATACGGGCTGATATTTAGGCCCGGATCCTCTAAAATTTATGTGTAAGAAGAATTAGGCATAAAGTACATCATAAGACCTAGCCAGATATTCCAAAATATATCAGCACCTGTCTCCCTCCGCAAGGTTAGCAAGTCAGGACCTCTGACTTTTTGATGGGCTGAGCCAGCAYTTAGTGGTGTGAAGTGCTGATCTCCTCCTGTGAAGCACTGAGTACTCAGCGCTCCACAAGAGAAGAGTCAGCGAAAACTCCAGCTAGATAGACAGAAATGGGATCCATCTTCGATGGGCAGAGAATTCTCAAAAACACTGGGAATGATAGTTCTTCAAAACAGCAGGATATCCAGATCTAATCCATTCATTTCTATTTAAATAATATGCTGAGGAGAGGAAGATAATAAGAAAAATGAATGAGTCTAGAATGGATTTGTTTCAAATGTTGTTCTTGTTAGCAGACAACGACAGTTCAGTGTGGAGGTGCAATGACAGCATTGTAATGTGATACTGTTCATTGCCACTTTCTGATTCCAACTCAAATTACATCTCTGCAGTAGATATAAGAGSTCTTTCCTATTTCCAAAGCTTTCCCGGTTATTGTTTTTAACAACACTGAATGTATACAATTTTTAATGAGATTCTCCAGTTCACATTCACTTCTATACATATCTAATCACAGCTGAGAGATAAGACCCTGCACATAATAATCAAATCCTTTGTGAACTTGGACAGTGTATGCTGATGAAAATGTTTTGTGGTGGTATTTACCAACATAAATGAAGGCTGCTCACCGAGATGCTTTGCTGCTTCTGGGTTTCTGATATGTTAGACGGGGGTGATTCAGGACAGGGACCATCTCTTCCTTCATGTTTCCAGACAAATAGCTCCAGGGTATTGCAGAACTAAAGAGGGACATTTGGTGCTACTAAAAGAAAAAATAATAAACCGAAGTTCTCCTGGGCTAGTAGGGATTTCCTCTTCTCCAGTAATAACTGTTCCTGGAGTAACTGACCCTGCAGAGAGAAAAAGGAGGAGTGAAGGACCYGTCAGATGATCCCTGCTTCTGCAAGTTTAGGTGCCACCAAAAGGACACTGTAAACATGCAGTGGGGAACTCAGCTGGGCATAGCCCATAAAACATGAATCAGCACAAAATGAAGCCACTTGCGGTGCTGGCACTGCTCTGGTGGGTCACAACCTACCGTGCTCATCCTCGGCACCTGGGCGTCRGGTCCACACTGCTCCTGCACATTCCTGTCCTATGCTGGAGTATTAATGSGCAAGAAACAAAAAGGGATTTGTAGGTCCTCATTTTGAGGCCGGATATAGGGTAAGTGTCTATATTTGAACTAGTTAGATGAGGGTTTCTTGATACAATTGGGGTGAAATAGATGTTTTCTTAAACCTAGTTTAGCTATCTGCTTTGGTATTTGAGGAGTCACATCTCCGAAAGGGCGTTGGTGGGATGGCATGCAGGGTGTCCCGCCTCCCCRAGCAGGTACAGGGGGTGCCAGGTAGTGCCACGGGGTGATCTGAGGACATCCGCTCCATACTGGCATGCGTGAGACTGAAGACATCCTGAGTGGACGACCCTGCTGCCGCATTCCCGTGGCTTCAGGCAGGCAGGGGAGGCAACAGTAGATCAKCAAGCATTAAATTAGATGCAACGTCCTTCTCTGCACAGGGTGAGCTGCTAAGGACGGGGCTGGCTGGGTCACAAGCAGTGGCAGCCAGGCTGCAGAGAGCAGCAGCTGCCCACCAGGCATACACCGTGCCAGCAGAAAAGACATTTCCAAGGAGCCCAAAGGGGATGARGTTGAACCTGATGCAAACCAGGAAGACTATGAAAGCTTTTGGGTGGAGAGGAAGCCTCCATAAGACACAAGGAGCATGGAGATAATGGCTTAGATGCTCTTTTGCTTCAATCCATCTTACTCTGAGTTTCTTTATWTAAGACATTCAGGTTTTTAGCTTGTGTTCCAATAATTTTTGCCTTGAGATGTGTGAAACTCACAGGTATCATTATAAAGACATCGTGCAGGTAAATGGACTCCCTAACTCTGGCCAAACTGGGGTCCTGTCTCAGTCATTTTCTCAGAAAGCGTGAAGCATGGGATTCAGTCTCTCCTCTTCTTGTGAGGCTTCAGCCCTGTTTTCCTCACATCCCTGGGGAGTCTTGTCACCATTACRCCATGAAGTTCGGAATATTATTCACTTTTCTTACTTTTCTTATTTGAAATATTATTTTTATATTATTTTTCTTATTTGAAATTCTTCAAGTTGCAAAARGTCAATTCAATAATCTGTGGGCTAAATGATCTAGTATTTGAAGGTCAATTACAAGGACTTCTGGTTTTCAGTTCTTGTACTGAGAGGCATTTGTATACTTTGTTGTARTAATCACTGGATACAACATAGAAACCTTTTTCCTAGGGGAGATCAAAGCTCTGTCCATGGCTTTCAGCTGAGCATTGCAATGACTGGGTTACAGAGTGGTGATTTATTTCTCTGGCCTAAGGAAATCAAAGCTGTGCATTGGAAAATACAGCAACTTAAACAGTGAGACATTTTTGGAGTGCGCTGGTATTTTCAAGGCCTAAGTGCCCATTTCCCTGCACTAATTCTCCTTTGCTTCAATATTTGCCACTGCCCCTTTTTGCCATGTCAGGAGATGAAGATTTCACCAGAAGCTCGTGGCACTTTTTAGTGAGGACTCCTGCCTGACTGCTCTGCAGAGAAGCACTCAGGTTGACTCCATCCTAAAATACTGTCATTGCCCTCCTTAACCGCAGATACTTGAAGTAGTGCTTATGCCCCTCTGGTTTTCTGCAGCGGAATCCTATATTTTTCCAGCAACTGTTCAAACTTTTTGTCAGACCTTAATCATATTCGAGCCATGCGATGTTATAAATCTAGCCAGGTTATGTCTCTCTACTTCTAGGGCAGTCTAGTAGCTCAGATGTTTTGCTTACATTTGTTTTCGAGACAAAATATAGTATCTTAGTATCCCTTTCGCAGTGTTGTTACTGTGTGCCCCGTATATAGCACTGGGTTTAGCATTCGTGCTGCTAACGTGCTCAGCCGTGCGCTCCTGGCTCTAGTCAGAAACAAGAAACACATTGATCAGATTAAAAGTCTGGATAAACAGACTGCTGTCGTATTCTTACCAAAATGTAGCTGCTGAGCATCTTCTCCACGGCTATGCAGAGTCACTGCCAATTTGCCTTTTTGCCTTGTAGGTAAAAACCTAATTTTGCTAATCAAGTTCTACTCAGTAGATTAACAGCTGCCTGTACTATATACMAGTTGTAATATTCTTGTTTATACTTATGATGATATCAAGATAAATTTCACTAGTATCTAGTGTAAACGTCCCTCTCTTGTAARCCTAACCAAATCAGAGCAAATGCTTTTCTCTCTCACACGATGAAGCCTGAAGAGAGGCAAAGCTTCTCAGTTCTCCCTTCTGTTTGCCGTCTTGCTGCCCTCCAATATAAGTGTGTGGGACCTCTGTCTGCGACTGGACAGYGACAAATCAAACCCGCCGGTGCCCGGCGGCAGGAGAGGGCCCAGTGGTGACAGACCTGTTGCCAGCTGCATCAGTCCCTCCTCGCAGCGCTCCTGCACGCCGCTGCGCATGCCAAGTGCCCTCTGCATCCCTAAATCTCCACCAACCTGACTCGGCAGGAAACACACGACTGCAGTTTTTGTGTCATTTGTGAGAGTCRTTTCTGTATGCTACAAAGATTCTTACATTTAACATATACAAGGGYAGGATTTTGCATCGACGGCTTTAAATTCCAAGCATTCATTCTTTATCATGGAACTTCCAAATATCTGAAGCATAATTTTATTATAATATGCATATGCTCTTCCATTATCCATATGTTGTTGCATATGTTAGCATTTCCTCATTCCTCTCTCAGCTTTACTGTGTCACAATCCAATTAGTCCATGCTGGTTTGTCTATATTTTGGAGTATTAGTAAGATCTTATCAGGAGCCAATATCACAGTGTTATATGCTAAAATGTCTCTTCTAATTGCTTAAAAAATCCAAATAAAAATGGATTTTACAAGCCACTTTGGAGTCACCAGTTCTGGCTGTATCACGGAAGTGATAAAATATTCACCTTTATTAAATGGAATTTCTTGTGACATAATTRAAAATCTTTACTTGTATTTATAAGTCATAGAGTGATTAAGACTTTAAATATCTCATTTGCATGCTAGTGTTAATCTTTTCATGAATTTGAGATAGTAAGTTACTAGTTTATGCGTTTTCTTTGAAAGAACAGTATTCATAGGATTTAAAAAATAACTATATGGCTATTCTTTCTCCCCTGATGTTTTATCTCTAGATACACAGGAATATAGCTTTGATTCCAGAATATGTTCCGATTTTGGACAATARTGGAGCAGAAGTTAATAACAGAGCACATTCTGTGGCTGGAGTATAATCGCAGCTCTTCTCCAGTGCTGGCAAGCACCCTGTTTCCATACACTGAATTAATTGCTTCAGGAGATATGAAGCCACTCCTCACACACYGCTACGCTGATGTGGCATAAAGCTCTTGAGTTTGCATTCATTTTTACGACATGTTACATCTGAGCCCACACTTCACAGCAGAGTACATGGTGGCCCGTCCCCACACAGTGTTTCTGCAATGTTTGCTTTTCTGCACCTACTTATCATGTACATCACTACGTTGCTCACAGCTTTTCAGCACCACCTCTGCCAGACGTTAGGGTAAAGTTTCCACCACTGCTGGGCTCCATGAGACGCCCAAGGCGATGTGCACAATCCAGCCGAAGGATTTCCTGTCAAAACCCACATGAAATGCAGCCATCTCTCTTCTTTCTTGCTTTGTGCATTAAACCAGTGGCCACGTGTGGATGGGTTCTAGCAGCATGCGGAGTCTCCGAGGGCAGCCCATGTCCCTGAGGGGGACTGCCCTGAAGCTTCGTGCCAAAGGGAAGAGCTGACCGTGCTGCTGGGCAGTGTCAGGGGCTTAAGGGCTGTCCAGGGAGGGATATGTTTTGAAGCTATCTGGGATAACCCAGTCCTACCTCTTGGAGAATRCACCCTATGCTTTTACGTGCCCCCTGCAATTATCAGACAAGAGGATGCGTATTCACTTGACAGAAACTCATTAAAGAAACATCGCTTTATTTACACACATCCATGAAATCAAAATCTGAACAAATTCGCCTACTAGATTTGAGTGATCTTCACTTCATATTTTATAAAATTAGCAAATGCCAGCTTTTCAGCACTGCAGTGAGTGGGCTGCATTGTAAATCCATGCTTCCAGGCACAGGCAAATGAGTACTCTTGGTGAGTACCTGCTTTTCAATGTGTCTAATGATCCGCTCTCTGCCAATGTGCATATGTTAATAAAAGATTAGCCCAACCTTGCAAAACTATCATGAACATTTATCAGTGCCAGCGCACAAACTATTTGTCTGCTTTTTTTCACCCCCCCCTCCCTGCCACAGTGATGGATAGAAATGAAAACAGCAATTTTTACTTATCAGTCAAAAAGAATATATGTGCCTAAGGATGCTGAGCATTTTGCAAACCCAGGATCACCACTTTCTCTGGAAACATTTGGAGAGTCCTTTCAGATGCACAGAATTTCTGCAGGAGAATGATGTGGRGAGCTTGGCTTAGGCTGAGTTTTTGCAATCATATTGGACAGCAGGACAAATGCTGATGATTGCACTAAGTGTCTGTGAAAAAAACATAAAAACTTCAATGTCACTATAAAAAAATCATTATCTCTAAATGTGCTGAATACCTCTATTGTATACCTTGGCTGATGGGAAAAATGTGTTCAGGCAGAAATATACCAAATTCTTTCTCCTTGTGTGTTATTTTTCTATAATCTAATTTTCATACGTCATTTGTAAGCCCAGGAATCCCATGTTGTGAGATGCTTCTTCARCTCTCACCATCCATTTTAGTTTTTATTACATTGAACAACTTTGTACCTAATGACTTTTCCATCTCATTGTTCAGTCTCTTTTGCAGATAATTCATCTGTGTGTTGAATAACACAGATACCAGGACAGATCCTGTGGGAGTTGCTCTGCTCCATTGGAAGAACTTTTGTTTCCTAACTTTTAACCTGTTCCTACTTTTGTCTTACTCCATGGTGGGTTCATTTTGTTATGAGCCTGGAAAGGATCTTCTCAAAAGCACTTTGGAAATCCAGATGTTCTATGGTTTTCTTTAAGCTGACCCCTAAACTCAGGCTAGGCCCTGGTCCACCTGTCCAGTCCTCCGGCACAGGCTGGAAAATGGGACATGCAGCTGGAGCCTGCAGCTCGGAAATGTCCCTGGGTTCCTCAGTTTCCATGTCTGCTCACTGGCTCAATTTTCTCTAGCACCTCTTTCTGAAATTGGACAGTACTGGTTTTGATCTTTCTTTTTGCTCTTTCTAGATGGTGGATAAGACTAAATTATAATTACCAAGAGTTTATTTGGTAGTTCTGTCTTGACCCACRTTAGGATTAAATCAAGACTTTCTTCTTCCCACTGGGCTCTCCTTCCTCCAGGGTAGGAAAACATAGCTGCTTCCTTAGCTATGGTTACAGAAGATGAAGAAGAATAGGGACTATTGGACAATTTCTCTCTGCTTTTTCCACCTGAAATGGAGAAAAAGGCTGACCGATGCTTGCAGGGTTATTAGGCACCCTTGAAATGTGAGACTCTGGAGGCTGCTAATAATGCAAATCCAGAATATCTGGCTCTCTTTAATTGCTTGCTTTGCACTCTAAGCCATTCATCTTTAGTACTCTTACTACTTTCTCATCCTAGCTGTTAGCTTGAATTCCAACCCTGCAGTTTATCATCTTCATTAAAGTGTGTCAGATGGCTTTAATGCAACTCTGTTTCTTCATCAAGAATAAGTCAAATTCTCTTTCTCCGAGCTCAAAAGAAATGTAAGGAAATGCCCTTTCAATTAATGCACAGCCCCTGAAGTTTTCTCCTGTTTACCCTAGATTTTTGTGTCAAATTCTCCATTGCTGGGCTTTTATTGCTGCCCTCTCTCTCAGTGTACCTCTGCTCTTCCAACAGCTTTTCCCAAGGACACATGGATGTTCATCAAATGATACCCAGGGAAATATCTCCACCACCATTTGCCCTGCATATGGCTTGGATCTGGGTGGCAGCACAGATCCATTTTTGACATAGCGATTGCTATTATTTTAGCTGCCTTCTCCCCATTGGCATGTCAAATCCCTCTGAAGTGAAGCACAGTGGTTACATACCACAGCTTGATCCAGAGATGTATGAGATCTAACCCAAACTGTCAGCATCGGACACACKTTACATAGTAGGGGCAGTTTCTGCTCTACACTGTTGAAAACCTTCTGTTGTCTTGTAAATGCAATACTGAATTAAAGCTTTTCCTGCCCTCCTGTTTTCTGCTCTGCTTGATTTATGATTTAGGAAAAGAAGCATGGCTGTGTTCTGACAGATACCCCTTCTCACACATTTTATTATCGAACGTGCTCTCATGCAAGTGATAGGTTTCTCAAAAGAAGATTTTATGATGGAATGTGCAGACCATTCGATTAGAAACAAGGGATACATTTCTGCTCTATCTATGGCGATGTAAATCAGGACTATGCATCTTCTTTGAAGCTGGTAGAATAATAACAGTTAAAAACAGCATAAGAATGAAAGCCCAAGAATTATCCCAAACTAATCCTAGGATGAAAAGTTCGCCCTGCTGTGCTCAACCTGGTAGCCAATGCAGGGAAAGCCRGTACTTTCTTACTCCCATACTAGATCAAAGGACAAAGCCCTAACACTGACACTCAGAGGTGGTAACGATTGCAGTAGCCTTTTGAATGAGGCCCACGGGGCAGGTTTATTCCCTCCCAAGCTCCGACACTCCGACCCCAGTGCTTCTGCAGCATCAGGTGGGAAGGCAGCAGGGTGCAGAGGGCCAAGGGTGCTGGGCAGCTCATGGCACTAATGGGTGACTCAGTGCCCTCACAGATACTTTCCGTCTTAGGATCTTGGCTCCACCTCTCTTAAATTTCCAGTTACACAAATAGTCAGTTTTATGGCCAGCACTTCCTTTATTTGCTAAGACTCTGAAAGATTCCTGCCTTTCCTGCATACAGAATGCTTTCCGAGGAGGACTACAGAAGAGGTGATTTACTTTTGGGTAGACGTTGCCATCAAATAAATAATAAAATGCTCATCCTCTTTAATCTTCGAGTATCCTTTCCCATTGGAAAATCACAGTAGTTTTGCAGATGCAGTTTGTGAAATATGTAGCTATTTGATAAACATTGCAGTAGTTATATGATGCCTTCAAGATGCTGCGTTTTATCCTAGACACGTATTTTCCAGGGAGGTATAATGTCTGTGACCCTCCAAGCAGTACTGTCCAGGACAACCCAATTTGCGTGCTCAGAGAAGTTGTGCTCCTGTGCAGATCCTCCTCTGATTCCTCTTTCCACATTTCCACCATGAGCAGAGCTGCATTCATCCCTGAAAAATGTATTTACTCTGTTATATAAGAAACTTACAGGGATGATGCAAATCAATACCACCTGGAAAACAACCTGCACAGCAACCAGCAAGCAGGACCTCCCTCTGTTATCGTTAATGATAAAACGCTCTTTATCTCATTATTGTAAATCAAATCCAAAGTGAGAAAAGCTGATAACAGAGTACAGTCTTTCATTTCATCAGTGTTTTTGAGCAAGTATTTTCTAGTGCTCGCTTATATAAGACATTTAGCCTGTTTTCTGCTTGCAGATTATACATCATTTTTAAATATGGGGGTTTTGTTGTTCCGTAACACTTTTACAAATAGATGTCAGTCTCTTGAGTTC
The DNA here is from genome assembly GCF_003343005.1 of Rhea americana. NCBI lineage: Eukaryota > Metazoa > Chordata > Aves > Rheiformes > Rheidae > Rhea > Rhea americana. Next base: position 1,969,677 of record NW_028186590.1, on the reverse strand, counting down.
TTAATCTGAGATATTTGTTATTCACTTTTCATCCAAAGTCCATCATACTTTCCATCTTCCCTGACCAGAGTAGAAATTCAGCCTGTCAGCAAACTTCCTATAAAATAACCATACTTTTTACATACTTTTTCATCATCTTCTTCTTCCCTTTCATATTTTCTTATCTCATTTCAGTTCTCAGYGGCTGTTGCCCCTACCTCTCTTTTTAAGTGTCACTTTTCCCCTTTTTTCTCTTTCTCCTTGCCCTTCTTTATTCGATTCTTCCCCTGTCCCCATCCAACACTTTCTTGTGTTTCATACAAGTTTAGAAAACATTATTCCTCTCATTTTCTCCAGAAAAGTCACTGTTACTCTGTCTACAGACTGAGAACGTGACCCCCCATGGGTCCAACACCTCTAGGTCTCCTGCTGTGGCTGAGTATGACCCACACCTAGGCCCATCACTCACCCATTAATTACKTGGTAACACCCAGCCACTGTGCTGGGTGGATGTGCAATGAAATCCATACCTTCCCAACAGGTACCTTTTGTGAGGCCGCAGTCCAGGATAGGACCCAAATGGCATCCCTCAACATACGCTTTTATCAGTGAAGAGGTGGTCTCCCAGCTCTTATCCCAGGCAGGTCTCCCAGCCTGTTATCTGGAGGCTATCACAAGAAATAATTTAATAAGAAAATTCAGAAAACACCAATTTACAGTTTCAGACTCAGCAGCACTGTATACAAATGTGTCTTATTTTAAAGGATGTAATAAACTTTCATSAACAGCCAAAATCTGAGGATATATATCTTTGCATTACCTGTGGCTAGYTAAATGTGTTTAGTACCTAAAAAATACTTCCAGCAGAAAGACCTCACTTGRACATGTAATTAAGAAAGATACTTTGGCAGCTCTGTGAAAATCACTGGCTCATTGATGGGAGTTTGTCAGAGAGCGGAGGTCATGCTGAGAACCTCAAAAAATCCCAGTGTGATCTTAATGGTCCTGATGGACAGCCCTTTCCATCTAGCTGGCTAATGTATCTGAAGTCAATAATGAGTAACGCTGTAGGAATTGCAAGTAATAATTTATTAAGGCTTATATGTCACGGGAAAAGAAAAGCAGTGATCAGATTTACTTTCTGATCAATTAACTGCACTCAGACAGGGAATACTCAAATTATTTTGAAACCCCAAATGAACTGATCTAATCATTAAGAAGTCTGTGGTGCTGCTCCATGCAAGCAGCTGCTCATTTTATCATATTTATTTTTACAAATGACTGTTATCATCCTGCAACCCTAGCTTTATGACTCTTTGGAAACTAACCAAGATTTGATTTTTAAGGACTCTATATGCAGTTTAATCTACTTCAAGAGAAAGTATTGAAAATCTTGAATGAATTGGAGTTGCAGCAGGAAGTGTTTTAACAGTTATTTGCAAGTAATAAAAATACAATATAAGCTCCCACTAACAGTCTTTTTCCAGCYGTATACTTTCTAATCAGGGAATTCTGTCCAACATGGCATGTGTATATCTGTGATCGGAAAATATCTGACAGCTGCTCCCTGTTAAACAGCTGTAGATCTATACCTTAAAATGCTTTGTATAAACCAATCCCCAAGGCCAAACATCCCCTTCACAGCATAAATCTCCATCGCCTTTTTTCTATCACCATTTTTCTAACTTGCATTCTCTCTGCTCCACTCCATATTTTTGCAGGAGCCTGAGTAATTCTGCAACTTCTGCTCATGGCAAGCAAGTACTTGAAATAATAAGTGTCTCTTCTTACTAGAAGAAGGGGAAYATGGCATTTGTGACTGGATGTATTAGAACTGGGAAGGAGATAATGTACTTCAGAAGTTTCTCTGCTTACTCCAGCAGTGGCCAAGAGCCAGGCAAATGAGACCACTGTGTTGGCAGTGGGCCAGGGCAGCAAATGTCCTGCCCTAGAGAGCATCCAGAGTGTGAAGCCAAGCCCAGAGCTGAACATGCCACTGAGGTGCAGGATTGATGCAAAGCTTGCATTAATTCCAGGAATACTTCTCTTTCTCTATTTCTCTGTTTTATTGCTACTATGGTTGTTATTTTAAGAATGCTAATGGGAAGGAAGAATGAAAATGAAAGGAAAGTGCACATRGAAAGGAATATGAAAGTCAAATAGACAGCAAAGAGAAGAAGAGACCTGGGATGGAGGGAGGAGCCTGGAGTAAATGAAACATCAGCAGCAAGGTGGAGAGTCCCGCTGACCTCTACCTSTTGGGGGTATCCTTTGGTGAAGTTCAGCCCTCAGGCACTCTCAGCCCCGTTCTCTCCTTTCCTTCTGGGCAGATGGCTTTTCAGGATGGATTACTTGGTGTTCATTGATTCTTCCCCCAGACTCAATTTGGCAGTGCTATTAACACACGCAGCCCAGGAAAAACAATTCTGCYGTGGATAAGTAGCTTGTAACTCTGCTGTACTGTACTGTAGAAAGACCCAAACTTTGGGAAAGAAACTGCACTGCCCAGCGGATGCTCTACCATCCCGTAGTGCCGGCGCGCAGAAAGGGTTAGCCYGTGCCGCCAGGCATAACGCAGAGCTGTGCCACAAAGAGCCCCAGGGACGAAGCGCCCTCCCTCCAGGGGCAACTGCCGCTCCTCCTCTCTCCCACTGCCAAGGCGCTTTCGTGCCGGCAGCAGAGCCACGGGGCAGGCGCGCGGCCGGCAGCCGTCCTCCTCCCTCTCGAGTCAGGCTGGGGGCAGCGGCGATGGCAGGAGGGACCAGCCCTGAGACACGATACGACTAACATCAGGGCACAAGCCAGGGTACTTGTTTAACTAGCTGTTTTTTAATTCTGAAATAAGCCTGTCATTTTTCTCTAGATGGGCAGCTAACGTGTGCCTGCTCGCACACGCTCCCCTGCAGACAAGGCAGTAGATAATTCAGTACCAGCTTTATTTTGTATGTATGAAACATTGGCTGCTGAAAAGAAAAAAAAGCTCTCCTGATTTTGTGTTATCTTTTGCTGAAATGCTGGCTGGAAGAGCATTTTGATAGAAGAGACAGAGAGTATCCATCCAAGGGAAGGATCTGTCTGTCTGAACCTGAGAGAGAATTTCATTCTTTCATGTGGGTCTTTCCTAAATTATTTRTTCCCATTTGGATAGTAAAAGGTTTCCATAGTCATTGACTGACTGTGATTTCTAAAGTGCTGCTCACTGTAGGGACCCTTGCTCGCTGCTTTATTTTCAGTTTTCTCTGTTTCCCTTTATTTGGGGGAATATAATTGCATGCAGCTGTTGAACAAAATTGTATTTCTCATCCTTTTCTGAGCAGTTTGCCATGTTACAAGGAGTTACCTCAAAGCAGCTCTTCTCAGTGAGTCTACTCTTGTACTACACACTCAGGTCCTTCGCCCCCACAGAAACATGCAATTTCATTTCTTTGCACTGTTATTTTTGATCTTTTTGTTTCATTTCTCATAACAATGTGATTTTTATACTATACAGAGCTATGCCAATATCAAAAAGCACATAGAAGATTGTTCCTGCTCTTTTATATGCCTCAAAATGATACACATTACAGTAGAGACCTAAACTGCAGGCTATTTACAAAAAGCTTGACAGCGTATTTGCAAGATACATATGTTAAAAATTCCTTTAATTTTTCTCTTTTCAAATTATATACAATTAAAAATAGAGAGCATAATGGCAAGATGACCTGTTTTGTTAGTATGACACAAGGTTTTAAAGTCTGAACTGTGCTTGTCTTGTACTGGTTATGGCCTATACTGTAGCATTACTGCCCCTAAATCTTTATTTACTTTGTTTACTAAATCTTTATTTACTTCCTTAGCTGTTTAGAGTAGGTAGCAAGTGCTTTTACAGACAGCTGCTAATTATTATTTTGCTTGTCAAATACAAGCAATATGTCAAGTGCTCTGCAGGACCCCTGAGCAAGGCAGCACTTGCTGTGGAAGCCAGTCGAGAAGGAAGCTCAGTGCAGTCCCTCAGAGGGCACAGGCTGGACCCTGCCACCAGCACATACATCCGCAACGCTGTCCCCAAGCAGCACTCTCCTACAGCTCGTAGCTTGCCTTCACTGCTGAGCTAACCGAGGGTGCAGAGCATCCTCAACACAAAACCCTTGCAAATGTCGGCCTCAGCTGGGTGCTTAGGACAATTACAAAGATCTACCTAAACAAAGGTCAGTGGAGAGGGGCAGGTAGTCTCTGTGCTTCCTCCAGAGATCAGAGTGAGAAGYGGCCCAGGGGGTGTTGTGCTGCTCTTGTCCATACGTGCGCCCCTTGGGATGCTCCAACTCTGGCTACCCATGGCTAGTGCCAAACATTTGCCCCTGCTGCCACCTGCTCAGGGCTTCATGCTGAGATAAATAAAAGGGGAAGAAAGTACTAGGCACAAACAGGAGGTGACTCCAAAATATTTAGTTTTGTTTATATGCAACCCTGGGGCACCTTTGGCAATGCTGTTCACAGTTAAGCCAGAAAAGCGCCTGGAGAGGAGCCCAAGCTACGGGTCCAGCAGCTAGCAGAAGACTTTCTGCCATAAGTGGCAAAACGCCAGCATAGACACAACTATACCAGCAATGAACGCTGAGACAGGACCCAACTTAGCTCAGGTTTGCAGTGGATCTGCCTACACCTTGTTCTTATCAAGCCGAAGACACAAAAAAGCCATAGTTCATTAGAACATAACTTAAGATACTTGGTATTTTCGATTGAGAAAACTCAGAGGTTTTGTATCACCCTRCAGAGAGGGAGCATTTGGGGGAGGACAGTGTGAGAACTGAAATGTTGCCTAGGTAAAACACCCTTACAGAGTTCAGTCCTATGTATTATGTATTGGTCATGCAAGAAGAATCAGTCTCAGAGAGTGCAAACATTGCTACCAACTTCACATCTAGGCTGTTTTCAACGTTGCACCACTCTGCATCTTTAATAAACAGGAATGATCTTCCCAGGCTGTAGGTTCTCCTGCAATATTCTGTCCTCCTTGGGGAAAAAAGAGCCATAAACCCAAATGCTATGACCCAAAAAATCCCATGTGGGCCACACTTGGCCCTAAAAGCTGCAATCTAGACAATTTTTTGACTTTCAGGGTTTGATAAAAGAGATACAAGTACAGGTTTGCTTGGATAAATTCTGAGCAATGACCTGAGAAGAAAAAAGTTCAGAAATATGTTTTCCCAAGTTTTTTGAGAGCAGCCAGCATTCAACATTTTCGCTTTCATCCATCATCCACCGAGCACTCGCTTTGTCACATTCACATGATGCACAACTGTAATATCGCACAATTGGAAAAGTTTCAGCCCTTGCCAGGAGAAAGTAAAAAAAGCAAAACAAAACAACTCACCGGTAGTATAACTTGTCAGATGTTTAACCTACCTAGCTGACCATTTGTGCTTGCAAATTCTGCTGGATCTGGATGTCCAATGCCAAAGGAAGCTGAACATGTGTAACCATCACTAGAGACGGCCCCTGACCAGTAAAGATCAGGCTCTGATTGTATCAAAGCAGATATTTGCTGTTTCCAGTAATTCATTAAATCTCTGCCACTTTACAGTGCATATCACAAAATCTTTGTAAAATGTTTTTACATTAAATCTCTTGCTGCTATTTGTGGCCCTGCTGCTACTCGAAGGGTTTTTCAAGGCTCTGGCTCACATTTCGATGTACTGCTTCTAATAATGGCCAGCACTATGGGAATCAAAGACTCCATTATATCAAAAGATGGTACCTGTCACTTTGTAGCATGCTCTTTATGGTAGGATATTTATTTTTCAAAGATGTATTGCTCCCGCTCTAATCCTACATGTTCCTCCTTTACACTTGCAATGTGCCAGGCTTTAAAGCAAAGGATAAAGCAGCTGAAAATAGGAGTCTTTCCACCCACCCAGCCCATTTCTTTTCAGATACTGGGAAATTAAAACATATGGTTTTGTGGATGAATTGCTGTCAGAGTCATTTGATAGCTAGGATCCCAGTAGAAGCTTTTATAACAACATTAATAAAGATGTGCTAGTACTAAGATCCCTGCATGCCGCATACCAATAACATCAGTTAGTATTATTAGCTTCAGATAATAAATCACACTTTTTTTATGAGAGAAAAATTATTAAACCTGTCTTCACTCCCCTCCCTGCCTTACTTCCCCAGGATTCAATAAGAGGAAGTTCTTTGAAAAAAATGTTGAGAATCACAATTCATTAAAAATTTCTGCTGCATCATAGCCATCCTCATGGCTGCATCTCCTGTGTTATGCCATGCTGTGCAGTTGTTTGCGTAGAATAGTTAAAAATTAAAAAAAAAAAAAGAAAAACCACTGCACTTTGACAGATGCTTCAGTAAATAGCTGAGAGGGCTTGGTCAGCAATCAGCAATGCAGCAGGCAGTGCTGGGGATGCAGAGCTTCCCCAGGCCTGCTCAGTGCCTGGTGTGAGGCAGTTGCGGCATCAGCTGGCATTTGCAGCCCCCAAAAGGTCACCCCAAGCCGCTCTCCTCTGGAGGCCACACTGCTGGCACCAGTGCTGCAGAAAGCCAATGGCAGGAGTTTTTCTGAAACTGCCCAGCAAGCAAGCTGGACTCTCCTGGGGGAACCAGGAGCAAGCAGGACCCACCCCCACCCTCCACRTCAGTGGAAAAGGGAACAAGAGGACGGGCACCCCGTGGAGGTGACGGTATAATATGACACTCAGATATACTTCAGTTATACCTCCTTTATACTGCCCTGGTTTCCTCAGGCCAGGGAACTCTGGTATACCTGCTCTACAGTGTCTCTTCTCCCAAACCTAAAGAAAGGGCAGAAGGTGGTGCTGTCTGRAGCATAACACAACATATCCATCATCACCTCCTCAAGGCACAAGAAGCGAAATTAAATTATCACAGTCCTGAAGTGACTATGCCTTACACAGGCAAGATCAGGAGTGTGTCGAGCACAGGGGTTTCCTAATGATGCCTTCACTCCTCCTTAGCAACTCTGAGCCCAGGAGYTGGGTTGATGTGGTTTAGAATTGCTAACAGACCTTTGGGATGGGGGTTACCARATGAACTGACTCTAGGCTGGAGAGGCCTGGCAGTTAGGAGGAAGTTTCTGTGTCTGAATCTTTCACCCAGCTCCCATCATCAAGCCAGGACATTTTTTCTGGGCTTGCTCTGGGATATCTGGGATCCATTTCACAGGACAGGCTCCATAGCAAGGACACTTGCTGCCCTCAGTGTGGGGACACAGCAGAAGACAGAGGTGCCAGAGCCATGTGGCCCATGCAGCAGGCACAGGAGGAGYGTTACTGAAGCACTCAGCTCGCTGGGGTGCACAGACGCTAGGCTGTGAATAAATGAGATAATACTAGCTTTTCTTCCCTTTCAATTCCCATAGCAATCACAGCTTTAATGAAAAGAGATCAAGATTGTTGAGTTTTAAGGAATTMTAACAGCCTGGAATCAATGTTACAGACCAGCAGAATCAACTCTTTTGGGATACGAGACTTTCTATTTCTACCTATTTCTGCCAGTCTCAGGGATATACAACTGGAAGACTCTTGAGCCTTTAAGACTAGTCACTTGCCATTGCAAATACTCAGATCGTGCAAACTCTCTCACAAGCTGACCAAAATCTTGTTTTAAAGATGACAAAGTTTTGTACCAGCACTACTTTACTCCAAGTCCTCAGTACACTGATAATGAAAAACATTTTATAGAATCCTGCCTAATTGTATTCCCTGCTGTTTCTGTGTGAATTATATCTTTGGACTTAAACAGCTCTTCTTTGTCTCCTTCTCTAGACTTTAGCATCACGATAAATTTGCAGAGAGTAACTGTATCTCTTTTSAGTTTTAGGTTTGCAAGGAAAGCAAGCCAAATCCTTGGCTTTCCAAATCTTCCAAACATCCCTCTGCTTTTCATGAACAAGAGGTACCACCACAGAGCACAATACTCCAGATGAGGTTTCAACACTGTCTTCAATAAAATTGCCTAAATACCACTTTCTCTCCACCAGAAACATGCCATCAGGGATATTCTTGGACTGAGTTTGCCTTTCATGGCTGGATCACACTGGTGGTAAATTAAATTCATCCTGTGACTTGCTCAGTGACCCAGAGGTTTATTCCCACCTTCATATCCAGTTGATGAGTTCCCAGCTTTTAGTGGAAATTCTTCATGTTATTCATTAAATGATCTTTCCCTTTATTCCACTGAAGTTTATCAAATTGTTTGTCTCTTCAGGACAGTAATGTGTTCTGCTTATTTATTCATCCTCCACTGTTTTGACAATGCTTCCTGTTTTCAAGTMATCAGTAAATTTTGAGAACACCTTTCTGCTTTTAATTTTAAGGATTGCTAATGAAAATTTGTCTCTGATGATCCCATCAAATTGATATTTCTGTAGTACACTGTGCATTTCCATGTTAGTTGATAATTTAACTTAATTAGTCAGTTTCTAATTTAAGTGTGTAGATTTTTCATTTTACTCTTTGAAGAGTAAAGATCACTTTAGATCTGAGGCTAATTCATATTTAGGTCAATATGGCRGTTGTTTGGGCTCTCTGTTCTCATTAGTATTAGCACTTTCTTTCTTTGTATTGTCCATCCTCTCATCTTCCACAGTTGCAATATTGCTTGTCATATGGTTGTTTGTTTGATTTTTCCCTTTTTATACATTAAATCTGCAGGTGTGGAGATTAAAGAAGTCTCTCCCATTCTTCCCTATTCATTTCTAACTTAAAATTCTTATCAGCATTCATGAGAGTTTCAAACTGAGAAGAATAGTGCCACAACAGATGGACAGTTTGTCTTTTTTTTTTCCTTTTTTCAGTGAAGCACAGAATCAAACTCTCAGCACATTTATGTTAATGAAAGAGATATGAAGAAAGGAGAGTCAGCCTTGACTCACCGTGCCAGGTCAGTGCACCTGCACATGCCCAGGGTCAAGAGGCTCAGCCAAATCTTCCTGCCTGGTGGATGGAAGCCAAGAAGCACCTTCTACCCTATTACTTGCCATGTAAAGCTACCGTGATATTGCACTCCTGTGTCTGTTCAGAGCAGAGGAAGAATATATGAAAAGAGCCATAAGCTCCTCATATTGCATTAYAGAAACAACTGCTACTTATTGGCACACACAGTCACCATTATTCCTCAACTGACAAATTTGATTTGTGGCCTTTAATATCTTCAAAGTAATGCTCTTGGTAATTGTAGTCATGCTATTGATTTTCACAGAAGCATTTTGCTCCATATGAATCCATTACTTTTAAACCAATTAATCATGCATCGCTGACTCAACTGTAATGTAGTTTTAATGTGAATACTCAAGTAGCGCTCCACTTCAGGGTTTGTCAACAGCTTCCATCTGAAGACAATTTCAAAGCCTTAAGAAACTGCTTAATATAGTTATTGGATGCTCACCAGTTCACAAGACCCTGCCCCAGCTGTTTCATATATTTTATGCAGAACAAAATCTTCTAATTAAGTAGATGAAAGAAAAGAATTAACATACCACCTAGGGGACTCAACATACATGATTATTAAGCACTATAAAAAATGAAAAAGGCTTGCCCAGTTCAAAAAAAAAAGGGGGTTTTAAAAAGAGCTAAGTGGGGAAACAAATCATTACACCGCAACAAGGAAATGAATGGCACAGAGTTAGGCCAGTCTTTTTCCATGACTGATACTGGAGCGATTTGCTAAAAGTGAGATATAAAATTTTTGAAGCAACTAGGTGTTACGTGAACTTTCTCAGTCTGTTTCTGCTTCCCTTTTCAGGATGCTTTGGCAGAGGTATTCTCAGAGMGGCTGCGCATGCCTCTCTCATCCCTGCAGAGACTGGACACCTGTCACCAAACACAGGGAAGGGGCTTGCACAGCCAAAGCCAGTTTCCCAGAATAAGCCATGCCAAGAGAAGGACTTTTTTAAAAATACACTTAAACRTATACAAAAACTTTTCCCTGTGCAGCAATGCAGAGTGGTTTGGGATGTGKTTTTTTTCACATTCCTCACTGGCAATTCTAGTGTGGACCAAACTTTAGAGAACCCTCAGACTTCTACTGCTTAGGGGACACAGTGTCTACCACTGTACCAAGAGTGGTCCAGTAGCCTGCAGCCTCATACCAACACACATCCTTTTCTCAGGCATATACTTACGCTATATGTCTGAGGAGCAGATAGATAAGGATAGAGCCAGGGCATTGCACCTAACYGCTAGCTGGCAGTGGCTTTGGGATGGGGATCATATTTTCACTGCAGGTTTAATGTGACAAAATTAATGACAGAAATGACAGGACTTTTGCAGTTGGATACTCCCACCTACCCTTGCCTCTAACTTTCCTTGCCTGCCTGCAGAAACAGTTATCTTAATTAGGACATTTTCCAGCTTCTTCTGCAGAAAAGGCAAGTCTTTGAGTTCATCAGGAGAGGCGTTTGCTCTTTAATGGGCACCAGCCACATTAGATATATGGTCTTGTATACAAAATTCAAGTTATAGGGAAGTAGCCATCGCCTTAATATCAGCAGCATAGCCAGACTGCGAGAGTTAATCCATACTAAAACAGGGTCACAGGTCTGAGAACAGAGATCTTAAACAAACATAAGCCAAAGAGAGAATAGTAGGCTGTGCAGTTAAAAGCATATTAACCCAACCTGAATCAGACGTAAAGCTCTGGAGCAACTTTTGAAGAGGAAATGATTAAAGATGTGACRGTAGATAGAAAAACAATGCAGCATACCTGTCAGATGAGCCTAGTATCTTTCTTGGAAATTTTAAATGATATTTTTTAACTGTTCTTACTATGTATTATTAAGAGAGATCAAAATCTCATTTATCGAGACATCTGTGAAACATCTGCTATACAGCCATACATGAGATTTTTTTTTTTTTTTTTTTTTTGAAGACGACTCCAACACACACAGTGTGAGTAAAGACGCCTAAAGGGCAAATGGCAGCCGGATGTGCCGGAGGGAATAGCAAAAGGCTAGAAGAGGATGATGTGTAAAGTTTCCCAGGGACTGGTTTGGGATGGATCTAGATTAGTATTATCAATATTAATAGTGCAAGTGGATGAGTGCTGATGAGGTATGCCAAGCACACTCAGTATGAAGGAGACTGGCTGTCACACAGAAAGAGATGGTCCCAAGCACACGAGGAATAAGAGTGGAGTACTGTAAAAGACAAGGCCATGCGTTTTAGCATCAGTAATAAAAATGTGTGCTATAATCTAGGAATACTTCACCTGGAAAAAATACTAAAGGAACATAAGGATGTATGCATATGTGTATTTACTTAAATATAAACATGTGCACATACGTACATACATTCACAGATGTCTCCAAGCTTTGCAGCCATGATGAAGACAGGTGAAATGTTGGGCTGAATCTGTCAAAATAATGACAGCTACTGAGGTCTTGTACAATTCGAGTCACTTATGTATGAGAACATTGAATTTTAACTGGACTAGTCACGGGCAAGAGTTTTCAGGATGAAAGGAAAGGATGAAAGGATGAGAGGACCAGGACATCTGGATTTGTTTAGCCCAGCAAAACCCACAGGAAGAATGAGGCTCCTCTACATCCAGGGTGTAAACTCTAGGAAGAGAAGATCTGGTTCAGATAAAGAATAATAGTGGTACAACAATGAAATGGCATAAACTGACCAGGAATGCATTCGAATGGAAATCAGGAGATGACTTTTAACCACTAGTGAAGGGGAAGAACAGAAAGTGAGACCACAACCATCTCAGATGGGATCTATGACACTATGATTATGCAAAAATTCTTTCTTGACTTGTATGCCTAGGAAAAGTCACAAGCGAAGTAGMCAATACAGATAATGTAATGGTTGGACAGCAATAGATTTTGATGCTGGGATAAGAGATGCTGGATTCAGTGACGATGTCAAGACCAGCTTCAAGCGGACCCACTTCCATTGCAAATATTTTGCATAGCTGTATTATCAGATCAGATCAGATGGTATAAAAATGTATTACAAGAAGAAATTCTTTGCCTGAGGCCTCTAATGAAGACTTTAAATAAGTTCTCTTTGTTTTTGTTACTTGAAATAAATAAATAAATAATCAACACAGAAGTCATTTATATTGATTTTTCAATGTATCAGTCAAAATGTAAAATGTTTCCAGCAGATGGCATTGTTTATTATTTTCTGTATGATTTTTAACAGAGAAATAGAAAATTAATAACAATTATACTTATCATTATTTAACATTTTCAACATATTAAGAATTATTATTAACATCTATGTTGAAAAAAAATCTTCAGGCCTCAACAGCAAAGCATTACACAAAAATATAGAGAGACAAAGGTAACATAAATAGCACTCTGCTGTAAAGGACTCTAGAGTCTTCTTCATTACAAATGATAAAAAATAATTATGACAGCTTACCCAGTTCTCTGTGTGGGTAATAATACAACATCATTGTTGTATTTGAGGCAGACTGAGTCCATAAACTAGTGACTATGAGACACAAATACTGTGTGATTACTACCAGTATTGTTCACAGCATTTATCATGAAGTTTTAAGTTCTTTTAGACCACCATTCTTGGACATAAAGAGATAAAAGATGCATCTGCGCACGAATAACTAAGAATTGCTCATCAGCACTAATTTCATCTTACCTTGTAAAACTTCTTCTGGAGTGAATATATCTGATCTAATTCTGCTGTCAGTTACTCTAGTATAAATATCTGGCACTATTCCAGCAGGATCAGTGAAGACACGCCAGATTTACATCCAACTATGAGAACTGAACCAGACAAACTATTTACAATAGAAAAGACTTAAATTAGGCCTATTTCCTCTATATGAGTTATCTACAAAAGGCCTGAATTGTTTTACTCAAAATTTTGCGTGCTTCCAGTAGATTAGCTTCAATGCAGTGAACTCAGACAGCTTGTGACAATTCACCTCTTTCCTGGTATGACTAGGCAAAAAACAAAGATGATATTGCTTCTGCAGCCAGAGCAGAAAATGGCACTTTTTAAACACAGAATKAGGACCTACAAAGTCTTTATGTAAATAATAGCGTAAGCACATCTTAGCACAACGATTTAACTATTTCTTCTTCAATAAACAAATTATTTTATGCAAATATTCACAAAAAGTCGGTCAAAAGTCTTTTTTAATAGCAAACATACTTTTCACTTGAATGAGTAACCTCACCAACACAGAGGTATTAAGTATTTTCTCAGTGTAAGTAGAGATATTGACCAAACATTTCTCCATGCAGCATCACTCCTGAGGAGCAGCTTCTGGCTCCTTGACAGTTAGTTGCAGTGTTATGCTGTGGAGTGTTATTACAATTACAGAACTGAAGACATGTCATGATAACAGGAGGTAAGATTTTCTATATATTTATAAAGTTCTACTCATCTCTTGCGAGTAGCAACATATCCTCAGCTATAAAAGAAAATGTCTTCAATGTACCATGTTTATAGTATTATTTGTATCTTAGAATTATGAATGCAGGATAATAAAACATTTCTTAAGTACTAAGAAGTGATATGTTGCTTCAGAAATAATCCTCCAGGGATAAATCTAAACTGTCAGCCTTAAAAATCTTCACATAGTGAATAAACATAAGAGCAGGAGGGCTGTGGGGAGAGAGGTAAAGAAGTTATATTGCATCTTTGCAAATATGACGCTTGTCTAAACTTTTATTGATTGATTCGGACTTTGCAACTCGCATCTTTCAAAGGTTTGAAGAAGTTGACCCAAGGTTCACTTCTGCCAGGTTTAGCTTAAGAAACTGAAGTTGTGGGTGCACATGAAATATAAGAAGACATATAAGAAAGACATTGTTTTCCAGTTCTTACTTTTTTTTTTTTTTTTTTTTTTTTTTTTTTTTTTTTTTTTTTTTTCCAGTTCAGGACAGTTAAGTACTGTTTGAGCCAGAGAACACTAAATATCTATGGCCATAAGGAGTCTCTTACACAAGCCCATGCCCATTAGACTGTATCATTATTCCTATTAATTTTCCCTATACTTCCCTGCTGTACTGTTGTTCAAGCTCTGCCACAGAACCACCAGCGAGCAGCACCACAGCTGCCTATCTAAGCTAGGACCACTCCAAGCCTTCAGAAAAAAAGATCAGAAGAAAAATGTGCCTCCAACTACCATTTATTTTTTCACATTCTCATCAAATTTAGAGACAAACAGCTGCTAACTGAGAGTCACAATGCAGCGAGAGCCTGTTATACACGATTACATACTAAATATTAAACGCTGAGGTCAGACCTGATGTAGACCCAACATCCAGAGAATAGCTGCTTAATGCTCTTCATGTCCCCTTTGCCATTGGGRAGACTCTCTGTTGCTTTCGGGCAGTGGCTAAGACCAGAGGCCTGAGACTTCTTTAAAAAAAGATTTTCTCTTCATTTTTCTTTTTTAAAAAACATGGCATGGATCTGAGGCAGGCGATCTAGTGCATGTTGCTGCAAGGGATTAACCATTGGGACATCAGTTATAGAAGAATGCTTACAAATTTATAGGTGTTTATTAACATTTTACAAGTGTCTAGTACAGTGGCTTTTCTGCTGTGTGGCTGATATGTGTCCTGAATGTACAGTTCAGTGACTACAGGTTTAATACATGTTGTTCATGGACCTTTAAATTGCTTTTGTCTGAATTCGCTTTAAGCCATGTGAGCTGAACAGGTTCTCCTTGCACCCTGGCTGCGTGAGCCAGTACAGCCGTAGGAGAGCTAGCGCTGTGCTTGCTACCCTTGCACCATGGTAGAGGTAATTGCAACGCTGGGGCCACTCTCTCCCAGCAGGGATTTTATGGGCAGGATCTAACCCACCTTTCAATGCTTTCCCGGCAGTTATCTGTGGAGCAGAGCTATGCACCATGCTCTTTTCATTTGGGCTGAGAGTAATTCATTGCTACCTTTAGTTTCAAAGGCATATATTTTTTTCTCTCTTTCCAGTTGCCYATAATGGCTGTGTGGTATTGGATTATTTTGGATAAAAGTTTCAGGAGGAAGTAAATGAACTGGTGATTCTTAATAGCAGCTGTGAGAGCTATTTTCTTTGTTATTGTCATTTTGTTGCTGCTCCATGACTGAAGCAACAACTACAGTCTGATGGGTTAGAGAAATGTAGTGAAATGCAGAGCAACACTGACTATGTGCATATTAAAAAGGTACCTAAAATAGACTACAAAAGAATTTCAGGTCTCAGAATGTCACATTTCTAGGCAGGCTTCATAACAAGAACCCAGCTTCCAATCGCTGGTGATAAAAATCTTCATTATAGACCTAGCTAAAATACATTTGCAAATACTTATGTTCCAGATCAGCACACATGTCTGCCTAGGTGAGACATTGCAAATGATTTATACATAGAAGAAAAATGGTCAGAAAGGCTGTATCTTTCTGAATATCTTATGAATATTTCCACTGCATTACAAAAGGAAGGAGAAGGTTGCTTTGTTGACTGAATTCTGAAAGAGGAAAATTATGTATTTCTCAGGTCTACCATGAATTAACTTGAAACCAAGGTACATCCTTAGAATACATTTTTTTAATCAAAATGGTAAATATAGACTATTCTATGTGGCAGTGAATACTATATAATGTCATCTATTCTGCTTACAAAAGCAACAGCTAACTTTGCCCTAATTTATATTACATAAGCATAAAATGTACTCGCATATGTTCTGCAAGTTGCATGATGCTCTATTTGAGCAGTGACTCAGAATATCCTGTATCTCATGTCATTCTGTCATTCCATATTGACTTGCTTCTTTGGGCCAGAGGTGTTCCTGGTGGCACTTAACTTCACAGTTCACTGGTTGTCAACTATAACACTATTCTATGGAAATGAGTGTTGGAAAATCAATAGTTCTTTGTTGATTAATAACTGATTTTCCATCAGTCAAAACATTAGTGCTGATATGTTGCATTTGTCCCATCGTAATAGATAGTGCAGGTCACATACAGCTTGAAGCTCCACTCATGAAACATCAGCTCCAAACACTCCCCTCTTTTTCATTCTTCAAAGTCTTCTGACAGGAAATAAAGTCACAATAAGCGAAGAAAATAAAGATGCCTCAGAYGCTCTGCTCTTAAACCCACTGGCAAATGCAGGTACAGGGGCTTCGTGCTTCCCACTAGATGGTGCTGTAACATTTAATTTCCAATGGATAAACATTCGCAGAAAATTAAGAAAACCTGTGGGGATGTGCACTGAAGAGGAATGGATTGTAATTGAGAGGAGTTAACCCTTCAGCTTTGCTGGGCTGCAGTTTGGCCTGACTGTAGACATTTGAACAAAAAGTTGGAGCTTAATGGAGAGTTATGGCAAGCCCTCTTAGTTACACTTGGCTGAGCTGGACATGCACATTTCTGAATTAAGCACCTCCTAATGTCCCTGTTGAATATCAAAGGCAGCTGTTTATTCAGTAAGTATCAATTAATKTTCTGTGCTAAGAAAATTATTTTAATCTGTGCAGTAAACATATTCATAATGGTCTTCACAGTTTATTTTGTTATTTAAAGCATGGTAGGTTTTCACTCTAGACCATTTTATAATCTCTACCATCTATCTGATCTCACTGCACTAGTCAGGGAGGAGCTACATCAGAGCTCAACTCTGCTAAGTCCAGAAAAACACCAACACATCTTACAACGAGACATCCCAAGGAAGTAAGAGACAGAATATAGTGGGGTGGATAAGGCATACGACCTATGATCTGGTGATAGGGGCTCTAAATCTGTTGTGCCTTGCTGCACTGTCTGTAAAATGGGGACTGATACTTATCCTGGATCACAGGCAGGCTGTGAATCTAACTCAGGATGCTAGCAAGGTGCTCTGGCATCCTCAGGGTCTGTGAAACTACAAAGAGTTGTTCACTCTCGGAAAAGTGAAGTACTCTTTGCACGGGTAATTAAAAAGCGCTCCTGCATTTTGCAAATCTCTGCAGTAGAATTTCATTAACATAGCTTTTGAAAAAGCCTACTTCTGCTAGCACAGGCACATATGGATGTGCACTGAAAGCTGCCCTCACTACTGCTCCCCTCCTGTTTGGGATTAGCAGTTCAGCTCCCTGTATCCCTTGACTCCCCCCGGCCAGGCTCCACTTGAGCAAGAGAAAGGTCATGATRGACAGTGAGATCAAATGGTTCATGGGGTCTAAAGGCAAGAAAGGACTATTAGACCAGCTAGTCTAATCTTTGTTGAGTACATCTCCTTAAATCTATTCAAGTTCTCTTCTCAGCCCTCAATACGTGTATTGGTGAAGTATGTTGTCTCACAAAGTATCCAGCCTTGATATGAAAACCAAAAATGGATAGTCCGCCATTGCCTTCTGCTGCACTACTGCTATGACTTTGGCTTTATCTGTCTGCCACTGGTTCTTGTAATATCTTTCTCCATTAGTTGAAAGAATTCTTTAGCACCCAGGTTTTTCTTCTCTTGAAGGTATTGATAACTGTAAGGCAGTGTGGGTTATGTCTCCTAGCAAGGAGAAGAAGGCAGGCTTGTCCTTTGCTGCAAAGCAATCTCTCCAAGCCTTGCTTCAGCTTCATGAGTTTTTCTGCATTGCTCACAATTTTTCAATAAATGAATGTGACTGCCCTCAGTTCTTACAGATATCAGCATCTGTGTATGACATGTGAAATGGAAATGTTGCCAGCATGTGCAGCAATGTGATGTCAAAAGTCCTGACTCTCATTCACATTGAGAGACCTTTATCTAACTCTGGCAAATTACATTACATTTACATATAAGTTAATGCTCCTCTAAAATGCCAGTGTTGTAAAGGGGCCAGAGTGTAAATAGGAAGTAGACACTCATTTATTCATACTGACTTAATACTAATATACTGGCCGCACTCTTAGGGTTACTGCACTCCTGCTTCTTTTATACTATTAGAAGCAYGCAGTAACAAGCACTTACATACCCTGAGCCTGCTGTGCAAGCATTTTGCTATTTTATATTGTAGTACAAAGATTTATTTTTGTCTTCTTTTACTTAGTGAGGGCAGAAGTGCAGTTCCTGAAGGGGCTGCTGCTATATGTTAGAGTGGAGGTGGGAGACCTGATTTACTTCTCTCCAGACCTCTGTTACCATAACTTCATTCACCCGTTCACTGGATTCATTCCTGATATACGCCAACATTAATAAAATAAGAATCAGGCCTGCTGCTTGTGCCCTAAATTACCCCCTAACCACCTTTCTAAGATATTCTTGATTCTGCACTTAGAAATTTCCTTTGTTTCTTTTCAATATGTCATTAGTAACAGCTAAATAGGGGGCCTGAAAGGTGAGAAATACATCTGCATTTCTAAGCATGGCATGCTTTCTTTCCTTAAAAACACTTACATGTGGCATCTACTTTTGCCTGAGTCATTAATTCCCCTTATACAGAGACTGCCTCCATTATTTTTATACTCTGTTCTTGATGTTTGCTTATACTGTCCCTGTTTTCCATGTCAGAGAGCACAAAGTGTTGTACCCCATTAAGGATGACTAATACATGGACAGAGAGAAAAAAAAGAGAGATTAAGTCATAAAGAAATGCATACTAAAAATATTGCATAGTACTTAACAGAAAATCCTGCTGCTCAAATGAAAGCAATCTGTGAGAGGAGACTGACTATTAGAAAGTGAATGCACGTGACTGAGGTGGAAATACAATTAAACCACCAGAGTAAAATAACAGAAAATGTAGTAGTAAGGTTAATAWTAAACTCCAGTCATGAAAGCACAAAATGTAGAAGGGAAATTACACTGCCACTCGTAATCTCTTTATTAGAGAACTCATTAAAACCAGAGCAGTATTACTTCTTCCCAYGGAAAATTTGGAGGGGCATGAGCAGGTCCCTAATGCAAAAACATAACTGCTTCTAACTTCCCAGAGAATCCCGTGTGGGCACAAAGGAGGAAAGATCCCTCTGCCAATGTTAATGTAATATTTTCATTAATTGCTTTATATGCCTACTATGCGTGTGCCTCACAAACACAGCTTATTGCTCAATACTACTCCCTTGGATTTCTTTTATCTCATGCTGCCTCACATATTTTGCAATTTGAAAGCTCCTATTTCAATTTCATGACAGAACAATCTGTAGCAAAATCTTCTCTCCTCTCTGCTTCAGCCATCCTAKCTCATTTTGCTCTTGCTTCACCAGTATGCAGAGCCCTTCATCTGTCCCGGCCTTCCAGCTTCATGCTTCTCACTCCCAAATTCCCTGTTTCCATTCCTTTCCACCCTTCTCCCCTCCTGCCTCTGCCTTTATTTAAAGGTGAACCTACTTCTCTGTATGTAGCTGGTTCATGGTGTGGATGGAGATGTAAAAAGACCAGAGAAATCAGCACTTTTAGAGTGGAGAATAAGGAGACTCAGGATATTCAAAATTAGAATGAGGGTTTCTATACGTATAATTTTCTGCCTAGAAAAAAGGGAAATAACAGTGGCAGAAATTCATGATGAAAACAATACATTTACAAAAACATTTCAGCTTTATTTTTTATTAAAAGTGAATGTTCTGTCAATACAATTTGCTGAGACTCAGAGACCTTTAAATAATTAGAATAACTTTTCTGCATCTAATTTGAAAAGTGCAAGGGTTGCCAAAATAGATGTTATTGTTTCATTGTATTCCTCTGGGGGAATATTACAAGCACACACTCAAATATGCATTAATATTTAGAGCTTGTAATCCTTAGCTGTTATTTTTCGACTAGAGAAACTCAAGATGAAGATATCAGCGCAGAATTTCACAAAGGGATTGTTTTTCATCTTTTCTGTTATTAAAGTATTTTAAATGATGCACGAGTGTTACAGTGCCCAATTAAATGTAATCTTGAATTTTTTAAGCACATATGCTAAGCCCTCAATTGCACAGAGACAGACTTGCAAAGACACAGCTGGAGTTAGGTGCACAGTCCTTGTTGACTTTCAAAGCCTTGTAAAACCTTGTTCAAAGCTGCAAATGGTGACTTTGTTCTATGAATTTTCTAGATGTAAAAACCTACTTCCTCTGTGTTTATTTACTGTCCCTTTCTGTACTTTTAGATTTTAAATATTTTGGAAGAGGGATTCTACTTCAGTAAAATATGTGCTTCTCTATGACGGACCAGCACACTCAACATGAAAATGTGTGGTTTACGGAAAATATCTGCAGTATTTACGTTAACCATGGGTTGGTGGTCTAATATATGACTAATATGTTGGTGATGTGGWCAATTTACATAACCTGTAAAATGTTTTATACCACACTGTTTCAACAGCCTGTGCCTCTACACAGAAAACACATTTCTTCCACAGTGTAGCAGGCACACCCGGACCACACTGGAGGAGATCAGCAACACACGTGCTCCCAGGCCAGTCATCCCTCCTGAGGACACATCTTCTTTCTGAGGAGACGATAGCCTTTCCTCCTTGCTGCCTCCACGATGAGAGTTAGAGTTTTTCAATTGACTCTCTCATGCTGAAAAGGGAAATAAAAGGTGAACATAAGGGTACTGGAAGGCAGCTGAAGCTGTGACGTCCTGGCTCCAGCAGCCATGGGATAAGACCATTCACATAGACGAGGAAAAGCCAGAGCAAAGCAAAAAGTCAGGGAGTAATATTTATGAGAGCAGAGCTGTTTAACATTTCATGGTGTCTTAATTTCCATGTTGGAGATACTTCTGAAAGAGGCATACGGATGAGCAGCAGCTTCTTTTTCAGAAGCTTCCTTCTGCTCCAGCTATTTGTTTGACTTGCCACTGGCAGCATTTGGGCTTGCATACTATTTTCTCTTTTGATTTTGCTAGATCTCTGCATCCTGGGGAGGCCTTGGGGAGCTTCTTCCTCTTTTGCCTGCCTTTCTTGATGCTGCTGTCTATTTTTCTGCAAATTGTTTTTTATGCTGCTGCAGTGGGTCTTCACACTTACAAWTTTTTTCCAAGATTTACAGTGCTATAATAGCCCCCAGTAAGAATACACTGGAAGCAAAGAAGTTTGTATGAACCAAATCTGGACAAGAGAAAGTGTATTTGAGAGATGTCATCAACACCTAGCTCACAGCAGCATGGTAGTCAAAACACACTTTAAATCCTCCCATCAGAGCACATCATAGAATCACAGAATCATAGAATCAGAATAGAAGGTTGAAAGGGACCTCTGGAGATCATCTAGTCCAACCCCCCTGCTCAAGCAGGGTCAACTAGAGCACATTAGACAGGGTTGCATCCACATGGGCTTTGAATATCTCCAGAGAAGGAGACTCCACAACCTCTCCGGGCAACCTGTTCCCCTGACCCCTTGAAAGGCTGGTTGAGGAGGCTGGGCCATGATAAGGAAGGCCATGATGCAGGAGAGTGCCTCCAGGCACACCAGCTCTGTCCCAAAGGAAGCACCTCAAACTATRGGTTCATAAACTGAGGGGAAAAGTTTAAATGACTGGAGAAGGTAGAGCCCACATTTTATTTACTGTCTTTGTGATTAGTTAGCCCTCACTTAGGAGAAATATGGGGCCAGTGCTTGCACAGCCCTCCAGGGCTCCCAGCAACACCTGCTGCCTCCTGGGGAGGATTTCAGGCCACGTGAAAGCACTACTGGGTACACCTACTGTGTGTAGGACGAAGTTAATTGCTGAGCCATACAGTCAAGGACAAAATGTGTTTGGGGAACATGAGGGTCAACGGGGAAGTTTTCGGAGAGTTTAGATGCTTGCAGGATTAAGTTTTTGCTGACAAGAAAGGTTTGGGGATGGCGTTGGGTCATAATGTTGGACTTAGGAAAATCAAATCTTTTTATAAGCTCTAATCTTAACAGTGGATGGTAAAAGGGGAAGAATCACTGTTGTGCTTTTCAACTGACTTTGTAGTTGTACAGTCATTGAATTTAATTCTTTTCTAGTTAAGCTTAAGGAGAAACACTTGAAAAATTGTAAATAAGAAGTGACAGAATCCAGGCCTTAAACAYCTACTCTGATAGCCCAAGAGAAAGCTTGTAATAAAGAGGAAAATAATCCTTTGACAGAAAATAAACCTTAAGAAACACATAGGCAGAAGCTGAATATATGCTGAGATTCAGTGGGAAGAAGAGCCCTTTCCTCTGGGACCACAACTGGATCCAGAAAAAAAAGAAAAACCAAAAAACCCACTCTCAGATCTCCTCCTGAAATCATGCAGCATGCAGGCATTTTGAGATCCCAGAAGGCCTCCTGCTTCCTCCTGCAGTGGGTGAGGTACTCAGTGTATGGCTTTCTTAGCTATGAAATTTAAATAATTTAACTATAAATTGCTTTACAAACAGCGACTGGCATCTCGTATTTTAGTCAGAGTCAGTGGTGATGTGACCAGGTTTCCTGGAAATGCATTCAGAAGGACTTCTATTGATTTAGACTTTCACAAAGATCTATTATTCCTAGCAAAATTCTCCAGGGGGTAAAGTTTGTTTTTTCAGACTATAGCTTTGCCAAAAAATTCTGTATAACCTATCAGACAGGGTACTTGATAAAACCAGTTTAAGGAAGATAGAGACATTTCATTTGGTTTAGAAAATAATGTAAGAAAATTCTATTATTCTGGATGTTTGATTTTATTTTTCCCCTCCCAGTTTCACCTCACACAGGCATTCCTCTGCTGTGAGACTGGTAGGAGTAACTGAGTTTGACTGTGACACATGGTAGAGCTGTGAATTATTTTGGCCCCAGCCTTGCAATAAACTCTGTGCAGGTATAGCGGTCTAATCTACATTGGACCTTAATAATAAGCCCATTTAATCTGAACTCCTATGTAAACTCATGCAGAGAGCCTGCTAGCTACCTCTTAGGCTCCTCAGTTGTTGGAGGCAAGAGCTGAGCTATGGGAATCCCCCAGGGACAGGAGTCCTACAGAGGAGGGAGCTTTATGCCAGCCTCTGCTGGAGTTTGGGAAGAAATAATTTGCCTTCTGCAGGACGCACTTGCCTTTGTTTGAAAGACCAATAGGGCCATTTCTGTTAAGATACATTTTGCATTCGGGGCTGATAAAGTCCTGTTATCCTTTTATGCTATCTGTTAAACAAGAGCATTGACCAAAACTCTGTATTCAACAGGTTTGACAGCGAGACTCAGGGCAAAGGAAAAGGGGAAGGGCAAAGGAAAAGGCCCTCAGACCTCAGGGCTCTGCATCTGAGTTCCCTGGACTGGCATCACCTCCTGGCCCCTTGGAGGCTGAAGGGCCTCTGGAGGCTGCAAAGGGTCCCCTTCAGCAGGCGCTGACAGGGAACAACGCAAAGCCAAGCAGAAGAGTCAGCCCCAGTGCCCATCTATTTCCCATTTCAATCTTATTTCCTCCTTTTCTTCTTATGCCTCCAACACTCCCCTCCCCAGTCCCCTACAAAGTTCTCTGTTTTCTATCTTTCAGGGTTTTTTTCTGTGTTTCAGGAAGAGTTTCTCTTTGAGGGTACCCAAATAATGCAGTTCAGTCTCTCACATATCTGGGCTGGACCTTGAGCTAATGTCATTCAAATTTTTCAGGACAGAATGCTTAGATAGTTTTAATACAGTGAAAACTTTTGCCAGCAGCTCCTGTCAGAAAAGTAACATCACTCCCTCTATATTTACTCTGCCTAATCTTTATTTTTTGAAATCTAGGAGACTGGACAACCTTTATTTGGTGTTTGTTCTTATTTAAAATTTTACATGTTCCTTATATCGTTTTAGTGTCTGCTTCTTTTTTATGTTTTCTCCCTGTTGTAATGTTAAGAAAACATRCAAGCAACCTTTATTTCCAGATAGTAATTGAATAATGGTCTGAATAATGAAAAGGCCTGTTTTATTGCATTGCTGTCTATAGCAGCAATATCTAGGTCTAAAAAGCATATAGTACCCTATGGAGGAGAAAATGCCTGTTTATCACAAAAAAGCCTATTTAGCATTGAATGAAGTCTTTTAGTTTTCTGAAGGAGCTTAAAAAACCCCTTGCGCTTCCTTACTTTTCTGTCTCTATGTTATAGTCATTTATTGTCTCTGTTTCAATTTAGATTATGAATTCTTTGTGATTGCAGTCCTTGTGTTTATAGTGCAGCTAGTGCAGTGAGGCCTTCATCCTGTGTGATTATCCTTTTGCAAAGAGGCAGTGCTCAAATATGGATGAATGCATTTATTTATACTGTAGTCATATGAATTACACAACGTGAATGTCCTATTGAAAGCTTTGGACAAACTGTGGCTGATTGTCTAACCCTGCTAAGTCTGCCTGCAAAGCTACAAGCAACTTCCAGAGAGCTAAAATTTCACCTTGAAATTCTGATGACACTTAGCATCCAACTTGAAACTAGGAATATGTGAATATGCATCAATAATGAGAGCCTGGGTATTAGTGAAAGAAGCATATCCAGGGTACCATGTGATGTTTTGCATCTATCACATAGGAAAACATTCTAGAATAAGAAGGAGGAGCTGTGTAAAAAAAAAATCCTATAAAAAAAATTGTGCAAGCATAAATTTGACATGAGTCACAGAAAGGTGGAAGAGCAAGAGGAATGTGAACAAATAAGGATGAGCATTACTAAGTGATGTTTCCAAGTACGGATATTAAGTAAATTCCAAAGGTATTTTTATCCTATGTTCAGCCTGTGCAAATTTTATTCCTGCATGCTATAAATAAAAGTAGAGGTGAAGACAATGAATTATGAGGAAAAGAAAGGACTAGCAGCCCCAGATCTTAAAATGATACATAATTTAACACTTAATCCTTGAAAAGATTCTGAGAAATGACTCAGGCTTTTCAACAAATGGTGATCTATAAAGAACTGATCTTTTCATGGGATGACTTTGGTGACTGTGACTCCATCTCTACATTTTTAATCTAGCTAGCAAGTGTTATAAAAGTGAATTTAATATATTTATCATATAGAGCTCAGTGTGGAATTTGAAATCACTGTGCTGTGCTTGACCTGTAGCAGGGTTGTATACTGCTCTACAGGCGAGGTCTTCTGAAAGTCTACATTTTTAAAGTAATATGCAAAACYGACCTTTCATGAAGTTCCTTTTTCCCTTTATTCATCACAAAAAAGTTAGTTTTGATGAGATACCTCTTGCAATTAATTTCAGTAAAAGCACTGGAGCAAAGGCCAGACCATCTAGATACGCGAGGTGTCTTCATGTCTGTTGGCTCTAAGGAAGCTTAACCAAGAGTATTTTAGGAATTATCCTGAGCAACCTCTAAACTGTTAATGAACATTTCTGAGAATTTCTGGAGAACAGGGGTCCCAGAGGACTGGAAAAAGGCAAACAAGATCTATCTTTAGGGCAAGACTAGCAAAGGGACTGAGAGACTTAATGACGATCAATGAGTTTAACTTCAGTTGTTTGTTAGAAATACTTACTAAATAGTCACTTAATAACCAACTAAACAGACAAAATATAGTTTTGCTGAGAGCAAATCACATGGTAYCATTCTGATAAAATTCTTTAACATGGTTAGAAACCTAGTAAAATAGGGCAAATCACAGATTTGTCCCAATCTGATCAATTTTATTTTGCCGCAGAAAAGGATCTAGAAGATTATGATGGAGTGCAACTGAAAGTACAATATATAGCACTGCTACAAGACATTCATATGCCCTTTTGGGATGCATTAACAGGTAGAAAAATATAYGAAGTAGTTCTTTTACTCTGCTTGGTACTAGTGACCTCAGCTGGAATATTGTGTCCAGTTTTGGGCTGGTATTTTTAGAAGAACATACCTCTGTGAATCATGAAGTTCAGAGGTGAACAACACAAGTAGTAAGAAATATGACTTYTTGGGAATGGTTGAAAGAACTCTGTCTGTATTTTCTAGAAAAAAGACAAGGATGGTATGAGTGTTCATATACACAAAATACATATTCTACCTCCAAAACTGGTAGGAAAATAAGCAATCTTCATTGCTGAGAGCAAAGATAATTTAGATAAATTTTAAAGGAAGAAACACCTTGAACTGAAGGGACAACTAAGTACTGGCTATCTCAAGGGCTGATGCCATCCCCTGCAATGGAGTTTTTAAGAGCAGCTAAAGATGGTGTAAATCTACCTGATTTTGTCTCAAGAATGAAGATGGCCTAGATCAGCATAGCTTGTTCTGCTGACCATCTGTAGATTACTYGGGCAATTTTTCTAGCCTGCTCCCAGCCTCCTCAGAAGTACAGCATGAACTGTCTAGGGGTGGCWTCCTCTGCCCAGCTCATAGTTTCATAGAGAGCTTTCTCATATGGTGAGTGCAGGTTGGCTTCCGTGCTCAAAGAAGGACTAGAGCCATTCAAGGAGGACAGTGGTTGTGAGCAAGCTGCTGCCAGTGCAATTCATCTAGCTCAGAGTTCACTATCTGCTCAAGACTGAGGTTTATCCGGAAAAGAGGGGAGCCAAGGAAAGGTTGTGTGAAACATTGGGGTAGCAGCACTGTACCCCTTAAACTGCAATCAAAGGATATGACTGAACAGATATTCCTGGACTTAAGATCTCTCCACTGAGGTCCTGAGATAGCTGATGACCCATGCACCTAAGGTTCAGTGGTCCATAACTGGTCTACATAATCATCATATAGTTGTTCCCCATTAAAGATTTGCCAATAAAGCTAGATGGTAGTCTGGGAAATATTCCAAACTTTGGCAGTGATCCACTGGTTCAAAATGTGTGGAAATCATTAGATGAAATGACCTCTTGAGGTCATTTTCAACTTTACATGCAGAGGTTTTTCTGGAGCAGTAGAGTAATTTCACTCTTCCTTGGAATAACAGCAGGAGTAAAAATGAAAGAGCAAATAATGGATAAAAAAAGTCATACTTTCAGTATGTGTTAATGATACAGCAAGTCCATGAGACTTCTATTTATGTTATGCATAATAGAGTGTTAATGCATATTTGAGAGAGATGGTATATTAAATTATGCCATCTGAGAATTACATAATTTCTTATCTTTACTGAAAACTTTTTGCAAATACCTAAACTGTTAAATTGCATTACTTGAGAATTGAAGATAGTGTAATCTTCAATTACACTAGGGGGGGAAGGTTGTGACAAGTACAACTATTTGTCTTGTTTTCTCATAGAGGATGAGATGCCTTATTTTTCTCAAATGCCGTAACTGATCAAGGATTTGTAATAGATCAATAATCTTTAAAACAATATTATAAATCTGGATAATTATAGTTTCATCTGTCAGGAAAGAAAAGTAAGAAAAGGTTCTGCATATGTTATCTCGCTGATACATACTGTATTTTACCCTGCAGAGCAAGAAATCTGCTGTGGAAAGACCCAATTTTAATGCTTCATGCTTTAATGTAAGAAAGACAAGATATCATAGAATCATAGAATCAGTAAGGTTGGAAGGGACCTCTGGAGATCAGCTAGTCCAACCYCCCTGCTCAGCAGGGTCACCTAGAGCATGGCAGACGGTTGCGTCCAGGCAGGCCTTGAATATCTCCAGAGAAGGAGACTCCACAACCTCTCTGGGCAACCTGTGCCAGGGCTCCGTCACTCTCACAGGGAAGAAATCCCCCCTCACGCTCAGCCAGAACTTCCTGTGCTTCAGTTTCTGCCCATTGCCTCTTGTCCTGTCACATGAGTCAACTGAAAAGTTTGTGCCCATCCCCTTGACACCCTCCCTTCAGGTACTTGTACACATTGAGAAGATCCCCCCTCAGTCTTCTCTTCCCCAGGCTGAAGAGGCCCAGCTCTCGCAGCCGTTCCTCATAGGGCAGGTGCTCCAGCCCTCTGATCATCTTTGTAGCCCTGCTCTGGACTCTCTCCAGTAGCTCCAGGTTTATCCTGTACTGGGGAGTCCATACTCCAGATGAGGCCTCCCCAGGGCTGAGGAGAGGGGCAGGATCACCTCCCTCAACCTGCTGGCAGCAGTCTTCCCAATGCACCCCAGGAGACCATTGGCCTTCTTGGCCACAAGGGCACGTTGCTGGCTCGTGGTCAATTTGTCATCCACCAGCACTCCCAGGTCTTTCTCTGCAGAGCTGCTCTCCAGCAGGTCAGCCTCCACCTTGTACTGGCGCCTAGGGTTATTTCTCCCTAGGTGCAGGGCCCTGCACTTGCCCTTGTTGAACCTCMTGAGGTTCCTCTCCGCCCAACTCTCCAGCCTGTCCAGGTCCCTCTGAATGGCAGCACAGCCCTCGGGTGTGTCAGCCACTCCTCCCAGCTTGATATCATCAGCAAACCTGCTGAGGAGACACTCCATCCCCTCATCCAGGTCATTGATGAATAAGTTGAACAGGATGGGACCCAGTCCTGAGCCCTGGGGGATGCCACTAGCCACAGGCCTCTAACTAGACTCCACGCCACGGATGATGACCATTAYGTTGGGTTACATCAACACATAGGGTTGGATAAGGGCATATATTTACTTGGGACCTGCTACTGTGCTTATCAGAGAAATCCCCTGGCATACAAAGGTCTGGCACAGCCTTGTTCTGTGGAGGACAGAGACTGCACTAGCTGAGAATATGCCACAGGCATTACCTGAATTTACAGTCCTATTTGGAAGCCTCAGCAGAGCACTGCATGGGTGGCCCATCTCTGATGCAGGATAGTGCTTTCATCCAACCCTAATAATTAAATGGCAGAGTATGCTACCATGTTCCTGTTGCTGTATCCAACCCTCACCCTTAAAATGATAAGAAATCAAAGTGTCTGAACATGGTGAATAGGAATGTAAGCTGTTTATATAATCACTGTTTATGTTCTGTTAGAGGTGACAAAATCATCAAGAAAAAAATTGTCAGTGTTGATAAAGAGCATATCAGTAAACAGCAGATTAAACAGGACACAGAGAGCCTTACAGCCCAATTATACATAATTTGCCATGGACATGATTTGAGAAAGAAATGYACACAATGACTTAGAGAAAATTGCTTAGCTTGACCATACCCTTATTAACAAGACAACAGTGCCTGAGGGCAAACTGTCCTTGAAAAATATCTCCTGAAAATAATAGTGTGTTATTATCCTTTGCCTTGTGATGAAGAAGATGCCTTTCCTCCCACTCCCCAGCCTCTCTAAAGTTTGACCATCACTGGAGCCTCTTCAAAATCTACCTGACCTACATACTTGTACACAGCTGCTTTGAAGAGCCAGWCTACACCATTAATCATTATAGGCCTTCAACAGTCAGTTTTTCAAGATCTATGCAGTGACTTCCTCCTGTTTCACAACCATGATACTGTGGATTTGGGAGGCTCTCCCAGCTCTGAGATACCTTTTTATCCAATTAGCATTCTTGCATCTTGCAAGGTTATTCCCACCATTTTCTGCACTTATGCATTGACTGCAAGTACAGAGACAAATCAGCCACATTGCCAGAGAAGTGAATGTATCTACCAGCAGTCTAAGGAAAATGACTCTATAACTGTACTTTATCCCASTTGTTTATGAAAAGCGTGCATTTTATTCTACCACACCTTCAGCAATGGCCCCATGGGGCATTTTGTTGACCACGTTTAAACATGACAATCAGCTTTCCACGAAGTTTTCAAAATCAGAACATACTGAGGTAGATAAAGATGTTGACTTGTTGTCCATTGTCTTCATATCACGAAAAAKGGGTATGAAAAAAGTTTTACAATGCCATTAAAGTAACATGAATATTAAAGACAGTGTCAAAAATGATAGCCTAGGAAAGACTGAAAGGTGCAACACCTTTTCTAGTGGCTTAATCTTTCACAGATGAACTGTTAGCCCTTGCCTAGTGGACTTCAAAATGAATAATGAGAGAATACATGAGGAATGGCTAGAATAGAAAAAGAATATGTTAAGAAATATTCGGATAAGTTAGGAAGGACTCAAATTACCTTGGCCTTTGACAAAATCTCAAAAATCACTGAGCACCTTGTGAGTTCCTGGGAAATAGGGGAAATCCCCCCAAACTGGAGAAGGATAGCCATATTACCATCTTAGAAAGAAGACAGTAGGTTTATATAGAGAATGTCTAGCTAGGGAACCGTATTATAGAAAAGGACCTGCAATAGAGAACAAATTGAACATAACTTCAAAGTGATTTTTTCATTAATAAGGAAAAAAATCACTCTGGGATGTTTGAATAGGGGTAACATATGAAAGACATGGGTGATAAATACTGTCCTTCACAAGGCAAAGTCTTAGAGCAATATTACTAGTATCAGAGAGTATTTTTTAAAAAATATATGGGTGTAATGAGAAGACATTTATTTATTAAGAAGGTAAAAAAAAATCTATAAAAATGATTTATGTATAAAAGTTGAGATGAAGGGGAAGTGTAGGTGCTAATTGTGTAAAAGGTAGCTATAAACAGGGAAATGGTCAGTTATTTGCCATTTGAACTGAGAAACTAATCTCTGAACATACAGGAACAACAAGGCTTATGTAAAAATTAGGGAAACCTTCCTACCATCAAGGTAGTTTGGTACTACACCAGGAGATAGTTGGATCCTCATCACTGGAAGTTTTAAAAATAGATTAGACAAATGTTTCCTTACTTGAGAGCAGTAGTTGGACTACATGACCTTTTGTGCCTAGCATTTCTGTAATTTGTTTCTTCTAGCACATACCTTGATTTTTAAGCAATCTATTTCGTGGCACATTCAAATTCCAGCTACAAGCTCTTTGTTTGGTTGGCCATATGCTTTTGAGCACAAAATTGTGTGCTGTGCTTGACAAGATGAAAGGCTCCAGGGACATCCAGTTGGAAGAACACAAAGAAGAAATACGAGGGAGACGAATGAAGAGGAAAGGAAGAATATATTAGCTAACCAGCTCAAAGGAAGTGTTGCAAATATCACCACCAGCTCCTCTTGTCTTTGAGCCCAGCTAATCACAGGCTGAGTCTGCAATCTTAACACAGGGGTATAGTGTAACATGTATATTTACGGTATTGTGACCACTGCAGGGGTTTAATGAGTATTTCAATGTGGGAGAAGACACCATGAACAGATGGAAAGGCAGCAGTAATCCGTAGACATATTGATGAGGCATACTGGCCAACTGGGTGCTGACCAAGCCCAGCTGTCCCTCTCTCTCCTCTAGTCTGTTTGGGAGAAAAAGAGGCAGTTTCAAGTAACACTCTGTGTGAATTTATGATTAATGTCGATGTAGTGTGACCATTTTTCCAGACCCCGTCTTATCCATAACCAAGATGCCATTTTCACTGCCCAGGAATTGCCACCATTCTCAGAGCTTGCACCATGATGCAGCACAATAATTTTCCTTTTGGTGCTGGGTCAGTGTAGAGAAGGCTGCCTCTGGGAGAAAAAAGTGAGCCCAGGGAGGAGAGGGTAAAAGATACCTGTTCTCCCATAGCCTTGGTAAATCTTCTGCTGTTCTGGGCCTACAAGGTTATTGGACAGAGTTTGTATCTGCACACATGCCTTTTTTACGTTGCCTACCTGGTAAGTCTCATWAAGTTCTTGTGTAATTACTGTATACAATTAATACGGTAAGGAAGAGAAGCTTACTTTGGCTCAGCCTAAACCTTCTCCCAATCAAATTCAGCTGAAAACTACTCACTACTTTAATACTAGAAAAGAGTGCTTGCAGAGAAGCTTGCCTCAGTTTAACTGTATCAGTTTAAATTCACATCTGGCTACACTCTACCATTTGTTGTGTGACCAAGGACCTTATCAAGGATCACAGAATAGTTGGGATTGAGAGGTACTTCTGGAGACCAGYTGGTCCAACCCCCATGCTCAAACAGGGTCACCTAGAGCAGGTTGTCGAGGAACATGTCCAGTTGGTTTTGAACATCTACAAGGATGAAGACTCCACAGTCTCTCTGGGCAACTGTTCCAATGTTCAAYCACCCTCACAGTAAAGTGTTTTCTTGTATTCAAATGGAAGTGGTATGTAAGTCTCAACACTAAGGCATCAAGGATGTAGCAAGGTCTAGAGAAACTGGAGCAGAGTTCCAACAACTCTTATGAAAGGTTTTTATAAAAAAAATCACCGTGTGGTGTAAGAAACCATTTTTGTTATGAGGAATGACTGGTAGTAACCTAGACCTGTTCCCTGTCTAACAGTATTTCAGTAAGTGTGCAGTGCCTTAGAGCAGCATTGCAGCTTCAGATCCAAAGAAAAGCTTGTATGGATAAAAGYCTGTCTGTTTGTTGTTCTGTTTTTGGTTTGTTTTGCCTTTTTTTGAGGGGGGGCCTTTTTTTTTTTTTTTTTTTTTTTTACTGTATCAGTAGATACTACTTCTTAACAAGCTTGCCTCACATATGCTAGGACGCTAGGGCTATAGCAACATTACTTCATTAATACCACATTACACTACAAAAAGACACTGAATAATACATTCCACTCTATCAGTTCCAGGGCCAAGGGCCAAGTAACCTTTTTTCATTCTGAACCTTCATCATATAACTTTTAACACATATTTTTAACATATCCACAGCCTGCTCAAAATATAAGCAAGCTGGCCAGATACCAGGACTCAGGTAGAACTCACTGACTTCTGAAATTAGTTATATGAATATGGATGAGGAGTAGCCGAAAAACGTAAGGATGATCCTCTTAGTATTATCTGAAAAGGGACATTTAAAAGAACATGAAAAGTACAAATGCTGAATTATAATACGAGTGCTCAAAGAGACCAATTTAAGGTTCAGTCATCAACCTTTATTCTGATATTTCCTATCTTTGAATGCTTGATTTTGCATTTTGCTAATATCCTTGTTACACAGGTTTTGTGTGTGCAGTTTTCTAGGTTTAAAAGCAAACAAATCCTTTCCCTTCTGTGCAATTACATTATTTCTGCAGGCTATCTCCAGAGAGGAAACCTTTCACTCCACCCCATAGACCTTTGCCACTTGAGCAAATGTTGTAGTTGTGAAATGTCATCTAGAATGTGGCTCAGCATCAGTGGGACACCCGCCATTTTCAAGGCTGTTTGTTGCCAGTAGATGGTTTGTGAGACCCTTGATTTCTGCTCAGACCAGCATCTGGAGGACCTCAATGAACAGATTCTT
Source organism: Rhea americana (assembly GCF_003343005.1). Classification (NCBI taxonomy): domain Eukaryota; kingdom Metazoa; phylum Chordata; class Aves; order Rheiformes; family Rheidae; genus Rhea; species Rhea americana. The sequence continues at coordinate 1,936,792 of NW_028186590.1, read as the reverse complement.
GGTGTGTCCATTTCCCACCTCTTCCAATCATGATCACTGAAACCCATCGCACATAGGAATAAACAAATCTCTTCAGAGTTGAGGCTTCAGCTCTGTGTTTCAAACATATTTTTCCTTTTTTATAATGCACTTATTTGCATTTCAAACAGTATTTTTTTTGTGATGGCTTCCATCACAGCTATGGCTATCCTTGTTCCCTCTGATTGTCCCACTCGCACCATGTCAAACCTGTCTGACTTTGCTCTGCCCTTATAGGGCATTTCTGACTTCTAGGAGGCAGGTATGACACCCTGCTCATATCAACTGCTTTGACCATAGAGGTCCAAATGATATTTGCAGCAATTCTTTCCAGGAATCTGTAGCTGGTTGCTATAGTGATAAACAAGTTGGCTTATTAGGAAAAGGAACAAAGCACTAGAGAAAATGATTTCAAAATGGCCTACATGCATACATAAACATGCAATCTTGTTCTTCATTACTAGCTCAGACAGCTGGTTTCTTGTTTATGGAACAGCACAAACCCCAAATACATTATTTTAGCAAGTCCAGCCTGGTCTCCGCTGCCTGTCTTTCCTGACAGACCTATACTTCCTCTGTGTGTGTGGTGTTCCTCTGCTTCTGAGGAAAGTTAATTTTTCTTGGGGACTTCACAGCTGAAGAGTGTAGTAAAATATTGCCCCTTAAAGAAACTGTTTGTTAGTTGATCAATGAGGCWGAAGTAAGTGTAAAGGAACACATTAGGACAGAAGAAATTATGGGTTTTTTTGCATTCTATGTCGTTTCCTTTTTCTGTTTTTCTTTCTTCTCCTTGTGCTGATGTCAAGGTGCCTCTATATAGACTTAGGGTGGCTATTTGCACCTGTCAGCCAGTAGAATGGGAGCATTATATTATCTAAAGGAAAGATGGCTTGAGCACTGGTCTTTTGGGCCATCAGTAAAGAATAATAAACCTGTCCTTGTTTAAATCTCTGGACATACAGTGACTCTACTGAGATAGGCTTGAGCCCTTGAATGTGCAGTAGACAGTGCAGTAGATGGATACTCCAAGGAAACAACTGGCTGTGCTGCTGGTATTGGCAACAGGGTTTTGGTTTCTATGACCATGGGACCCTGTTTGAAGATCAGCAACTGATGGGGAGAGATGGAATCCATCTCATTAAGTGGGGCATGTGTGTCTTTGCCAACCTAGTAAGGAGAGCTTTAAACTAGGAATGATGGGGGAAGGGGACAGTTATGGAAACCACGCAGTAAGCAAGAAGAGGCTCAAGTGGGGATACCTCCAGCAATTGTATGTGACTAAAGAAGTACCTACAAGACAGGACTATGAGGAACCCTCTTTCATCCCTCCTGGAAAATCAGCCTGCTTGAATACCTCTCTGAAGTGCCTGCACACAGCACAGGGAATAAATGGGAAGAATTAGAGATCTATGTGTGGTTGTGAGGCTTTGATCTCATTGCAGTTGCAGAGACATGGTGGGATAGCTCACAACTGGAATGCTGCCATGGAAAGACATATGGTCTTTAGGAAGGACAGGCCAGGAAGGCGAGGAGGGATATTTGCCCTTTATGTAAGAGAGCAACTGGAATGTATGGAGCTCTGCCTAGGGGTGGATGAAGAGCAGATTGAGAGTTTATGGGTAAGGATTAAAAGAAAGACTGACATAGGTGACACTATGGTTAGTATTTGCTACAGGCCACTTGATCATGAAGAAGAAAATGAGGCCTTCTACAGACAGCTGGAAATAGCCTCCTGATCACAGGCCCTAGTTCTCATGGGGGACTTCAACCATCCTGATATGTGCTGGAGGAACAACACAGCAAGGTACAAGCAATCCAGGAGGTTCCTGGAGAGCATTGGTGATAACTTTTGACACAGGTGATGGAAGAGCCAAGAAGGAGAGGTGTGCTGCTGGACCTTGTACTACAAACAAAGAAGGACTGGTTGGAGATGTGAGTGTTGGGACAACAGAGTTCTGGATCCAGCAAGGAGTAAGCAGGGCAAAAAGTAGGATCACAACCCTGGATTTCAGAAGAGCTAACTTTGGCCTATCCAGGGACCTTCTTGGAAAAAACCTGTGGGATAGGGCTGTAGAAGAAAGAGGGGTCCAAGAGAGCTGGTTAATATTCAAGGATGACTTCCTCAAGCTCAAGAGCGGTGCATCCCAAGGAGAAAGAAGTCAAGCAAAGGGGGCAGGAGACTTGCATGGACGAACAAGGAGCTTCTGGCAAAACTCAAATAGAAGCAGAAAGTGTACAGGAAGCAGGCAGAAGCAGAGACAGGCCACTTGGGAGGAATATAGGAACATTGTCTGTGTATACAGGCATGGGGCTAGGAAGGCCAAGGCCCATTCGGAGTTGAAACAGGCAAGGGATATCCAGGACAGCAAGCAGGACTTCTTCAAATACATCAGTAACAAAAGAGTAACTAGAGAAAATGTGGGCCCATGACTGAATGGGGCAGAAGCCCTGGATACAGAGAAGGGAGAGATACTGAATGCCTTCTTTGTTTCAGTCTTTAGTGTTATGACCAGCCCTCAGGAATCCCAGACCCTGAAGACAAGAGAGGAAGTCTAGAGAAAGGAAGGATAGTCCAGAGGACAGGGTTAGATATCATTGAGATCATCTAAGCAAACTTGACATCCACAAGTCCGTGGGCCCCAATGGGATGCACCCATGGGTGCGGAGGGAGTTGATGGACATCATTKCTAGGCTGCTCTCAATCATCTTYGAAAGGACGTGGAGGACTGGAGAGAGGTGCCTGAGGACTGGAAGAAAGCTAATGTCACTATAGTCTTCAAAAAGGATGGGAAGGAGGACCCAGGAAACTACAGGTCAATCAGCCTCACCCCAAACATCAGGAAAAATGAGGGAACAGCTCATCCTGGATGCCATCTCCAYGCATGTGAAGGATAAGAAGGTGATCAGGAGTAGTCAGTATGGATTCACAAAGGGGAAATAACACCTAACCAATCTTATAGCCTTCTGTGAGGGAATGACTGGCTAGGTAGATGAGTGGAGAGCAGCAGATGTTGTCTGCCTTCACTTCAGTAAGGCTTTTGACACTGTCTCCCATAACATCCTCACAGACAACATCAAGAAGTGCAGGTTAGATGAGCAGACAGTGAGGTGGATTGAGAACTGAGTGAATGGCAGAGCTCAGAGGGTTGTGATCAGTGGTGCAGTCTACTTGGAGGCCTGTAGCTAGCAGTGTCTGCTAGGGGTCAATACTAGGTCAAATATTGTTCAATCTATTCATCAGTGACCTGGATGAAGGGAGAGTGCACCCTCAGCAAGTTTGCTGATAAGACAAAACCAGGAGGAGCAATTGATATACCAAAGGGCTGTACTGCCATTCAGAGGGACCTTGATAGACCAGAGACATGGGCAGAGAGGAACCTCATGAAGTTCAACAAAGGGAAATGCAGAGCCTTGCACTTACAGAGGAATAACTTCAGGCATCTATAAAGGGGCTGGGCTGACCTGCTGGAAAGCAACTCGGTGGAGAAGGACCTGAGAGTCCTGGTGCACAACAAACAAGCTGACCATGAGTTAGCAATGTGCCCTTGTGGTCGAGAAGGCCAATGGTATCCTGGGATGCATTAGGAAGAGTGTTGTCAACAGATCGAGGAAGGTGATCCTGCCCCCTTACTCAGCCCTGGTAAGACCACACCTGCAGTATTGTGTCCAGTTCTGGGCTCCTCAATACAAGAGAGATATGGAGCTACTGGAGCAAGTCCAGCAAAGGGTCACTAAGATGATTAAGGGACTGGAGCATATCTCCTACAAGGAAAAGCTGAGAAAGCTGGAACTTTTCAGCCTGGAGAAGACTGAAAGGGGATCTTATCAATATTTGAGAAAAATATCCGAGGTGGGGGTATAAAGAAGACAGAGTCAGACTGTTTGCAGTGGTGCCCAGCAATAGGATGAAAGGCAAGGGCACAAACTGAAACAAAGGAAACACTGAACACAAGGAAAAAACCTCTTTACTCTTAGGGTGACAGGGCACTGGAACAGGTTGCTCAGAGGTGGTGGATTCTCCTTCTTTGGATAGATTCAAAAGTTGTCAGGACAAAGTCCTGGGCAATGTACCCTAGGTGACTGCTTGAGCAGGAGTTGGACTAGATGATCTTTAAAGGTCCCTTCCAACCTCAACCATTCTGTTATTCTGTGATTCTTTGACACTTCTGTGAAAAACAGCAACAATGCTATTTTTAGGTTATTGACACATTGGTTGACAGAGTCCAGCCAAAAGGCATCATTTCATTAGATGCTAAGCATTCAGTGAAYGCTTAACACTAGAAAATAAACTCCATATATTAGTTTAGATAGGCAGGCTAGTCTTTTGCCTACCACATTTTGAGTCACTTTTTATCTGTTTCTACCCATCACAGTAACTAGGCTCATGAACCATCTTTGCATGACAGATACGGTTATCCATTTTCAGTTATCACCAGTCACTGCTATTGAAAGCAAATGGTCAAATATTCCAAAGCAATGAACCATCCATGGGTTAAATTTACTCAATCAGTCATCTGAAATAGTAACTACTTCTCTACAGCATTTTATCTACTAGTTAAAAATAATTGCACATTTTTATATGTTTATCCAACTGTTTTTGCTTCTGTTTCCCACAGAACTGTAATAATTTTATCAGCTGCAGAGCCTACAAAGCAATCAATTTTAACAGCTTTTTCCAAACACTATCTGTAACTCTAACTGTCTTTTCAATATCTGTGGAACAGTCCGTAATGTTATAGCTAGCTTGAGGAAATCTTAATGCTCAGAAACTATCGGGAAACTCAAAAGCTGTTTTGAGCAAGCAAAAGGCTTGCCCACTGGGCATGTCCAGCTGAGAGGCTGGTGGTAGCAGAAGCCTCTAGACGGAGCTGCCTGATAATGTGCGACCATCTGAGCAGGAGAAAAGCAAAAAGAACTAAATTGTTATAGAGGAGGTGGATATGTAGACGGCATAGCTACAGCAACTCTTATACCATGCTCATCCCTTTCTACAGACGCTGGAAAGGCTGCAGCCAACGGAAAGGGGATAAACTGGGGCATGCAATTCCTGGCTAACATTATGGTCCCTGATGACAGTGTCCAACCAGCGCAAGCTGCAAGAGTCTGCAGCATCCTTTAATTTGAAAAAAAAAAAAACAAAAAAAACAAAAAAACAACAAAAAACCACACCTGCAGTCCTATACCGAACATTCCCAGGAATGAGATTTCTCTTGCAGGTAAATGCATATTCACATTCTGTTTTCTGACAGTGTTATCAGGCATTCCCTTGCCAGACCTGGGCATCCTCTGCTGGTAGAAACTGTGCATAGAACTGAAGTAGAGGTAGTCTTTTTCCAAGAAAATGGAAAATCAGGTGCCTAGCCCCAACATATCTGTGACAAAAATCTTTGAAGAATGGGAGTACCAATCAGCAACACCAAAACAGATAAGCCAAGCAATAAACAACTGCAAACATTTCTGGACCAGATCCTAAACAGAAATGCCTGCCCACACAGCATCATACAACTCAGAACATGCACTGCACTGCATTATACACTATGTGTGAAACCATAGGAACAGTCTGAGTCATACCATGATTGGTACCATCCATCACAAGTTAGAAACTTGTCCTTTGTTTCAGAGTAACACCCGAGGCCTCAAATCAAATGTGACAATTTTTATAATAAACAGTGCTGAGATGTTTGGCAGTAAAAATCTATCTTTGTAGACAGTCTGTCCCCACAAATGAAATAGATATTTTGATTGGGTCCCTTTGATTTCCGAGAGAAGAACATTTGCTTATCTGGGAACAACAGTTCAATAAATAATATTTTTGCTTGTATATAGTGCCCTTCAAACACAGGAATTCCATGGGAATTCTCTCTTTTACCTTTCCATGTAAGATAATCTATATCTAAAGCTAACAAAAAATGTGTTGCATTTACTACCATCACACCTGATATGCTCAACTTACGACCTCTTAGTCTGTTCTGCAGCATGTGAAAACATCTTACAATAGTTCTGGGGTAAAAATACATCATTAAACAATCAAGTATTTTGTACCATTATATTACAGATGTTAGGTACAGTTAGAAACAGTAAATACTATGTTAGCAAATGTACAGAAACATTAAATTTAGCTACCAGATTCCAGGAATACAATTAAAGAGATGGAAGAATACCAAATAGTCCATCAGAATATCTCTCCAGTGCTGAGTTAGTGTTTGTGCTCCTTTCTAAACTGCTGCAATTAAATTAGCTCTTCTTATTGCTGCCTTTATTAAGGTCTTATAGCCACAAATTATTAAGTATTCTCTGTAGGCTTGGCTCTGAATACAAACACAAAAGTCTCACAAAAGATAGTATTTTTGATTGAAAAATACTCAGCACTCTGAAGAATGTCAATTAAAAGTATTCATTTGTAACCCTTAGTTTCTAGCTTTTACCCCAACAGGGTTTTTAGTGTCCTGACATGGTAATATAAAATACCTGAAAGTTACTAGCTTTGAATTCACTTTCTGAAATGACTCCTGACTTTCAGATGAGACCTTATTGCTATGTTGCTTAAATACATGTGTTTGCATTATTTGAATGAATTCTCTCTGTAAATACTGTTGTACAGTAAATGAGAAAACAATGCCATGTTTGGTCATTGGAGAGAGATGTTATTTAGATTATCGTTCTTTATCTAAACTGCATCAGCACAAAATGGGCAACTGTAATTTCATGTCTAGGATGTTTTTGATTTGGGATACATCGAACTGTTTATGCTTGCTGCATTCCTCCATATTATTTCATTAATCACATAACAACCCTTCCCTTTCTTCACTAAACATGCTAACTCTAATTATCTCTTTGCTACACAGATGTTTCCTCATTTAGATGTTCAGTACATGGTCATGTGTCACCCTCACTTTCCCATGGATTTCAGCCTGTATTACATCACTTTAATGTCCTTTCGGTATGTGAGCCCTCTGGGTTAGTATGTCCCTTTGAATAACAAATTGATTGCTAGAGAGATATGAATGATAGATATATACAGTCCTCATTATCTGTATTTGTTACACACATGTAAACGTGAAGGATACATATAAAACACAAATAAAAGTGATAATTTAAGTCATGGAGGCTGGTGAGAAAACCTAACAGATTTCTTTAACTCCCACTATTCCCACTGATCAATGATAAGTCACTGTATTTGATATGAGATAGTCCACAAACTGGCGAGACCATAATTTAGCCTATAAAGGGGTCAATGCTTTAAACAGAGAATTAATGAGAATGCAGTAATTTGCAAATATCAATATTGTGCTTCTGGGTTTTTTTCAACACAAAGATGTAAGGAGATGACTCGACTTGTAAACAAGTGTTCAGGTATGACAGTAGGGAATGTTGAAAAAATGCATTGGAAACTTCCCTGGTAAGAGAATTCATGAGGTTTTAGATCATGCATTTCACGTGCATTGTGGCACTCGAAGAACAGACTTTTGCCCAAATAAAATAAAGACAGGTGATTATAAAAACTTCATACATGATCGATTTTTAAAAAGAAGTTCTCAAGTCATTTTCATCTCTAGAGAAGAAACAAAGTAAAACCTGGTGGAAAAACAGGAAAATGAGATTCAGAAAAATACAGGCATGCATGACAGGCTGTGGTTTACCATTACTCCTAACACCGCCGTTGGAAGTGGACAGGACTCGGGGGGGAGGGGGGGGGCCTGTATAGCCTGAGGAAAAGACACCGAGGGCTAGAAATGACGATCGCCAAGGCACAACGAGAAGAAAGGCACGCAAGAGTCTTGCGTTATTTACAACTTACTACTTTCGCCGAGCTCACAAAATATCCGTCCCTTAAAACCCACGAAGCCAGCGACTCCGCGTCGCCCCCCTCACCCCCCCTCCACCCGGGGGCCGCCGCCGCCTGCGGCGGGGCGGCGCGGCGCGGCGGCCCCCTGCCCAGCCCGCGGGGACCCTCCCTCGCTCCCTGCCGCCCGCCCCCGCGCACACGCCGGAGCCGCCCGGGGAAGCGGCGGGGAAGGAGCCGCTCCCGGGAGCGCCCCCTCCCTCCCCGCCCGCTCGGCGAGGCGATGCTCGGGGAGGGGGAGGAGGAGGAGGAGGAGGAGGAAGGGCGGCCGCTCGCGGAGTAGGCGAAGCGCAGCGAGGCACCTGCCACGCGGGCTGCCGGGGGGCACCGCGGCTCCCCGTGCGCGGAGGAGGAGGCGGAGAAGGAGGCGCGGCGCTGCGCGGCCGCCTCGCAGCCCCGTCGCCGCGCGGGCCGAGCCGGGCCGGGGGAGAGCGGCGCAGGGCAGCCCCCGCCGCCCCCCGCCGAGCGTCCATGGGGCGGCGGTGAGCGGCGCGGCGCGCAGGCAGCATGAAGTCCCTGCTCTTCAGCCGCTTCCTGCTGCTGCTGCCCTGGGTGCTCATCGTCATCATCGTGCTGGACATCGACAGCAGCCGGGCGCCGCTGCCCGCGCTGGCTCCCCGCGGCGGCGGCCGGCCCGCGGCGGCGCGGGCGCCCCCCCAGCGGCGGCCCGAGGCGGCGGCGCTGCCCACCATCTATGCCATCACGCCCACGTACAGCCGCCCGGTGCAGAAAGCCGAGCTCACCCGCCTGGCCAACACCTTCCGCCAGGTGGCGCGGCTCCACTGGATCCTCGTGGAGGACGCGGCGGCGCGCAGCGAGCTGGTGAGCCGCTTCGTGGCGGGCGCCGGCCTGCCCTGCACGCACCTCCACGTCCCCACGCCGCGCAGGTACAAGCGGCCCGGGCTGCCCCGCGCCACCGAGCAGCGCAACGCCGGCCTGGCCTGGCTGCGCCAGCGCCACCAGCACCTGCCGCCGCCCCAGCCCGGGGTGCTCTTCTTCGCCGACGACGACAACACCTACAGTCTGGAGCTCTTCCAGGAGGTGCGTGCCCTCCCCTCCGCCCGCCCGCCTCGCCTCCCCTCGCCTCCCCTCAGCTTCCCGCCTCGCCTCGGCCGTTAGCCGCTGCCCGCCCGCGCGCCCGCCGGCCGTTAGCCGTTGGCCGCCCGCTGCCTGCCCGCGCGCCCGCCGGCCGTTAGCCGTTGGCCGCCCGCCGCCGGGCTGTGCCCCATCCCCACTTCCCGCTGCCCCTCACCTAAACTCGGGCGCGGGCGAGTCCAAGCTCCTCCTCCTCCTTCCCGGTCGCAGCACCTTGCGGCGCCCCGTGCCTCGCCCAGGCTGCCTGCGGTTCGTGCATGCGGCCACCGCTGTCCTGAATTTAAACTTCGTGGCTTTCTCTCTCTTCCCCCTCCTAGCTCCCCAACTTCATAGTGCTGCTTTCTCGTTTTCCTGCTGAGCGAGGCGGGTTTGGGATTTATATAACGGATCCGATGTTTGTGTTAAAGCTGGGAGGAAAGGCACACTGTCTGATACATGTATTTTTTTTCTGAAGGTTGTGCCTCCTTCCTTGTAGGGCAAACTCGCATCAGGAGTCACAGTCCTGTGGGTTTTTTACTTGCCACAAGTGAATTAATCCAGAAACTGCTCCTTCACGAGGAGTTGGTCAGCCTTTTTGACGCCTTTCGTTTTTAAAAGCAGCAGTTTTATATACAATGGCTAAACATTCCCTCAGGAATCTGTYGGGAAGGGACATGTTTTGTCTTTATTTCAGCCCCTTGGTCAAGTGCTTGCTCCTTTCTGGTGGAAACTGGCAAATGCTTGGGAGTGAGGTTATCCAGCTTTCTTTCTGATTTCCCACTAGCAGGAAAGAGCRATGTTTAATAAGTGGACATAAAAGAGCAGAAGAAAGATCATGTACATCCGTAACCTTGGCAGAAAAGCGAGGAAGGGGAGTGGTAGAGTAGATGAGCAGGCAGGTAGGAACTGTACAGTAGTTTAGACAAATGGAGATCGGTGTCTTTTATTGGTGAGAAGTACATTATTTAGTAGTGTGCACCGATGTTCTGTATTTTGCAAATACTGTGTTTCCTCAAATGCTTTACAATTGGTAGGTTAAAATGAACATGATATACAGAAATGGGAAGTCCCTAGAGCAAGTTGTTTTAGGAATGCATATGTTGATTTGTTTTTTAGATTTATAGTGCATCAATTTCTGTTTTCAGTATTTTGACAGGTACACGGTTCCCATTCAGCAGGGATGTCCTAGTTTCTTTCCAGGTTTGGCATTCAGCRTGGAAGCTGCTAATTTGAAGACCTTTGCCTGAAGGCTAAACCTTTGTTATAATTGATTTTCTTAAAATCTCYTGGCTGTGCTTAGCTTGTTGTAATGCAGAATAATTGCATATACCGATCTTTGATATGATGGGAGTGTCTGTCCGTTTTCAGGGATATAAAGCTAATATGGCTCATTCCTAGGGAGTCTRTGAGTTGATACAGAAAATACACCTCACTACAATGAGTAATATGGGACTAAAGATATTTGAAGACAAATCTCTGCATTTTTGGAGTATAAATGTTTAGGACAAACTAAAAGAATAGTATTGACAGGCACACCACTTGAGTGACTCACAGCTATTGAAAGGGCAGAGTCAGTTTTAATCTTTTAGTATTTCACATACTTTGCTTCTAATTGCAGTAGATGATAAAATAAAATGATAAAAAAGGATGCAAACTACCTTTCTAAAGAGCTAGGCTGTAAATTTAGGAAAACAGGTGATAAATCTGACTGAAGGGTTAACCTTGAAAATTGCAGGCACAACAGGCAATCTGTGTTTATCTTTGCTGAGAAGAATGCTAACCTTATATATAGCTAAGCAGTCCTAAGACTTTTCTTTTACCAGGGTTCAACTGCTAGGAGAGAAGTTTTTAATTTGAATTCTATGTTCACAGGCAGACAAGTTAGCATGGTTGAGTTCTTATTGTGAAACATAATAATTGAAAAGCTCTATTACTGGGAGGAGAAAGATTTTTACTTCTCTTATCTATATATTGCTATAGGAATATATAGATATATAGAGAGAACGGTTACATCTCTGTAACTGTTGTCTGGTATTATCAACGCGCTCTTTGTAAGACAGGTCTCTGGAACACTAGCAACATGGTGGATTCCTGCCTGTATCTTGACCTGGCAAAATTAAAAGTAGCTAGTCTCTTTGCAGATATTGCCAACTTGATGCATCTTTATGATGAATGGGAGAGTACATTTGGAGAGAGACAGTAGTTTCAGTCAAAGCATTGCTTGGAATTTTATTGTTTTTTTTTTTAAAAAAATACAGTGTTTTCTTGGATTCTGACTCTGAAGCTCTGAAGAAAATCCCCATCTCTCCTTTGGGAATTGATTGATTGATGAGGGTAAACTGTGCTTTTCTTCAAGCATGAAGAGAACAACTTCAGAACACATCACATGAAGTCTAGTAGTAATTCCTTTCATGAAAGTGGCTGTAGTGATAGCTGAGAGGGAATCTTTTTTTCAGCATGCTATTTCTTACCACCCCTACCAGGCACAATTCTCCAGAGCTGCAGTTGCCTATTGGTGATCCCAACAGAGAGCTGATTAACCATAGCTGCCCAATCGGAAGAGTAGTATAGATAAAGAGCAGGGAGACAGCAGTTCCTGAATTCTGATCCTACTGCTATCGTTTACTGGCTGGGTGACCTTGAACAAGTTACAGTCAGAGGCAAGCCTAGAGGCATGCAGATTCCAAATCGCTCAAAGCTGTGTGCATTCGATTCTGGCCCACAGCAATTATGGATGCCTGCTGGCTCTTCAAATAGTAGGCCTCTGTTCTTGGTAACAGTTTCCTTTAGACTTAATGTTGTTGACAACAGTGAGGACTTTTTGGCGGTAGAGTGGGAAATAATGTTTTTGTGGTTGGTTAGAACAATAAAACCAGCAAAATAGAAGTGTTGGCGTTAGGTGTTCAGATTGCTCATTCATGCAACATTATCAAAGAGCAGGTGTGCCAGGGAACTTCACATAAGTAAAGGATCATGTTTAAGGCAGCTCCTTTGCGGTGGGTTTCCCTAGTGCCTTTACAGAAGACAACTTTAAGAAAGCAAGAACAACAATGGCTTTACTCTGAATGGAGGTATATAAGCCATAAGGATGCACTCAAAAAGGAACTTACTTTGATGTAAGATGCGATAGGATGCTTTTGAGCGCTTTCGATTAAGAAATTTTAATTTCTGTCCAAAGTACTTAAAATGTGCTTATTCCTATCGTATCATTATCAGATGTACTTGGTATGTAGTGAGCTGGTCCCATGAGAGCGGGCAAAAATTAAGTGCTCCATGGAAATTAGGAGCCCCTTACCCCCAAATTACAGTGGTATTTTTTTCTGGAAAATACCACTATTTGTGATAAACTTGGAACCCCATGGCACTGTTTATAATTGTTGTTTTCCATTACATGTGAGACAGATGACATGTGTATAGCTTAGTTTTTGACTGGCAAAAATATGTCTTCAAAGTAAAACTGAAGAGGGTGAGAAAGTTTACCTCTAGTTTCTAGAATATGGTGGAGTGTGTAATTTATCTTTCTACTGCCTCAATATATTTGGGATAGGCTTATCTGAGCATTTTGTTAAGTTAGGCTAACCTTTTCTTCCCTGAAAAGGCTTCAGTGAGAGGAGCAATTGGTTAGTTGGTTCCTCAATTGTAAAATACTTTGGAGCGCTAAATGGAGTCACAGTAATGATGATGAAGTATTTCCAGGAGGGGAGGTGTGGTCTTTAAATTATTCATAACTCTTTCCACTTGAGAGTAAGTCAGTAAAAGTATGGTTCTTCACTTGAGTACTTTAATACTGGTGGTTCTGCTGTACTATGTTTGATCATTTATTCTTTCTATTTTCTATTCCAGAAACTAGAAACTGATTTTCCCCCGCTACTTAAATATCATCTGTCCACCTGGAGATCCATCTCTCCATCAGAAACAACAGTCCTTGTTCTGAAAATGTCTTTAGCGTTTGAACATCAGGCTGTGCTCATAATTAAGCTAGTGAGAGGACTGCAGTCCCAAATATGTTACTTGAAATGCTTTATAGATATTTCTACATGAATCGTCGTAGCTTCTTTGTATATTTTACTTGTCGGCTGTTCCTTTTGGAACAGTGACACTGTGTCATGGTTTCTGTTGTGTTTGTGCTTCATCTTAGTCTTGAGTGCAAGTTATTGTAATATTGTGACTGATGCCCAGCAACTACCAATTTTATATTTTCAAACTTCCAGAAAGAAGTCTTAGATAAGGCTGGTATGCCATCTTCATAGCGAGCTTTTAAAAGTCAGATCAGTCTAAGCGCTGGAAACTGAAGGTACACATAGTTGAAGTTCCCCTTCCATTAGCACTTCACATCTTTCATGTAGGTCTCAGATACTTTCTTTGCCTTTTCTGTATTTTGAGTAGTTGACCAAAGGCCACCACTTTCTCATGTGTGGAAATCCAGTCTACTGTTGGTTACACTGAGACTCTGCTGGAACTTCTGGGGATGAGCTGCTTAAGGAGTACAGAGGAATACTGATCTTTACATATATAAGAAGATGAACTTGATATATAAGAAGATGAACTTGATATATAAGAAGATGAACTTGATATATTTGGAGCGTGTTAATTTTTTAGAGTTTCCTGCCTTCCTGCACCCTTTCGTTGCAGTTTGCTCAGATACCTGAAGTGAGATGCAAGTGGAATTGAAGTGCTTAAATCTTAAAACTGTGATCCATGATCTCCCTCAGTGCTAACACTAGCCCTTTGGGCACTGGTGTCTAAGATTTTGTATCAAGATTTGCTAAGTGCCTGAAGAATGCGAGCATAGTATATACCACTGTCTTATCTGAGTGTGAGTTGAGCATTCATAGAGTGGGTTTCCTTAGAGGAACCCACTCGATAGAGCCTTTTGAATACAGACTTACAACAYTGAGTTCAAAATAAATCTCAGCATTAGTTATCATTTCTAAGGAAAAAAAATCTCAGTTGTGGTGCATGCCCTTTATGTAAGAGCTTAATAGTTAGCCCAGTTATCCACTAAGTTGGAGACCAGAATTCAAACTTCCATTGGTGACTCTTGCAGAAGAATGCCCTATCATGCTATGGTTGAATCTGGAAAGATTCAAGAAGAGAGAAAGTTAATGTCCTCCATTCCCTCTCTTGAAATTGAGACAGTCTGCAGAGGAAATCTGAGATTCTTGGAGCCAYAGAGAAGGTAAGAAGAAATATGAACCTGGTCAGTAAAGAGGACACTTGGCTGAGTTGCTCTTCCCAGGAGTCGTTTGAACAAAAAATCCCTTATACTTTGAAAATATGCTAAAACTTAAGTAGTGGCCTGAATTGCCCAGATCATCCTCTAGTCAGGGAGCTGGTGGAAGTTATTGCCAAGCCGCTCTCCATCATCTTTGAAAGGTCCTGGAGAACTGGAGAGGTGCCTGAGGACTGGAAGAAAGCCAATGTCACTCCAGTCTTCAAGAAGGGCAAGAAGGAGGACCCAGGCAACTAGAGGCCAGTCAGCCTCACCTCCATCCCTGGAAAGGAGAGGGAACAGCTCATTCTGGATGTCATCTCCAGACATATGAAGGAAAAGAAGGTGATCAGGAGCAGCCAGCATGGATACACCAAGAGGAAATCCTGCTTAACCAATCTGGTAGCCTTCTGTGATGGAATGACTGGCTGGGTAGATGAAGGCAGAGCAGTGGACGTTGTGTACCTTGACTTCAGCAAGGCTTTTGGCACTGTCTCCCATGGCATCCTCCTAGAGAAGCTCAGGAAGTGTGGGTTAGAGGAGTGGACAGTGAGGTGGATTGAGAACTGGCTGAAAGGCAGAGCTCAGAGGGTYRTCATCAGTGGTGCAGAGTCTAGTTAGAGGCCTGTGGCTAGTGGTGTCCCCCAGGACTCAGTCCTGGGTCCCATCCTGTTCAATGTTTTCATCAGTGACCTGGATGAGGGGACAGAGTGCCTCCTCAGCAAGTTTGCTGATGATCCCAAGGTGGGAGGAGTGGCTGATACACCCGAGGGCTGTGCTGCCATTCCGAGAGACGTGGACAGGCTGGAGAGYTRGGCGGAGAGGAACCTCATGAGGTTCGACAAGGGCAAGTGCAGAGTCCGACACCTAGGGAGAAATAACCCTAGGCACCAGGATAAGCTGGGGGCCAACCTTCTGGAGAGCAGCTCTGCCAAGAAGGACCTGGGAGTGCTGGTGGAAGACAAGTTGACCACGAGCCAGCAATGTGCCCTTGTGGCCAAGAAGGCCAATGGTCTCCTGGGGTGCATTGGGAAGAGTKTTGCCAGCAGGTCGAGGGAGGTGATCTTACCCCTCTCCTCAGCCCTGGGGAGGCCTCATCTCGAGTCCTGTGTCCAGTTCTGGGTTCCCCAGTACAGGATAAACCTGGAGCTACTGGAGAGAGTCCAGCGTAGGGCTACAAAGATGATCAGAGAGCTGGAGCAGATGAGGAATGGCTGCGAGAGCTGGGCCTGTTTAGCCTGGGGAAGAGAAGCCTGAGGGGGGATCTTCTCAATGTGTACAAGTMCCTGAAGGGAGGGTGTCAAGGGGACGGGCACAAACTCTTTTCAGTTGACTCATGTCACAGGACAAGAGGCAATGGGCAGAAATTGAAGCACAGGAAGTTCYRCCTGACCGTGAGGGGAGATTTCTTCCCTGTGAGAGTGACGGAGCACTGGCACAGGTTGCCCGGAGAGGTTGTGGAGTCTCCTTCTCTGGAGATCTTCAAGGCCTGCCTGGATGCAACCCTGTCTGACATGGTCTGGGTGACCCTGCTGAGCAGGGAGGTTGGACCAGATGATCTCCAGAGGTCCCTTCCAACCTTACTGATTCTATGATTCTATGATTCTAATCAGCCAGACTTGAACAAAGATTCATGAAGAAGAGAGAAAAGATATTAAAGATCATGTCTTTGCTAGATGATTTGACCTAAAGCTGTCCAATTCTATGATACTGTGGAGCAAAGGAGAAGTGATCCAGGCTGAAAACATTTTCATAACCCTTGCCCATCACTCTCCGAAAAAGTATGCATGCAGGTAGCTCATATTCTAATTGCTGTTAATAGAGTAGCTTGGAAAAATCCTTGTTAGTAAAAATGTAAGTTATTTGCAAGCATTGCATGTCACATATGGCCACCAACGATATCTGTCAGCTGTATACAGACTTCCTTACTCGACAGAGAGCTTTCYGTGTCCACATATCGCTGTTTTATAGTTGTTCTTTCACTCCAGACAGGACCTAAATACAGCAAGGTGTTTCCTTTCAGAAGCACTTCTCATTGTGTCTAAAAGCCCATTTATGCTGTGAACGTTTTGCAGGGAACTTGTGAACTCACCTAACCTTTATGAAATGTCTGTCAGGTGCATATATAACACACAGAGCAAGCGTTATGTATTATCAAATGTATTGATTTTATCATGAGATAACAGGCTTTCAGTACATGTAAATATGCACACGTTTCAGAGTATCGTGTGTTCTTTGTTAATGGTTTGAATTAATTTATTGTTTGTATGTGGGAGATAGCGCTTTTAAATTGCTATATTATTCATAAAGTCAACACTAACACCAAAAATATCCCAGCTCATTTGCTGTCTAGGGACCTGTGACCTGATAGAATGATCAGAGAAAATGGCTGCAAGTTTTTCCACTGATTTGAATGCTCCTAGATTAAACCTTAATTGAGAAGTGGTATTAATACATGATTTGTCAAAAAAACCTCAGTAAAATATTTTGAATGTGAAAATTAAAGCTTTCATGAGAAATTCACACTGTTCATTATTTTGTTCTCTATTAGTAGAAAAAAGGTTTTAAATTTTGTTTTTAAAGTTSGAGGTTTTTTTTCCTTGCAGGGAGATTTTTCATGTTAGATAGGGGTTTCATAGGTATGAGCAGTTGGCAATTGAGATTAGACTTCAGGTTTTCCATGACCATCTTTAAAATATTTTGAGAGCAACTCAAAAAATACACCAGAGAGTTGAATATTTATTACGTATTCCAACCTTAACTAGTGAAAGGTTAGTGCTCCTTTGATAGCTTAATATAGGGTTTTAATCTTAAGACAGTTATTTAAAAAACAACTTCTTCGTATTTTTAATGGCTATACTTATAAAGATTTTTAAAGTAATATAAGTGAATCTGTTCATGTTTCAAAAACATGGAGCTCTTTTATTGTCTCTTGTTGGAGTTGATTGGAAAATCACTGTTGCTAGTCTTAAAAATAACAATCAGTGGCCTAGACAGAACTAAGTATTAACTAGCTGTCATTAGTTATTTTCCTCATTATAAGAAAGATCCAAATATGAGTTAGCAGTGCATTAAATACCTTTCTAGTTTATAAATGATTTAAGAGTACATGACAGATCTTAAATGCATCCTGACATTCCCCTTGCACACATACATGTAATAGCTGTGCTAAAAAGGTTGGATTAGAAAAGACTGATAGAAAAACAATGAAATAGCTTTAAAATGAAACAGGAAGAAAAAGGAGATTTGAAGCAGATAAATCAGAATGAGGAACTCTGGATTACAAAGTACCAAGCACTGTCTGTTTGTATACTTAAGGCAGCAGTTGTCTTATTTCCACCTATGAAACTAATACCATTGCTATGGTATTAAGAATGGTCAACAGCTCTTCAGAGATGCATTGCATGATGCAGGAACACAATCTAGTAGAATAATAAAGTAGGATAAGAARAAGAATAAGTAGGCTAGTCAAAAAGAAGCATGAATAATGAAAGTTCTGGAAGTCTTCTCATTCCAGCAAAATTGGTTCCTCACTGATTTAGTTAAATTTAGTACAGGTTCCTCTTGTAGGGAAGCTGAGTTGAAATTTGTGCTCAAGGATGTCAATATTATTTAGAAGCATTAATCATTGTATCCAATTAATAAAATGTTGCTGGAGAGATTAATCTATACTCTCTATTTAGCGTGGATGGGATAAGAGTCAGCAGAGGAGGTTAAGATAGGTATTCAGAAAAAGCTTTCTAATAATAAGGACATCGGATCAGATAACCTGTGAGGGTTGTGGAGCTTTTATTTTTTCTTGTCTTTAAGAATAGATTAGATGAACATCTGTCAGGAATATTTTAAATGCCATCAATCAGTCTTGGTGGCAATGGGGTGTCGCAGACTAGATGAGTGACTGACAAATTTCCTTGATTTGTAGACACTTTCTACAAGTTTTTGTGTGGAGATGTGTGGGCCCTTTACACTCAGGTTTACTGACAATAAGCTTGCTTTTTGCGGTTGTTACCCCAAGGCCTGACAGTCCCTGAACCACAAAACCACTGGCACAGATTTTTTATTGACTCAGTAACTCCTTCGAAGTAATGGGAAGTAGGGATAGAAGCTCCATTTAGTGCCTAAGAATATGGGCATTGCGTTGTTGCAGCTGAGCTGTCCTGACTTGTAGTGCAGTCACGTAAGTTTTATGGAAGCAGAATTCAGCTTTAAATGACCTGTAAGTCATGCTGGGTGCCTGTTTGAGAACTGATAGAAAAGCTGGTTGTAGTCACGCTTGAACTTTTTTCTCTCTCATGGAGTTGCAATGAAGAAGCTCTAGATTGTATCTTGATAGTAAAGTATTGGAGTTTTGTGTAAAAATCTGCTTGAGTCTTTCTGTGGTGGAAGGGCAAGCCTGGATGATAATCTGTAGATTGACCAGTACAGATTGCAAATCACACAAGGGTTGAAGTGATAGAGAATGGAAGAAGGAAAAAAAGCTTACTGCATGTGGCAGCCAAATTCGCTGAGAACTTTGAATCCTGGATAGAAGTACATCCAGATCAGGCTGCAAAAACACTAGGATGACTGTTCCAGCATGGAAGCCTTTTCACTGTAGCAAGTATAACTATATTTTTAAATTTGTATTTATAATATTTATATTTATTTATATTATTAGCATGGCATCTTCCATGTCCATCAGTCCCATATATCCCATGTCTTATTAAGCAGCTTCTCTTGACTGACTAATGAGATGCTATTTTTAGCAGTGCTTTTATGACTCTCTTTTATTGCTCTGCTTCATTTTCTGCATTTTTACTGGTTAGTTTTTCAGTGAGCCTTGTATTACTACTGTATTTACTGCTGCATACTTATCACCTCATTTGGATTTCTCCTGTCATTCCTTAGGCTTCTGTCCTTTCATTTCCTTGCCCATTCTTGCCCAGTTTTGTCTTCCCCATTTCTTTTTGGCTTATTTTAGTGTGCCCCGCCCCGGCCTTCCCCTTCCCCCCCCCCATCTTCCCTCAGCCAATACATCACTCTCCTCTGGTGTCCTGACCCCTTTTCAGATGATCGCAAAATAAATAGGGAAAGAAGTGAAGATTTGTCCAAGTCAGGCAGGATGAATCACGTCGGTATACTATCTCTGCTCATTAGCTATYGTCGGTCTAAAGAGTTAGCATAGACTAGTTGTCTAGCTTGCAAGAATTAAGTGAGATGAATTRAATTCATGTAAACTACTGGAACTTAATATGTTGAATAGTAAGATAATGTGCTACTGTACATTAAAATGACAGGTGGAAGAGTAACTTAGGAACAGCTTAGGAAACTGTTGTAATTAATAGGAATTTGGAAGTCGTTTAACCCACAGCAACAAAGCTATTTAGAATTAATAAGTTTTTGAGTTGCCTTTTTATGGCCCAGTGATTGGTAGCATCAAATTCCAGATAAAAACTGACCCTTGAATCCCAATACAGTCTTTTTTCCATCCTACATGAATACAGCCATAACCTGTACAGCACAACCTATATGTTAAATGCAGTAAGGTTGTTCTCAGAAGGTTAAAAGAAATATCCCTACTTTCATCTATCTTGCATATCCTGTGGCTATAAGGCATTTTAGAATTAGCGTAAATACAGGTGTAGATATGCTCCTTTACTTTGCTGTATTTTTGGTACCTGCTTATTGCATTCTCCAAAAATATAATGATGTGAGAGAATAAAGAAAAAAAGTGTCATAAAGACAAAACAAAGAGCTCTGTAAATATTTACTTAGTTTTTGTTGATATCTGGTAGCTTTACTTACCTCACAGACACTGAGATGGGCCCAAGACTACGTTAACTAAATCATCTTGGACTATTTTATCCTGGTCTGATGAGGTCAGAGAGATACTCTTGTTTGGCAAGATTTTACTATTCATTGTGTAAAGCATAGAAAGTATGACTGCAAATCAGTCTATGCTAGTATATATGCTGTGGTACCTTTCACCTAATTCAGAAGTGTTGTGTGATCTAGCTGATGTCAAAATATAACTACTGAAATGATTATTGGGAGAAAAGCAAGGTAGGGGCTTACTATGCCTTAGCTACTTTGCTATAATTAAAAGTGTGCATTTTCTGATCTTGTGGCTATTTTATGTTTACCATGGGGAAGTGCATGGGGTACAGGCAGTTGGTCTTGAGTAAATAGTATGCTATAAATCCATATAATAATAATTTGTTCATATAGCTATACTCTCCGGAAGATTCTTTTTGGAGGAGGAGGAGGAGATGCATGCCTCTCCTGTGTGTATATACACATATGTGGATTTTAAATATTTATTTTAAGCTTTCACTATATTAAGTTCTCTTAAAAAATCTGCTCTTGTTTTTAGGTGTGGAGTGTAGACCAGAGCTTTCTGGTAGATCTCCTAGGAATCTAGACAATGAGTATGATAAATCTTTAACTTTGACAGAGAGGGAAGAGTTTAATATTAAATCAAGGTTTTCTTTTGTTTGAACATCTATAGGTATGGGAGTGCTGTTAGGAAAAACAAGCAAAATTTTACATGTTTGTAAAGTGAGTATTTGGAAGGGATAAGCTTTCCCTAAGGAATAGGCCTCAACTACACTAGAAAACAAACTTAAAAATAATCAAATTAAAGCCATGTTATGCTGAAATAGTTCAGCTTAATACATGCTTAAACAGGATTATATTTAAGCACTGTACCTGTACTTAAGTTGCACAGATGAGGTTGCAGCATTCATGAGCTCAGTTCTGGGCTTATCTTCTTTGTTCTCGTGTCAGAATGTCAGTGACGTTCCAGTGGGGAGCCATGCCTCAGGGTTCTTGTCATGTTACCATCAGTATGTCCTGTTTACCAGAGAAAGTAATTTTCTCACCAGCAAACTTGAATTCATTGAATCCTAATTGTGCACTCTTTTTGCTAGAAAGTAGTTTTCTAATAGCTATAGATTCCTCTAGATTAGATGAGGACTAAAAAACTTCCACACTGACACTGAACTAACAGCAGCGTGCTGGCCAGCCTTTTTTTTTTTTTTTTTTTTTTTTTTTTTTTTTTTTACAAAAAAGTTTTTATTTTTATTAAAAAAAATATAAATTAAAAAAAATAAAAAAAAAAAAAAAAAAAAAAAGAAAAAAAGACACACACTTTTTTTTTTTTTTTTTTTTTTTTCTTATTTCCAGAAACATTTATATTATACCTAGAAAAGATTAAAGTTAAAAAGGTTGATGAAGAAGATGAAAAATTAAAAAAAAGAAGAAAAGAGAAAAATAGTCAAAACAGTCCTTTTTTTATGAACCTTTAATAGGTCTAGGCCTCATCTTTTGCATAACGCATCTGGTATGTTCCAGGAAGGGAAGAGTTGCATGTCACAATTTCTTGTACTCAGTGTATTTGTTACCAGTCTCAAACTAATTGTACATTTCTTCATGAAATGCGTATTTCTTAATCTTTATCATCATGCTTTTTTCATGGAGCATCTACAATATATAGATAAACTATAGAAATAAACCTATTGAAACAGTGCTATATTCTTACAGAGAAGAAAGATCTATACACCTATAAATACTCAAATAAAAAAAAAGGAAATAAATACTATTTTTCATAGCTTTAAAAAATGTTATTATAAAAGATAACAGGATATTTTCAGTAGAATTGAAGTGTCTACTGGTTAGAGCGCTGGAGATTTCACAGAAAGCAAGTGGGTATGCTCAGCTTTCAAATGCTTATTTTGTCAGGCTAAAACCTGCGAGACAGAATTGCTTTTCAACACCTAGTATTGATGACTAATGCCTAGGTTTTCCATTGACACTTAAAAAACAAACAAACATAATCAACCCAGCTTACTAGAAAACTGATGTAAAATCACGCTCTACGTGCCTCTTGCAGATGCGTACAACCCGCAAAGTGTCAGTGTGGCCCGTGGGACTTGTGGGAGGACGTCGGTACGAGCGCCCTATTGTGGAAAATGGTAAAGTTGTTGGCTGGTACACTGGCTGGAGAGCTGACAGGCCATTTGCTATTGACATGGCAGGTAAGTGCAAGTTGCAAGATGTATGTTTCTCCTAATATCTGTCTTTTACACCTTTTATGAGCAGAACAGAAACATGATTCAGTGTAAACAGCTTATAAAGCTTTTAAAATGCAGCCATTGCATATATCCCTTTTAGCATTAAATGTCTTTGAAGCTTGCACACTTTATCTAATTAAGTTGCTTCTTGGTGATAGCCAAACATACTTTCACTCGTTTTAATTTTATGTGGCAACTTATTTTTTATGTTGTATAAATTGTTTGTCTAAAACAAGTTAATAGTAGATTAATTCATCTAATTAATTTTTTTAAGAAGTCCCCATCTTTCATTGTCACCAATCTACACTAGACAGTCTAAATGAAGTCCCTTCTTAGACTTCATGTTGTAAAATGCTACTTATGAAATAATACATTTTTGATTGGTTATTTGGAATGACAATGATAACTATAGATGGATATAGTTTGAAACAGCGAGCTTAAGAGAAAAAAAAGTCACTAACTACTATAGCCTAGTAGATGAAGGCAGAAAAGTTTCTAAACTGATCTAATCAATCTTATTCTGTGAAGTTAGCATACCACATAGCTCTGTCTTACTGTCAATCCATGCTTAGACAATCATTTGAATTTATTCACAGCTACGAACTGAATCACAAGCGTACAGAATTCTGATATTTGATGTGGCATCAGCTTATTTCCCAGAATGTTATTTGTGCTTAAGCATATTCTGTATTGGGAAGAGGAAGGAGAAGGAAAAGGAGGGATATGAGGACAATAAAGAGAAAATAGCCAGCTATATTCCTTCTTCTTGAAACCCTTATATTTTAGGAGTGGGGAAAGTAGAATGCTTTTTCATTTCATCAAAATGTTTTTTATGGATTGTAATGTTTGATGAAAACTACGTAGTGTTAATTGGTTAAAAATTATAATAGGAGAACTAACAGTAGCGTCTTAGAAATATTAACAGCTGAACTTTTCTGCACTATAGAAAGATTTCAAGTCAATGGTATCACCTGGCATGAAAATATTTGAGAGTCTCTGTAGTGACATTCCTTAGGAGGCGATCTCTGTCTCAATCCTTAAATGGTTGTGCCTATTGAAGGGCTGCTGCTGCATACTTCAAGAACAGTCTCTGCCTGTATGTTTTCAAATGCACACTGATACTATGTTGTGGAAGTGGTTATTCATGGATATTATAAGGATGATAATATAGTCCATAATTCATTAGCAACAGGCAAAAAGCAGAAGAAATAGCAGCTGTTTCCTGTGTTGTTTTTTCTTTGGCAAACAGGCCATATGAGTTTGTTCTTTAAGTTCCAGTTCAGTTTTAACTGTGGATGGTTTCTAGAATTTGGCACAGAATTTCTTACCATTTTGGGGGGAAGGGAGAAATTAGGTATTTCAAGCAAAAAGTGATACTGATTCTGAGGAGGAAAAGGATGGGAAAGAAGAGTGGAAGCAGATTGTTAACAAGGAGGAGAGTATTTGAAGGCTAGAGAACAAGGAGGTGTGAGAGAAGAGAATAGGAGGCAAAGAGAAAAGGCACAGGTACTCAGAGGCTAGAAAAACGTGCACTCAGGAGAGAGGGGCTCCCCATACCGTAACTAGAAAACAAAAGCCTAAAATAGAGAAGGGGGCGGGGAAAGAACTCAAAAGTGAGTCATGTTTTTTAGCCACGCTGCCAATATGGGAGAAAGCAACAATGGTACTAAAGCAAGGAAGGGAAAAGGACAGAGCTACTCTTTGTACTTAGCTCCTGAGAATCAATTTAATTCATTTTCTGATAGTTGTGGTACAATATACACCTCTCTTTTCATAGTTAAATAAGGTTGTCTTGCTAAAGAGGCTGCTAAGGCCTCTTAGTTTTAATACTGGCTACAGAAAATAGGACCCAGCATCTGCCATATGTTCTGTTGCCTCTTATCTCTTCTCATCCTCTATAGCCCCTTTAGTTGCATAAAACTCAGAGCTTAAGTGAAGAGACAGAGCAGTGTGACCTCACAGATAAAATGATTTTCCCACTTCTAGGGTAAATCTGCCTTTGTTTTCAATATAATGCTAAAAGGTATTTATTGTTAGCTGAAACCAACCTGTCCTAATTACTTTGGAAACACCTATTGCCTAATACTGTTGAAGGGATTTTTTTTTATTTCTTGATGAAAATACCATTTAGCTATGTTTTGCAATAAATATGTTGGTACTATTAATACTGCTTTTAGTAAACTACAATAAATAAATGTTTTATTGAACAGAGCTAAGCAAAATCTTAAACCCAGTATATAAAAATTATAGAAGATGGACTCATGTATACTGCAAAATCAGATTCATTAGAAAGAAAACCATCCTTCAGATACAGACAAACATTTCCCAGAGGGTGGAAGGGGAAACAAGTTGTCTTTCAAAAATTACAGTCCTAAGACTTTTAAAGTATTACCAGAATCTTAGTTAAAAATGAACTGAGGAAAAACAGTTAAAAAAATGAATTGAAGTAATATCAACAATAAGAACATAGGAAGTATACTCTGATCTCATCTTAATCTAAAAAAAATATACCACAAGCCAGACTTCCTTTAAGTTGCTTTGATTACTGTTTCATAGAATCAGTAAGGTTGGAAGGGACCTCTGGAGATCATCTGGTCCAACCTCCCTGCTCAGCAGGGTCACCCAGACCATGTTAGACAGGGTTGCATCCAGGCGGGCCTTGAAGATCTCCAGAGAAGGAGACTCCACAACCTCTCCGGGCAACCTGTGCCAGTGCTCCGTCACTCTCACAGGGAAGAAATCTCCCCTCACGGTCAGGCAGAACTTCCTGTGCTTCAATTTCTGCCCATTGCCTCTTGTCCTGTGACATGAGTCAACTGAAAAGAGTTTGTGCCCGTCCCCTTGACACCCTCCCTTCAGGTACTTGTACACATTGAGAAGATCCCCCCCTCAGTCTTCTCTTCCCCAGGCTGAAGAGGCCCAGCTCTCGCAGCCGTTCCTCATAGGGCAGATACTCCAGCCCTCTGATCATCTTCGTAGCCCTACGCTGGACTCTCTCCAGTAGCTCCAGGTTTATCCTGTACTGGGGAACCCAGAACTGGACACAGGACTCGAGATGAGGCCTCYCCAGGGCTGAGKAGAGGGGYARGATCACCTCCCTCGACCTGCTGGCAACACTCTTCCCAATGCACCCCAGGAGACCATTGGCCTTCTTGGCCACAAGGGCACATTGCTGGCTCATGGTCAACTTGTCATCCACCAGCACTCCCAGGTCCTTCTCTGCAGAGCTGCTCTCCAGCAGGTCKGCCCCTAGCTTGTCCTGGTGCCTAGGGTTATTTTTTCCCTAGGTGCAGGACCCTGCACTTGGCCTTGTCGAACCTCATGAGGTTCCTCTCCACCCAACTCTCCAACCTGTCCAGGTTGGATTTCTGCCTGATTGATTAGAATTTTATTCTGTGATTGCTGTGAAGCATTTGTATTCCTTGGTGTTTCTAGCTGTCTAGCTGGAGCACTTTTTCTAGTAGGTTGGCATGCATATTCTGTAACAGGCCCCATCTTGGTCCCTCGGTCAGGTGAGCACCACAGTAGAAAGGGAGTGAAGCTAGAATTTCTAGCAGTTTGGCTTGATGTAAACAACAGAACACCACTCCTTATTTCACTTGTTCATCTACTGTCAAAAGGTTTTCAACAGTGAAAGAAAATGTACTAGTTAGAGTGTTAACATGGATGATACTTGTAAAACTTACCATACTGAAGAAATAAATGATATATTGAATGGCAGTATGGGAAAGAATAATTATTTACACTGCCAAAAATAATCCATTCGTTTAGACTGGCTAAAAAATAGTAACTTTAAGGAACAAGTGTTTATATTTTGGAGGGCAGAAATACATTGTTTCTGTATACCTCCATATAATATTTGAAGAGTTAGCTTGCCTGAGTGTGTCCTAATGTCAAGCTGCACAAATACTTGAATTGTCTACAAGGCATGAAGTATAATTTTATCCATGGACATATTCTGGACCAGGAAAGCCTGATGCAAGTGTGAATGAGCTCCATTCTGTCACTACACTTTTGATATCTAAAAGAATACAAGCCATGATGAGATATGTTTTGGCTGTTATACAAATTAAATAACTGCAGTGGAGCTTTTCAAAAATATATTTAAACTGTATTTTCAGATTACCAGTAGCCATGTGCGCTTTTGAAACAAGTGCATTGTGTTGTTTATTGTAGACTTGATTTAAAATACAGACTATTCTATAGAATGGATGCTGTTATTGATGTACTTCTGGCTTGTTCCCAGTGCGAGAGTTTTTAGCCCATCTATGAGAAGATGTTGGATCATGATTCTTCTAATCCCAAGATTGCTCAAGGAAGACAGATGGGTGCTTTAGAGTATATATGTTAGCATTCCAGAAGCTGCTTCAGCTTTAGAGATTGATCTACATGTCTGTTTACCATGGGAATCACCAGGCCAGCAGATTTTGGACTTTTGGTCCAGACTTCATCTGCTGTGTGCTTCTTCTGGGGCCTGAGCAACCAACTTTTTTGAATTTTGCCATAATATCGGATCTTCAGTATGTTATGTTTGTTATCGTTCTGCTAAGAAAAAAGCTAGACTATTAATGACCAGTGGCCACTACGAAGCATGACATCTTTTGTCATGCTTTTGCTTGAAAAAGCACAGCTGAAAGTCAGGAGTACAAACATCAGGAGAGAAAAAAAAATACCTTAAGTCAGCTGCTACGGCAGTCATAGCTCCCCTGCATAAAAATGCAGCAACCAGTGCCCCCGAAAGGTTGACAAATGTTTTTAAATGTTTTAGAGCTCAAGGTAGAGAGCCTATTTCATAGTAATTTAACTGTCAGCAGATCTCTTTTCTAAACTCCAAAATCCTGTTCTCAACCTCTACCTTAGTGCAACCAAAATAGCCTATCACAAGGAGCAGGTATTTGAAGGAAGCAAACCCCAAGCTCTGGGATGTTAAACAAGTTAAAGGTAGCACGTTAAACTGTGTTGAAACCAGCATATCTGTACCAACATCAACACTGAGCATTGCATTTACACTCAGGAAATGATAAATGTTCTCATTTGGTTTCTATTATGCCTTCAGCTATTATCCTATCTATCTGAACCATTCAGGAGGGAAATGCATTAATCACAGCAATTGTCTATCTTTGAAGATAAACAATTTCCTAACTGAATGAAGAAAAAAGTGCTACTTTTTAAACAGAAGGCACCGATCTAACACAAATCACTGTGTGAATTAACAGAAATAGCTTCTAGAAGGAAACGGATCTAATCCTTGCCATATCTGCCAAATATCTTGTCCTCCAACAGATAGATTGATTCTTATCCAAGTGGCTCTTCAGCCCATTAGATTTACAGCCTTGGCATTAAACACAAACAGCCCTTCACATGCTGGCTATGAAATTGTCTTGTGGTGTTTCAGGTGATTTGAAGTTCAATATGACCTTGCAGGAATAATTACCAAGGTAAAGACCCACAGCACTCTTCACTTATGCTACTTTGGAGTCAGTAATTCCTTGTAATCTCTGGTCAAGGATAGCATTCAAAATATCAATGGCTTTTCATCTATTACTAAGGGATCACTAGCTACCAAGGGAAATAAATAGTGCTCGTGTAGTCAAAACCTGAGCCATCTCCTCTTTTTGATGGCAAAATGATCCTTCTGTGATACAATCAGTAGAAAGCTGTTACTAGAAAATGGTTTTTTACTCAAGTCCATTAGACACCTATCCATGTAAATCTAAGATGTCATAAATGTCAGATCAAAGCAGTTGTAAAGTAGAACTGAAGAAGRGGAGCCAGGAGTTTGTTTATTTCATCTTTCAAGTTGCTGCTTACTGGATTCTCTTAAGAGATACAAAGACTCTATCATCATTGATCCAGGAAACAAACATCAGGCCACAGGCCAAGCAGCGCACAGTAGTCTATGACCTCACCATATACAGCACTTGGTTTAATAATAATTTGATTTTATTTTTCAGTCCAGGTGCCTGAAAACACAGGAGTTTTTTGATAGTATTCCAGAACAGTGGTTTGTAATGGTACCAATGGTGCATGTTAACTGGAGGGGGCATGGCACATCTAAAGGTCTGTTTTTGGAGAAATCCATCCCCAGCACTAAATCTAAGTTTCTCAACAGAGCAGCTATTTTTGCAAGAAGAGAGCCTAGAAGAAATTAAGATGTGTAGTGTGGGCTACTGTGGACCAGGGAGCCAAGCTGTTTGGAATGTACAAAGATACACAGTAGAACATTTTAGATTCTCTTCTGCCTGGGTCTGGGTTCCTTCTCTACTCTAAAAACCAGGAAACTACAGCAGAGGAGGAAAATAGTTTCTTCACATGTTTTCCATGAAAATAATGCTAAGATTAAATCGAAGTACATCTAGTTTTGGTGTTTACTTCATTTTCTTCTTCAAGTATCACCAGCTTAAATCTTAAAAATGAACTCTTGACTCTTTCAAGAAACAGTAACTCACACAACTGATCAGGGCTCCAATCATGCTTTTCTTTCCCAAAGCATCAACCACATTAAAGCCCTGTTGCACCCAAAACCTGAAATGCACTGTGTTCTAGTTTAGAAAAATATAACTGTAAATACTGAACTGCACCAGGACAGTTGTTTTGTTCACTGGTGCTAAGTCTACAGTCATCTTTCAAGGTTGCAGAAAGCTGGCTGTATGCACTGGAGCCAGCCAGCCTTGCTGAGGGAGTTTAAACTYGCCACCTCAGCTCTTCACAGATGATTATCCATGGCTGCTAATAGCACAGAATGGGAACCCACCTTACACTCCCATGCAGCAAGGCCACAAAACATGTGAAGCAATAAACCTTTGTGGCCTGCTGAAGACAAATGCCTGCCCAGGAAGAGGAGGAGTCCAAACTGCTGCTGTTCTCCCTGTTACCACTCATCTAAACTCAGCAGCAATACCAGAGAAAGGCTTGATCTGAGCACAGCTATTAGCAGATTAGGGAGCCGGAGCTGAAGGCTTAACCATGCAGCCCAAGGGGAGTCTACAGCTGAAGTCTCCTATCTCCTGGAAGGCTTTTATTCACTAGAGTGCTCTGCAAAGGGTGGATAAACCCCTTTTCTCATCTCAATACACCTAGTTCTTCTTTGGCTTAGGCARGGTACCATGTGGACACAGAATTAAATATGTTTCCTGTAGCTATGTCCCTCAGTGAATTGGTATCTATCTCAGTTTCCATCCAAACCCTATTCTTTCATCAGCAGTATCTTGTTTTTCTTAAAAAAAAACAAACAAACAAACAAACAAAAAAAAAAAAACGCTTTCTGGAGTCTTACTATGTTCTGCTACAGGTGAAAGCATGATAATTTTAAGACAGAGGTGGTTTCAACGTGCTTTCTTTACAGGTGATATGTTACGTAGTTTGTTATATTTTCCTTTTTGAAAGGTTCCCACAAAAGCCTGCAGATACTTTCAAGGAAAATACTGTAGCAAGACTATTCTAGTATAAAAGGGGGAACTCATTTATATGCCACTAGAGGACATTACATTCCTTTTTTATGAGAAAATATTAATACTAGCTTTAAACTAACATAGTAATTTTAAATTAAATAGATAACAATACTGTGTTACTACTTCTGTGATAAAATGGCAACTGGAATCATTCAGAACTGACCAAAGGATTTCATTGGTAGACTCGGCTATTAGGGAATTAGACATGGTTTTTCTTTACTGGTAAATTTGTATAGTTTATAGTAACAAGTATAAATGCTACTGAGCCTTACGGAATGACAACTGGAAAGTTATATAAATAGTGGCATGATAGTTGCTTCGGTGAAAGTGAATTTGTACCAACTAGTGATTTGTTTGTTACCTCCCTGTGATAGACCTGAAGTACAGTACTAGGGGATGCACAGCAAATAACGTCAAGTGCACTGAAGCAGTCCTTTGAGTAGTTCTGCACAATCCACAGATAAGCTACAGACTGTCTTGCAGACTACATTTTGTTAATTATTTTCATTAGTCTACAAGAACTATACACAAAAGATTAATTTGACTTGCATTTCAGCAATGTTAATGTTAAAACTGTCTAAAGGCTAACTGACCACAGTAGTTATGATTAAGTAAATGTTATTTTATTCCATTTTTCTTTTTTGACTCTTACCTTTATTACCTAGAAATGTTTGTACAGTATGAATTTCATACCTTTTATTTTAGCTCAAATTTAGTTTTATTTCTTAATTAGAAGTAGAAAGGAAGGATATACTCTGAGACTTTAGCAGTACCTGACTTTTCAGGCAAAACAGGAAAATGACTATATCATGTAGGAGAAGTTACAGCACAAATCCAAAAAATAAAAAAAAAAAAAATTACTGCATCTTCACAGCAAAAAGCAAAACAATGTAGTATGTGTAACCTCAGACAATATTGTCTATCATGTACAGGTTTAATTTACACATTTTTAAAAGGAACTTGGAGATTTCTAAGATTAAGTATAATTTGCATAAAAATGTAAAATCTCAAGGTTTTTCTTAATACTTTTTTTATTCAAGGATTTGCTGTGAGTCTTCAAGTGATTCTGTCACATCCAAAAGCTGTATTCAAGCGTCGTGGTTCTCAACCAGGAATGCAAGAGTCTGATTTTCTAAAACAGATAACAACAGTGGAGGAACTAGAACCAAAAGCAAACAACTGCACAAAGGTACTGATTTTCACACCTACTAAAAAGCTTTTATATTATCTTTGTAGATTACCTAGTACTGTACTAACAGACGTATTATTTTACAGGTTCTTGTATGGCACACACGAACAGAAAAAGTAAATCTAGCTAATGAGCCAAAATATCATCTGGACACAGTCAATATTGAGGTATGATCTGGAGATACAGTTATACAGGAAATAAGAGTACAATGGATATATCAGAAGATGGGAGAATTCAGCCAGTTAAAATAGTGTGCTCCTGTGTGAGAGCTTTTATTAGTTGTCTGATGGACTTCTGTGGAAACAAAAAAGTTGTCATATACCCTGATAAGCAAATCAGATGGGTGTGCTTTGTTCTAACTTGTTTGCATGCATTTCTGAACTTGGTCTTAAGACACTTAAGACCAGACACTYACTTACCTTTATTTTAAGACTGTTTCCACATAGTAAAAACAATCAAGAGACAAACATGACTGCAACAGAATATTTTCAATATCATCATTTATGTATATAGTTTTTGTATTTATCCAACCTAATGATGTAATTATAAACTGATTTTAAATCACAAACTGTTGACCACCAAAATATTTATGTAAATGGATCCTCCAAATTGAGTATGTTTTCCTTCATTAAAAACAGACTTCTTGAAGAAAGAGTGATCGAAAGGTTCATACAATCATGAAATAAAAAATCCACAATCATTTATGGATTTATCCTTTTAATATAGGGAAATAACATTTTATTATTACGAGGCACCATAAAATGTAAACACAATCACTGTCATAAACCTGGATATCTCTGCAAGGAAAAATATATCTGTTCACAYTGAGTTACCTTGTATACATATTGTGCCACTAGTTCCCAGCATTAACACTGTGTACATGCCTCATAAACCAGACTGGATGTCTTATCACAGGAAACTCAAATGGATCAAATGCTCTTTTTTTTTTTTTTTTTTTTTAAAAAAAAAAGAATAAACTATTAATTTGTAGAACTACAGTAACATCCAGGTTTATCTTTCTTTCAATAATTATGTTCCCTGTTATGCACACCATAATAACATCACAGTGAAATGTATGATGAAACAAAATTTGTTTGATACACTAGAAAACAT
Organism: Rhea americana; assembly: GCF_003343005.1. NCBI lineage: Eukaryota > Metazoa > Chordata > Aves > Rheiformes > Rheidae > Rhea > Rhea americana. The sequence continues at coordinate 1,904,841 of NW_028186590.1, read as the reverse complement.
TGCTCAGTGATACATTTACATTCTATTTATATATGATTAAACATTTGTTCATACAGTACCTTCTACAGGATTACTGGGTAATTTGGGTGGAGGCAGGGTTTATTTTTAGATATTACTAACATGATAGCTACATCCCTTATATGCAGACATTTGATCTACAATTTTGAGGGAAAATTCAATATGRGATTAAGCAGCTTCTTAAATACATGGTCTATGAAATCATGTGCATTGTAGTATGAAAAAGCTGCCAATGATATATAAATGTATTCTTGATCTGCTTTTCACTACATCAAATTTAAATCAATATAGACCACAACACGGTCAGTCAGTTATAGTCTTAATCTGAAGAGCTGGGGAAAAAGAAAAATATGTACATGGAGAGAACAGGGAAAGTAAATGCATTTGAACAGGAATGTTAGGTGGCTGTTCTGGGTGAAACTTGTATTGCAACGTTCATTTCCACAGTTGTGTGCTGAGAGTCTGGCCAGAGGAGCTTCCAGTCCATCCTGCCACTGTGCTGGGGGGCTGGCCAAAGCCCATCACGTTGCTGGAACTGCTGAGGGTCATTCCAGCCATTTGCTGATTCATCTGTGAAGCAAGCACACACGCTTCCAGTTAACACTGATGTTGGAAAACATCACTATTAGCTGTAAAGCAGCAATACTTTCTAAATTAGCAACCCAGTTAAAATGTTTTCCTAAAACTAGTATTTCTGATTAAACAAAAATATTTCCTCAAAATAAGTTTCTAAATATTTTTCAAGACACCGGCTCTTCTAGGACCAAGATGACCAAGTGATCATCATTACACACATCAGTTGACTAGCTGCAGCAAAGTGTTTGAAAGATGACAAGTCTGTACAAACATTTTACTAGTGAATCTACAAAAGATGTGACAAAAGGATGTGTCTGATGTTTTTCAAATAATAAGACTTTTCAAATTTTCAATTCCAGTAATATTTCTTTGGAGATCTCAAAATCTTTATCAAAACTTAATAAATTGTCCACTTATCATYAAAGAACAAGACATTTTAGAACTTCAGTATTATCTAAAAATAAGCATTTTTGCTAAAGACTAAAATTTACTCAGATACTGTATTTCTTTAAAATAGAAGTGAAATTATTCATATTAAATTAAAAAAAAATACATCTAGTTAAAGATTTAAGAAATTGATGAGTTCAAAATTCAGGTTATTCCTTTTTAGGAAGGTTTAAAAAATACTTCTACTGTCTCCAAATACTAATCATTCATTTTAATTTTCAGTGCTCTATGTAAAAATGTTCTTAAAATAACAGCTCCTCAGTACCTTTCCAGTACTACACACTTGCTGGCAAGCCAAAAGCCTAGGCACAGTAAAACATACACAGAGTAAAGATATCCCCTCTCTAGTGTTAGAGAGCAGAAGAGCATTTGGTGAAATTAAAAATCAGTTTATGAACAGGAATATTGGATTAGGAACATTATAAGCAAATTAGAGATAACATTAGGTRAAAGTCAGAGTTCATGTAAACAAGACTAACAATACCAGATTTCAAAATGAAATTGCAAATCACTGGTGAAAATAAGTTGTTAAATGAATTGCAAACTAGTATTTCAGGGTAAAATTCAGTACTGTGCGCTTCCACGGGTGTATCCGCAAAAACCATGAAAATTGAAGAAAGCAGATGAAAATTCTRTTTTAGAGTTCATATAAGTCTTTTTAAAGTTAGATATATAAAAAAGTTGTTAATATTAATTCTACATTTTTTTTTCCTTCTGACATTTTGAAATTCTCTTTTTAAAAATTATAAAACTAGATGACTTCTGAAAGCAGGATGACAGACCCTATATTCAAATAGGGGCTATTTTATCCGTTTAAGAAATGCTGCTTACTTTCATAAATGTTCACAATGCAGAACTGAACAGAATAGTAAAAATTAACATAATTAAATCCARATAAGCCTTTTAATTAAATCTAAATAATCCTTTAAGGTTCACTTCGTAGAGTACTGCAGTAAGCAGCATATAATTACTATATGATTTTTCTAATTCAAAGAATATTACAGAAAATTTAGTTKCTATCATCCATAATGAACTCTTCAATGGAACCATTCAAAATAAGAGACATCATTTAAAATAATGTCTCAAAAATCTGATTTCAAGATGTTCTATTGAGTAAAGTACAAATATAGTACTAATTGCATATTAACACATTTAGATAACCCTTTAAATATGTTTTAAAAAATAAAAAACAGCATAGGAACACTACAGATAATTTGCTTATATTAATCTATTATTCATTTACAGGAGATAAATGTGCACATTCCTCTGAAATTTATCTTGAAGCTTGTTGAAAGTATTAATTGTTAATGACTAACCTTTAGTAATTAAATTCTGCTTTTAGTTGTAACACTGTATTTACAGTATTCAGTACTGCATAACTGCATCTAAGCCAGTTTCTTCCTGGCTTGTTCAGATGTCAGGATGAGACCAGCTACCTCAGCACAGAYCTGAGTTTGGTCTGTCTATATAAATACAGAATAAAATTTACCAATTCATTATCTTTAAATTAAACTCTTCTCTGTTCCCCTCCCATCCCCGCTGCATACCTGAACAATTCATAGTCCAACAATCTGTAACTAAACCCTGCTGCAACTTTCTTCTTACAACCAAACATTTAGTATCTGAAAAGCAGCATCCTTTTTAAAGCATTTGTATTTGGGAATAGTAAGTCTTTACCTGAGAGAGATTCCATTGAGCTTGTTGATTTTGTTGCAAACCGTACTTATTTTGTGGCGTGACCATTTGTCCCACCATTCCTCCTTGAGGTCCAACGACGTTTTGAGGAAGTCCCATCACACCAGTTTGTGCAGTACCAGTAAATCCATTGGGCATTCCCATTCCTACCATCACACCTGTGTTCTGTCCCATGACTGGCACCGATTGTCCCATCATGTTTCCCATCATTCCAGTTGCTGCAGGCACAGGAACTCCCATGGCTGGAAAACCTTGAAAATGAGTTGACTGCTGTGTGGTAAATGGTATAGAAGACGATCCCATGAACATACCTGTATCAGGAAGAGGAAGATTACAGCAAAAGTGTTTTGTGATACCCTCCCTCATCCCCTTAAGCTTAAAGTATACACCAAAGCAATTCTAAAGCATAATTTTGTCCAGTTATATCCATCATCTGGCAAAACTAAGAAATTGCTTAAAATCTCTCAAAGGAAAGGGACTTGCTTATCATAGGTTAACTACTAAAAAAGAGTTTGACAAAACTTTTACAAACTGGAATCTTTTAATCATACTACTGGAAGTCTCTAGTTTCATATCAACATAGCTAAGATAAACACATGACAACTCCATAGTGTGCTGGCAGCCTGCTGTTTACACAGAGGAAACTTGCACGTTAAGCAATTAATTCGACAGCAGAAGCTGAATTCAGAAATATTTTCAGTAAATTGTGTGTCTGATATTTAGAACAACTGTAAATGAATTAAAATCACATACTAGTTTTTCTTTAGTCTTGGCGTTATGTTTCCATAATTTCCTCATTTTTTTTAATAAATGGCTGAAATAAAGTTTATTTCAATATATGTAAATGCAGTTTCACACTGTTAGGAAATAACAGCTGTATTRTAAATAAAGCTTAAAATAGGATATTAGATACATTAAAAACATTATTTACCTGGAGCATTTTGCTGCTGCATGGTTCCTGTGCCATACAGTGATAAGATGGAGTCTTTGGAGAGTTGTTTCTTTGCTGACTCTTCTGATTTTGTTGTTTGCTCAGTGAATAGATCAAGATCCCCAGACGTAGCAGATAAGGTGGCAGCTGTTGGTTTAGTGGAAGTGCTCTGGGAAATTAAGGTCAAAAGAGACTACTGAGTGAAACCAGCAGAAGTCATGTTACATTAAATATTTACTGCACATTCTCATTCCTGAACTAAATTAAAAGCAGTTTAGTTATCGGACTTAAAGKAAATGAATGTTTTAGAAGACGTAGTATCACCAAAAATCCATTTGTTCTGGAATGAAGACGTAGAACGAGGCTACGAAACAAGCAAAACCAAAACCCTGACCATACTCCAGTGCTTGTATGTGTAAGTTATTCAGTTCTTATGCCTACATTTTTCATCATTGGGCAGCATAAATCATGAGCTGTAGTTAGATTATGAAAAATAATTAGGAAACCAGTAAGAAGATTGTAATTCACATCTCATTAATCCTCTCATAGACAAAAGAAATTGGAGGAGCTAATACAAAAGATTCAGTGTTTTGGAATATACTACTTCAACTAAGACAATAGTATTTTCAGAGAAAAGGCAAAGTAATATTTTAGTTGATCTATTTAACATAAYTTCTTAAATACATTGTTTCTAATTGCCTTATGATTGTCTAAGTACATTTGATTTACTATGAAAGCACTGTTATCTAACATTTACTATAGTCCAGCACTGAAAAACTAAGATGCACTCAAGCCATCAGGCTTTTTATTGTCCTTGCAACAAGCATTTTATAAACAAATTACATCCATGTGTCTTTCAATTGTATTATTTTGCTACTAATACATATATAATTCCATATGGGAGCTTGCTTAGGTGACTAGGCAAYACACTGTGTTCACGTACTACTTCTGTTCTGTTACCAGTGGAATTTCCAATGCAGGAACTGTACAGGCATTGAGAAAGAGCCAGRATTACAACGCATGCCTAAGTTATGGCCGTATTTTAGTCTGGCTAAGYGATCTCCAAACSTTTAGCATACATCTACCTAATACCAGAACATATTCAAWTTTCAGTCCTTTTAAGCAAGCAATGAAAAATAACTATTCGTACTACTGCATTAAAGGGACTGGATCTGCAATCAGGCCCACCATTTTACTTTTATCCCATACCAATGTTTATGGGATGGACAAGAAGCCACTACAAAACAAGCAAATACTATAACACACCTAGATTTCTGCTTAAAGCAGCAACTTCAGAACTTTCCCTATTTTTAGTGGCAAGTTGCTGACCAATCCGCTCTATTCATACTGGATTCTACAAGCATTGCAATACAAACATGCCACATATGTTTTCAGAAAAAACAGATCTGATTGCTGAAGTGATAAAAACCCATAGAATAAAGTAGTGTTATAAATTAGAGAAAAAATAATTACAGAAATAATTATAGTACCAGCGAAACTAGTCAGAAACTATTACGAGGACCAACTGCATAATTTAGATGGTAGCTGGCTCAGGAAAGTATCTAAAACTATGGTGGAAGGGAAAGAGGAAAAGAGCAAGAACTCTGTGGCAGTGGAAAACCCTGTATTTATACAATATTCAATTCAGAACAGAGTCATTAGACCTTAGTAAACAAAAAAAAAGGTAGGATGTTGCAGTACAAATAGGAAGGTAGATTGGAGAAGACCAGAAATTGTTTTCACCTCATGTGAAACCTCTCTGGCCAACATGTAAGCTAGCAAMTTCCTTCTGTACATATTAATAAAGCTACTGCCTCAAGCTTCTTACTGACACAAATTTCTGATTGCAAAGCAAAATCAAAAAGTGTCATGACAGGGAGCAGGAGCCTTCTCAATCTGAGACGGTCATTTGTCAGGGTGRCATAACCAGTTTTTGACAATGCCAGAGCTAGACTTAGAAAAATATCCAGATAAAAGTCCATACTAAACAATAGCGTTGGTTTTTATCATATGTGCACCTATGTTTGTATAGGCTTATTACTGCGTCAGCATAAGGCAACCTCTGTACAACAGACATGCTCAGTAGACTGGAGAAATACATTCAAGTAGTGGAAGTACCAGAGATAAGAGAGAAACACTTATCTGAGATGAACCACAGTTTAGAGTGTCTCCAGATCTGTGAAATACTCACCTATAAGTGCTTTAGTGAAATTAAAAGAAATCACTGCATTCATATACAGAAGGGAGAGCTGAGGACCTGGGGACTGGTCAGCTCCTACTATGATTATGTCATGAGATTAAATGTTCATTTAATGTCTGTTCATTCAGTTCCTTTTTGGAAGATTCTGAAAGAGCCAAAGGCACTGAACAAGCACTCCCTCAAGTGATCATCAGCTACAAAATAGAAGGTAACACAAAACATGGCAAGAAAATGGCAGGCAGCATTCAAGTAAAAATTAAAAACCAAAAAAAACCCAAACCCCCAAACCTCCCACACCTTTGACATGATTTTCACACATTAACATCCTCATGTTATCCAAGACCTCCATAAAAGCATGCCTTTAAGAAGCACTGCGGGCACTGTTCTCAAACAGTCATTACGGCAAAACGGAACGCGCTGCAGGTGGTCGGGGAATAGTACTCAYGAGCTGCATGGYGACATTAGTGTAGTGGAATTTCTAAGAACTATTTGCTAGTTATCTGAAAAATGGTTCCTATTTGAGCAGGAATARCTTGTCATTGCTACCTTACGTATTACCTGTAAGCGGTAATACCTAAACAAAGGAAATTTTCACTGTGAAATAKTGKTCAGATGTATCAGGCCCACAAATATTGTAGCTGAATCCATCACTTTACACTTACCATCTGACAGCACAATTACACATGGCTGACAAACRGAAGTTTAAAGTAATATCTGAGACTAAAATCAGAATATTTTGATTTTGATTTAAATTCCCAACACACTGCAAAATAGTGGATAAAGATCATGGCATTCTTGATATTAAAGTTGGTCYATGGCAGCCACAGCAGTCCAAAAATAAACCACTCACATTGCCCTTGAACTTAATCCTGAAAAATTAGGTTTTCWTTTATGATACTGTGTGGCGGTTTAAGAAAAATGTATTTTGTGAAAGATACAGAAATCAATGCTACAAGAACACCTTGAACACGGAATGAGTTGAAAGAAAAGACCCAGAATTTGTCCRCCACACTGCAATCTCCATAGCTAGACAAGTTCAAACAAAAAGGCTTCTAAATACTTACACAGTAACCACATCTTTTGTAAGAACACTGTGGATGATCTACGAGTTTAAACCTTTAAATGTTATTCAATGGCAGATTATTTAGTTCAGCGAGGTCAGGATTTGTTTCAATGAAAAAATGAAAAGTAATCAGTAAAAACGTTGCCAAGGAAGTTGAGACAGTAAAACGGGAATAAAACTTAGTAAATTATTTATACTAATGTACCATCTAGAAAATCACTGGAATTACTTTCCATCGTCATCCCTTTCATGTCAGATATTATCCAAACTGCTGGATGTGGAGGAGCAAGCACAGGCCGCAGGCTCCAAGCTACACATTCCAGAACACAAACAGCCCAGCCCGCTTGAGGCGGAGTGCAACAAAAAGCTTCTGCCAAAAATAAGCCCCCACGTTACCCTAGAAGGGCCCTAGAGATGGCAAGGGCAGCTTCACATTCCTCCAAAGCAGCCCTCTCAGAAACCGCTGCGGGCGAGGAAGCCGGCACGCGCGCGCCGCGCGTCAGAAGCTGCGCCAGCCGCGCCGAGCACCAGCGGCTCGTTCTTTGAAAGCTGCCATGAAGCAGCTGCAGCTTTATGCGTTTCTCTAGGTGTCCCAAAGCTGCTTCAGTCAGCCACAGCAGGCCAGTCCATGGGGCTCTTCCAAGCTAGCACAAGAGTGAGAGAGGGGCACGCTGCCTCTCCCTGAGGAAGGAAAGATGCRTAAGCTCTAAGGAGAGACGAAGACAGATCAGCCCAGGAAGCAGTAGTCTTTTTTCCTTGACATCCGTCTCGATTTTTAGTATGGAGCTTGAGATCCCAAATTTTTAGCAGCTCGGTCAGAAGCATCTGGTACAGCCTTTCATAAATATCAAAGCATTACAAAGCACTTAAGTTTGACTTAAAGCCCAATAATCTACGAACAGCAAGTGAAAAATAAATTCAGCATTACCTATTAAAAAYAGAACAAAAATGAAGAGTACAAATTAAAAGAAACGATGACTACCATCAACAAGGTAAGACAGAGCCCAATTTAGCCAGATAATTAAGAGGAATCAGAAGACAGTCTCATAATGCTAATATCCAAGCAGCAGGGAAGCTGGAAGAGGTGAGAAAAATGTGCCATTACAGCTGAGAAAGTCTCCAGCCTTGAGTGCTCAGAAGTACGCATTCCTCCTGGGTGAATCTCCACGTGAACAATTTGTTGAAGGAAAGCATGCATGCTCGTATACCTAAGTGTGTGCATGTGTACATATATTTATGTATACGTGTGTATATTCATATATATACACACAYAGCTGTGTGCGCGTATACAAAATTTACCTGAGCAGGGGATACAGCAGCTACTGGTAAGGGGTTAGAGATCATTGGACCGAAGATATCCAGGTCATCGTTCAAAGTTGTAACAGTAGTAGTGCCTCCATTTGTAACAGATGCTTCAGATGGACCATCTTAAAAAGACAACRGATTCACATATTAAATTGCAAATTGTTAAGTGTTTCAACACGGTGAGAATACTTAAGGATGCCTACCCTACCCACCCACCCAAAGTTATACTTGATGTCAGAGATTTTAGACATTTTTCAGGTTGTTCAGATTTTGTAATGGCTTCTCTCCATGAAAACATGATGATAGTGTGCTTCAGAAACAAGACACCACTTGAAGACTTCAAGGACAGCAATGCCACTTTAYCAGAACACATTACTCACTTCTTCCAAGTGTTTTCGTCAAGCATACAAGTATTATTTTAAGTGACAATTTAAACAGACATCTTATCAAGAAAGCCCCAACTTGGTAGTACATATCAGACAAAATATACTCAGGTTTTTTAAATAAAAATTTGTATTTTAGAATGCATGAACTTATTCATAATATGCTAATTTTGCTCAAGGATACATAATTAAAGTTCATAGTAGAATGAAGCCACCCATCCACTTTTTCAGAAGTACTTTGCACCTGCCTCATTTATAGCTTCACATGAAAACCACTATTAAGCACAGAGGGCTAATTAATAGCTATAGCTCTTGCTCTGTACCATTAAAACCTTCCACAGCCTTTGCACTTGTAACCGTTTGAATGCATGAATATATTTAGTGATCTAGGTGAAAATGAATACATGTGGGACACGAAAAGGCTGAAGGATTATGGTTTTAAGTAGAATTGCAAGAAAATATTCAACAAGATGTAGGTACAAGAATACTGCAAAATGTGTTTGATGAATAGAATAACCAGTGCTCATTCTCATTTGATTTTAAGCTGTCCAAGAAAAAGTAGAATCAGTAACATTTATTAGTCAATTCTTAAAGTTTATCACAAGTAGGTTGGTACTACACAGCACTCAACAAATACAAAGTAAAGATTCTGCTGAACATTATGATGGCTGCACAATGTTAACGGTAAACTTAAGGCAGCTTTTTTAGGCAAAATAAAAAGTTTGTTTTTTAAAGTATCCAATACTCACTGCAAACGTCAAATTTATTTGGCTGAATTAAGTCAAAACTGTCCCTCCAACCCAAAGAAAGTCATACCAAGTAGCATGGTTGTTTACGTATTAGTAGGATCACTGAAATACAGTATACTGAATTTTATTCAGTGCTAAGGTATTACTAGTATTTTAAAACTCTTTTTTACTTAATTCTTTAACATATTTAAAGAACAAATTTCCTTCTCCCAGTTTCACATGTTGTAGTCACATTATCTGTATTTCTTTATTCAGCATAAGTATTAGTTTCTGTAAATCAAATTTTAACTTATTTACCATCCTAACTGGGGGATTTTTTTTCTTGTGTCACACAATTACCCAAAGGCAGCTAACTTCATCATCAAGTGCCAACATACAATTACAAACCAACACTGTAATATATTCCAAATTTTAAAAGAGAATACAGAACACCACTTTTAAGCTTTTAAAAGCATCAAGGACATTCAAAAACAATTAATGTACATTAGAGATAACATGAAAGGTATGCGTTACTACACAGAGAAGTGTACAAGGTAGACTGGCAGATGTGAGGTTTCCTTTTATCAGTATTTTCTAGAACTCTCTTAAGTACAGAGAAGTTGTCTAATTAGAGCACTGGTGAGACACAATATTAATTAAAATCAAATCATAGGAAGTATCCAATACTTATTTAAAATTGTACAACTTGAGTAAGTTTATTCCTTAAAAATAACATCTCCCTTTGCTCTCCCCTACTTTTTTATCGAGGGGCACAAAAAGCAGCCTCCAGCAGCTTTTGTCACCTTATGTGAAATATTATCATTTTTCATCATTTTATTCTGTCGCGTACAAACTCACTGCTGTTCGGCCAGCTGGCAGCTACGCTTCCCGGCAACCGAAGACGCTGGCACAAAGCGGCAGAAAGCAGAATCAGTAAGAAGCCCCAAAGCAGCACCCGTCACTTCATCAGGCTGGAAACTGCTTCACTGAGGCAACCGTAGGAGCTGACGGGACGAGGTTTCGGCCACTAACTCACGGGAGAGGACTCGCCGTTCGGGAGCAACCTGCTCGCAAGATCACCGTCCAGAGATGCCTTCTCGTTTCAGTCTGCCTCCCCGTGGAAGGCCACCCAAATTTGGCTGCCTTGCAYGAAAGCACTTATTTCCATATTTATTTTTAAAGATAAACACTGTTAAAATATTTGCTATATATCTTTGAAAACTTGACACAAAAGTCTTTAAAGGTTATAAGTTAGCACCCTCCAAGCATAACTGATTTTTCTCTTACAGTAGACATGATAACCTCTATGCCTTGGACATGTATTTCAAAAAAAACCCAAAAACCCCAAAACCTCATCTCATATTCCAAAGTGGTTCAGTTTCCCTGAATATAATACTTTTCAAGTGTTTAATAAGTTGCTTATAAATAAGTACTATGAAAAGCCAGGTTTTTGCTAGATGGGTCCAAAGCCTTTTGTTATAGGTATTCTCTAGGAGTTTGATTTGATAATGTACATACTTTTGATATCTTAGTGAATTTTACAGCCAGAGAAATGTGTATTTTTAGCTTACAGGTGCAGAAACTAGCCATTTTGAATTACTGTTTACAACACAAATTTTAAATTYGTATGAATAATATTTACAGGAGACCCTGTCTTACTTATTTCCTMAAAAAAGTAATGGTGGGAATATTTATAGCTATTAAAAAGCTACTCTTAAAGCATTTCTCCCTCAACATGAAATTAAAAGATGCCAGAAAAAGCTCARATTCAGAATATGGAAGAAATCTAACAGTATTTTCACTTCCTGTTTATTACTTGTTGCAATGTTAATGTATAATTTAAGCTTATATTTGCACACATACACAAAGTTGTATTTCAAAACAATACTTCACACGTGTTTATGGAGATTATGGATCATTTTCACCTTCGACATGCCAGGGCACTGATTAGAAAGCATTTCCTGCTTTCCCTCCTCCTTTTAAAATGCTGCTGTCGTCTAAGGACGATGCTCCAGCTCAGCTCTAAGTCACTCTAAGTGCAGCACGGTTCAAACAACTTTTGCTGCCTAGCACTAGCAGCCGAGAAGAAGAGGTGCTGGGTGTCTGATACAAGGAAACACGACTGATTTTACACATTGCCTCAAAACACCAAATGAAGCTACATCGGCTTTTCTAAATATTTTGAGAAACCTACAGTTTTAAGCAAGAAATGTCRTGCTAAGGGGATCCTCACCAAACTACTACGAAACGACTTCCTTTTAATCAGCCGCGCTCCCATCGCTCGTCCGGGAAACGCATCGGTAGCTAAGAACGAAGCATGAGACGTGGCAGCAGCGCTGCAGCGAGGGCGCGCGCGAGGCACGGCTTTCGTGCTCGGTCAGAGAAGGTAACGTGGAAAATAAACAGATGTTATTTATGTTTTTCATTGCTGTTCCTAAGCTATGGTCTCGCAACAGACATTTATTAGATATCAGACCAAAAGATCCATCTGCTATTCCTTCTCTGTTTACATTTATGACAATACAACAGATCACATTTGACTGCCATCTTCTGCAACAACAGATGCTGCTTGTGTTTTCAGATTAGAAAGTCTTACACAAATTTTTTTAGTAGGAACAGAAGCTGTTTACCAGGACACTGTAGTGAGGGAAGGGTGCTAGTCAAGGTTACACTTATAATGTTTTTCTCTATATATATTTTCTTAGTACCTGACATTGTAATTCCTACTTCGGTATTGCCTTTTGTTATGAAAGCTTTCACATACAGCATTGGTATTTGCTGTATTTATCTGTGCCATCAGTGAGAACGACCTACAGGAGAGTTTCAAAGGACCAGCAAGAAAGAGAAATAACAAGAAAAAAGACCTATTCTTAAACTTTGCATTACGTTTCTGAAATCTGTATTTTCTATTGGGCAAACTATTTATACAAAATTTGTTACTAATCCACCATACATTTTTTTATATACATATTTATTAAAACTATACTAAGACTTCCAACAGAGGGAGAGAATATGATCTTGAATTGGGTGTATATAATTATTCATTACACTAAATTACTAGAACAAAAGGAAGAGTTGCATACATTAAATAAAACTTGAGACAAAGATAAAAATACAGTTTGTACCAAATGTTGTTGGAATTATTCACTGCATTACTGAAGCCTTTGCAGGAAGCAATAAAGCATTATTTGGGAATCTGTTTCTAGAAAATACTCCAAATCAGATTTGGAAAGCCAGAGAGCTAACAGTGTTTTATGCCTCAAATGGTTGCAGCTATTTTCCTTGCAGGTAGACATATTGCTTATCTGAGCATAACCTTAACAAAGCAGCATTGCTGTAAATGTTATTATGTATCTATTATATCTATATACACATACATGATATTTATACATCGGTAAATGTTTTTATTTCATAAATGCAGCTTCCCAACATAAGACCAATGCTACTGCTTTAGTACTTACCAGATAATACTGACAGAAGTACATTTCTCAGATATGCACCATTCAGCTACATCTCATGCTATGATTTAGCTCTCAAAACTTACTCTTCCTTCTCAGAATATCCCCCCAAGCAGCTAAGCARCTTTTAGCACGCCATACTTCGCCTCCAGCCGTGCCAGATCGATGTCCCACACCCTCACATTCATTTAACCATAGTTTCCCTTTCACCTCTACAATATGGCCATTCCCCACTTTGTTGTATTAAACCTTTCCCCTCCACACACAATAATTTACTTATGGTATAACCAAGAGCTTCTTAAAATAAACATGAAGTAAAACACCATAATAAATTCTCAGCCTTTTCTCCTGGCCATTCATTATAATTTACTACAATRATTATTTCAGAATGCACAATTATCTGCTTAATTAATGGCACATTTGAATATGGTAAATGATGCAGAACATGTAAAACGTATTTTTCCCCTTTTCTGGTAATTCAGTTAAGATAATGTATGTTAAAAATATTAACTTCTCATTTTTTTCTATATTCATGTAATGCTGAAATAACTTCTAAGCAACACTTCTTAATCCAAAACCATCCATATAATTTTCCAAGAAAAGATACATTCCCATCAGCTATCAAGATATTTTTATAAATATTTTAACAAAACTTTACTTGCATCAATCTGGCATAAGTGAAGACATCCAACTGGTAAGAGGAAACCCCTAAATATCAAGCAACACAGAATGCAAAATTAACACCAACAGGAATAGATAGCAGTGATAATGACCAAAGTACTGAAGAACTTTGGTCTACATGCTGTGACATTCAAACTGCAAAGTGCTGCATGTAATTCCCTATTAAAAATTAACAGTATAAAACCCATATTAAAGATCTGAGCATTAACTGCATGTCGTAACATTTTCTATAGGACACTTTTTTTAGTGTGGTCAAGATCCAACTAATTGTAGGGATCATTAAAAAAACAGTTTCAGTTTCACACTGCAGAAATAGGCTGTAATTTCTCATAGCTTGGAAAGCAAGGGAAGGAATTTGGAGTTACCTGGTAAGAACAAAAGATTCAACTTGCAAATTCAGTTTCCCCACTGTTTAAAGTGRGTGGATTACTGAATTAAAATGCGCTCTTCCAACAAGAGGCCAACGTGCTTATGTAGAGGGGCTATCAAGAATCGAACAGSGAAGTTATTCAGAGAAATTAGTTCAGCTAAAAAAACAATATCCAAGCACTATCTTAACAATAAATTCCCTTGAACAAGGAGTCAAGGGAACAACATGAATCCATTTAAGAAGGCTCAGAAGAATCACAAACAGGATAATACAGGCAGTAAGGATATCGTGCCTCTTCTGCTATTACAGGATTTAAAGATACTATTTGCCTAGGCATATTAACTTGAGAACTTCATCTTCTGTAAAGAATGGGAAAACCCAATTTATTTTTAGAAAATTACCCTTTTTAGCTACAACTGCCAAYAGTTTCCTAAGTTTAAGTCCTATTTCACAGCACTTTTTCCTTATTCTGACAAGAGTTTGCTGTTAAAAATCCAGCGGAGACAAAACCAGCAAGAACCCAGAGGTGTATCTAGCACTGAGGTTTATGCAAAACCAACAACAATAAAAACAAAATAAACTCCACACACCAAGCAACCACATCTTGCAAGAGGTTAGGTTGGTTTGAAAGCCAAAATTCTTCTAGCATGAATTACAATCCATTAAAATTACTTGATCTGCTACAGCAAGTGATTCCAATTTGCCACAGTGAAAACTACTCCTGGGCTTCATTTGCAGAAATCGAGTCCTAAGAGAATGAATCATTACCATTAGAAATGTGTCCACTCAATATGCAGAATAAGCTACAGAATCATATCCACTTTAATACTGTTTGATATGATAAATATATTGCAGTGGTCTTTCTTTTAATAGTATCTGAATCAATAAATTACGAACAGGTAGTCTACTGCAGGATTTCATTAGAAAACTCTCCAAATGAAATACACTTTCATCGATATACTTCTCTTCTGCAGCTCAATGGACTCCAATTGATACCAGCTTACTGCACTGCATTTCCATTTATTTAGAAGATCTTTAAAAACRCCTTCCTCTAAAATCATTCTTTGCTACAATACATACTAAACTCCTCCTGTTCTGTATCTCACTATGCTTTTTTTTTTAACTGAAAAAGCATAGTTGTTGAAGACCAATTTCAATATTCTATTTCACATAAAATATTAAGTTAGCCTATTATAGTCAAGAGTCTGAGCCATTATCATATCATAAAACCATATATTACCATATATTACCATATATTATCTGACAATCTCAGAAGCATACAGCGATCACATTTTATTTCTTAATTAGATTGTTGGGATAGTAAAGGAAAATAAAGGAGGACAAGCTTTCCATCAAGTCCATTGTTTTTCTTAACAGGTTCATTCTATATCCATAATCTAATTTCTACTGTGTTAATTAAGATTTGCCTGCCCATTTGCAGCAGATTAGTTGGGATAGGATGTAGACTACATATATACATAAATGGTACAAAAATGATAGTATTTTACATGCTTCTATATCCAAAGAGAAAAGAAGCCTGTATTTTAAATGTCAGTGTGAATTCTAAAACAGGGAAAACAGTTTTTGCTTTGCTGCAATATTATTYATACTTTATCTAAACTCAAAAGTTAAAAAAGGTTTTCTACAAAATTCAAGTTTGTAATTGTTCTTCTCATCTGAAGTATGTTAAAAGATTTATCAGCTTCCTCCAATATCCTCAAAAAAAACAGGGAAATTTAAGAATAACCAGTATATTGATATAAAGATATAAATTGAATATTCTGATATCCACACACAATTCTCAGAAAGTCCTCCTAAAACTGAACAGTAAAAGAGATTAGAAATAGTTACTGTAATACTTCCTTTTCACGGATGCATTGTAAGTTTTTATATTCTATTCAATGGGAACCTAGTGTATTATAGTAAAGAAATGAAACATGGAATTTATAAATATGGCCTTTAACAAGCAGAGAAAAAACTTAAAGAATATAATGGTATATGCAAACAGTATAAGTTAAATGATTTGAGTCCAAAACTATGTATTTACAAGACAAATACACTGTTACTTCTCAGTGAAGAAAACAAAAGGTACATTAGATAAAAATGAATGTTTGTCACAGCCAGTTCATACCAAGAAGCCCAATATGTTTATGTATTGTTTACCTCTTAAGTTTTAAAAGATACCAGTTAGCTGCCACCCACAAACATATTACTCTTCTTTTAGTATAGGTATTTTATGAAATAACATTGTAGTGAAATACAACTCAGACAACCCCAGCATTTCATGTACAAATACAGTTGCACCGTAACACCGAAATGCCGCAGCGCACAAGCCCTTTGAAGATCCCTTCGGAAACTCCCCTTCCCACAGGAGCTTGTTACGCTCTTTAGCAAAGCACAAGTATGGACAGACACAGATCCCCATAGTCCTTTCCTTTACAGTTTCAGCTGCATAGACTCAGTCTTACAGTTTTCAAACTCTGCTAGCAGTATCAGTAAGCATAAAGAAAATTAAAAAAAATCATTAAAGTACAAAATGATGGATTTGTCTTTGATTGAAAAATAGAGAATGATTTATTGCTTACCGAGTCCCAACAGATCAATAGTGGGTTCTGATGACTTTTTTGGACTTGCTTTAACTTCTAATTGCTGATCCTCTTTCTTCTGTGGCTTTGCAGGAGAGAGAGAGAGAGAGAAAAAAAAAGCAAGTAACCTTTCTGAAAAACATGCAGTACTTAAAAAATATTCCCATTAAAATCTCTGCCCAGTATCAGAAATAAAAGCCCTTTTCTGTATTTGTGTATCATAAATAGATTTGTAATGAGATAAGTTGCACATACAGTATAGTAAAATTTGTACGATCAATTTTAAAATAATGTAATTTCCAGTCTAAGTTAAAAATAAATGGAAATACTAAACTGGATCACTGCATATCATGCTTTAGGTAAAAAGCTGCCTGTAATCCAAGCTCTCAACTGATTTCAGTATCCAAGCTACACAATTTGCTACTTTAAAGAAAAAAATCTTAAAGTTTTTAAAAGTTTAAATTAAAAAACACAGAAACAGACTATTGCCACTGTTCAGCATTCCTGAAAAGACTATCTGCAGAAACTGCAAGCTTTATAGATGCTATGCACCGATGGACACAATCTGTGTTCATGGCCTTTCTTTGTAAATCTAAGGCAAATAACACTATTTCTCCCCTCGGGAAAAGGATTTTCCAGTCTTTTCTTGCCTAGAGATTTCAAAAGGTAAGGTGGAATCAACATGAAATCTGGTTAGGACAATGACTTTTYGTAACTATATTTATAGTTCTTTTTCTCATAGCAATCTCAGGTTGATCACCATAATCCATCAAAGCCTCAACTATCTCAATGAACGCAAACTGCTCTAAAGCAGCGACATTGCGAATGTATTCTCTGGTACGCACTCAGTTTGCACTTACTCCATCGTCACCACAAAAACCCGCCTAGCTGARGTGGAGGGGCTCATCGGTGAGTAAAGCCACCACCTAGTGCCGGTGAGGAGCCGCGGGAGGAGCAGCGCCCTGCGGGGCTGGGACCCCGGGAGCCCGGTTCGGCCCCCCCTTTAGCGTAACATGGCTTTGGCAGAGTCACCCCATCTGGCAAAGTCACTAAACTGTTAAACCTCAATAAGGAGTATTTAGTATCAGGAAATGTTATAGTTCTGTAACGTGCTTCAGGGCACGGTTAGAAGGTTTCTTTCGGTACGTAATCCTTTACTTCCCTCTCCTGCAAACGAGGAATAAAGAGTAATGAGCTTAGTGCTTATCTGGGGCAGTGAGAAAACGAAGGGCAGTCAACGGCTGCTCGAGTGAACAGAACCTGACGTGCTACTGACCCCCCGCTTACTCGAGCAATCTGCCACCGAAAACCTCCAAATACCTGCAATAACCCGAGCTCCGTTTCTGTAGTTATACCAGACAGGTARCTTCACACCCAAACTAGCCCTCACTTAAATTTAGGTCTGTCGAAGTCATATTTGCTTACTCTAGCTTAAAAGCCTTGTATTTACTCTAATGGTGCTTTYTTCAGGAACAAGTTTGTTTGGGAGATTGCCTGCTGGAAACGTATTCCATGGTGGAAAGCATAATCAGATTTCCTGAAACTATACCATAAGACAACTGTATATACATAATAACTAAATTTTCATGTTCGAGTGCGCAATTTGAAGAGCACTATATGTATTTCATATGCTATTCAATATTAGAGAGAAAATTTATAAATACATTTGGTTTTAAGAAAAAAGTATGTTTTTATAATTTGAATTATTACTAGGAACATTAACCAATCAACAGCAAGTATGCTAGCGAAGATACATAATTTATCACAAAAATTTGTATGTTTGGCCTTTCTTGGACAGCTATAAGGAACACTATGGGTCACTGAAGTTGTAAAGAGAAGCATTTCTGACACATTGCTTGGTTTCATAACACTAACTTTTTTGTTTAAACAGCTTAACATTTCTGAACATAGAACAATTTCTTGAAATTGAAAAGCAAACCTGTTAGAATTTCACTAAATGTGCACATTTTTCATTACTCCAATTAGGTTTACAGTCACTATCTGAAGGCAGAACTTTGAAATACTTTAAAGTTTGACAGGGTTGGTTTAACCAAAACACTGCTTTTGCATTTATTAGTAAGAACTAAACAGCCAGAATTAAAATGGCATTCTTTTTTGTTTAGTAATGCATTTATTACTGTAGCAAATAAACCTAATTACTTATGCTAAAAATACAGTAAAAAGTCTACTCAGGTCCTCTGTGTTGTCAAATGAATTTTTTCAATACTAATCAAATGCACTTTTACAATTCAAGCAGGTAATTTTTATCATAAAAGGATTTTCTTTCAGATAATAACAGATATTCTTCATATTGCCATATTTCTGCTTCAACACCTTCTAAATAAGAAAAGGGTTGAAGACATAAGGTATAGGAATATTAATTTTCTAAATTAAAAGGTACTTTAAGGTATAATTCCCAAGGATTTCTATATTAGTACTGTATTTCTTTATCAACAATTTCTTCCCCATTGTGTCCCATTGCCAAAATCTAAATAACAGATTTTCATAGGTTATTTTGTAATTAATTCCACTTAGTAAGATCTCAAAATTATTTTCAAGCTTTTTACAACAGCAAATATTTTTTAGACATTAATACCATATTCACTTCTCTGATGGAGATTTTCTACTTTAAGCACTGGTCACAATTTCTCCTTTTTGACTAGACAGTCTTCATCAATGCCATAAACCTTCAGTTTGAGAAAAGTAAAAAGCCATTTGTCACCTAACAATTTACCAGTGTTCATCTTTATAGCAGTGTTCATAATAAGCAATACTCAGCAGATGGGCTGGGGAAAAAAGATTTCCTCTCAACATCCTCTTACCCTGAAGTTCACCTGCTAGTAAGTTGGTTTCCCATCATTCTCTGCCCACAACACACACTAGTTACTGGAATTTTCGATTCTCCTTTCAAATCTGAAACAATTTCAAAATTCATTGTGCCTTCATTTCTGGCTAAGGTGTTGTGGACKATATATTAAGGGTTTTGTGCAAATTCAGAAGATGCATCGCTCAGTGCCTAAGCTCTGCTGTGATTCAGAGACGGAGAGGGACTTCCTTCACGTCACCCGCACTAAGGTGTAAATTAAGCAAGCCTGGTGCTGTGGACTGAGTTGGAACTAACCACATGCATGCAACTGTTCTTAATTTAAGAATACATAAACAAACCTCCTTCCCTGTGCTATTTCTTAAGATCTTGTTTTTTGCTCTTTAGCCTCACGAATCTTTTTTTGCCTGACTGCACTGTGGTCCACCTGAAGGAGGTGCAAWGGAAAGCAGCTCCTTGTGGAAGCAGGCTGTGGCACACAGCTCCTGGCATACTTCTGGGGCTGGAGCAGGAGCTCCCCAGAGGTTCCTCCCAACCTTTACCTTTCTGGTACAGACAAGAAGGTGTCACAGAAGTCTCAGAAAAGAACAAAAGGGGAAGCCACACCAGAGCCACTTGAAAATGTTATTCCAAATCATAAAGAGAAATTTGATATCCAATTTATTTTTAGTAGTTTTGCTTTAGTAGGACTCATACATGACTAAGCTTTAYGTAGAGGGCAATCTTTAGAGATGTTAAAGCTAAATATTCCACACTTAGTGAGCAGAGAAGTGGGCGGCAGGCAAAACACTGCATAGGAAGGCAGTGACATTTCTTAAACTTAATGTTTAATTTAGTGTTGTGCTTTATCTAAAAATCACTGCATTTTGTAGCAGTATTTCATACCATGATATAGACCTGCTTGTGAATTCAGCTGCATTAAGATTCACCTCAGTTTCTATTACTAGTCTGCCTGACTACCATAGCAAGTATTGACACTAGTACTAGACAAATTATCCTTTGTTGAGTCCTTTGGGAAAAGCTAACATAAAAATCAGAAACTAAGCAGCATCAGATAAACTAAGAATAGCATTAAAAATCTGCTATAGTGAAGTCAAGTAGAAGGGGATTGGTACGTATTTGTGCATTTGCCTTCAGGGTTACTGGGGCCACCATTTCTGACAAACTTCTAGGTTGGCTTAGCAATGCATTTGGTTTGGGAGTTTTTGCTTTTTAAGCAAAGTACATGATTTTGAGCAATTCCTGTACATATTTACTTCAGGTCATACGTAACAGCTTCTCATTTAAGGTCATCTTTGTTCTTATGAAACACTTCTCTCAAAGAGTAGAACCTCAAAACATCCATCCTGTACAGGACTTGCATGTCTGTTTTTTGCAGCAGTCACTTACAATCACCGCAATATATATTTCAGGCTGTTGTCCCTTTGAATATCTACTGAAACCAAGCAACGTCCTCTGCTCTAAACTATTCCAAGATTACTAAAAATAGATTATTTGTAAATAGCACTGAAAGAAACTAAGGGTTGGAGAGACTCCTAGGGAGTGGGCTCTTCTGTACCTTCCACATGATCAGCCTATTAAGTAACATGACTTGGAATTTTCTGCCCTAAGAAAAACTGAGCCTCTGTTTTGAGGTAGGCCCAACAACCCCTTTAAGTTATCCCTCAGGTAGTAGATACTATCTACTTGTCTCAACTTAAGGAGATAAATAAAGACTTAAACTTGCAACCTTTTGCAAGTATTTTCACCTATAAGGCAAACCTCTTCATCAGAGTGGTGGGGATGGGGATGCACTTACTCCTCATTCAAATCCAATGCAGGCATCCTTATTTTTGGCAATCACAGTTAGATGGTATCTAGCTGTGGTAATAGTCCTTTACTATTTTTTTATCCTAAAGTTACTAACTTTTTACCTAAGTATCTTGTTCTCTCAAATTATGCACCACATGAAAATTATAAGCTATTTTATTCACTCTAGCTGGACATTTTTGCTTTTCATACTTTCAGGCAACCTAGCAATCTGTTTATTTACTCAGTGGAAGGGGCTAAAGTAGTCTTCCACAGTCTGTGGGCAAGTCAGTCTCAGCATCACACACTGATTTCTCAAGAGCTCATCTATCTTAGCTGTTGTGGTATTAGTACAGAGAAACACTGTCTCAGGATAGTCATTATGTCTCTGTAGCCATAAACCCTTTCCTTTATCAGTAATCATCCAGTATCACCTGTATCTAATGGAGCCTCTTCCTAGAGCTCTGTATGAGAGGTATTGTAGTAGCAGCTCTGAAGACTGCTTCAGCAATTATGTGCAAGTCTCTTCTGCAGGAGTATGCCATATGCATACTCCATACTTGATTATTTTCCAGTTTGCTTTTTTTAGGTTTCTACTGAAGCAAAGAGAGAACAGTTGCTATGAGGATCCATAGAGGTGTGCCATGCTGGTGGTACAGCAAGTCAAGTACTAACAGTAAGAATGTTTTTTCTTCCATTACTTGACTGAAATTTCCTTTTGTTATTCTTCTGAAAAGACTGTGTGATACACAGGAGATTAATACAAGTGCTGCTCCTTCATAAAATACCTGAATTTTGGCTTAGTATTTAGAAGGCATATTAATCATCAAAATATCTCATCATATGGATAACTTGTATAGGTTGCATTTTATTAACTGTACACAAGACAAATGTAAGTAGTTGTGCACTTAAAATTGATGAAGCTGCTACCATGGGAAAATTCCCTCTTCAAGTTCTGCCCTCATTTAATTCACTCCCAATTTTACACCCAAATCAAGCTACACCCAAATCCTGCCTACTGCATCTCTACAATACAGTAAAAACATTGCATTTTGTAACATTGCATTAATATCTTATCCATCAAGATTCCTCAGGTAACAAGAGTAAGTCATCTTTTAATACCTATACAGCAGCTATTTCTTAAACGATACTGGGGGGAAAAAGTTGTATTTGAAAACAGTTAGGAACTTCTCATTTCCCATAAAAAATGTGAACATTTTCTAACAAATCAAAATGACCAGTGAGAAAAACATTTCATCCACAGATGCAAAGAATCATCTCTTGCCTGTCTATATTAAATGGAAATTAATGCAGCAATATATGGATGACCACTAAATTTCCATGCACTTTTCCTGGAAGTCAATGGGCCTGGATTTAACAGACAAAACTATATATGCTGTAGAACTTCATGTTGCAAGTTAGTCAGCTTTAATGCTTTGTGCTAATAAACCATCACAAAGAATTCATGTTCAACAACTGTAAAAAGCAGTCATCTGTGRATAAAATCAGGCCATCTGTAATTTTTTTAAACACGTAAGTGAATGGGTCTGCTTAAATAATTTTATGAAATGTAATTTTCTTAGATTCACACTAAGCTGATGTCTTCATTAGTGGCAGCTGCACCAGCTAGCCTGCTTGTAATTCATAGAGCTATCTGGTACGATTTAATCAAAATCACTCTTCAATCTTGCCCATTTTCCTACCATTTCATCTCCATGATTTTAAAACATTTTTCAGGCCATCAGTTTTTGACAGAGAAATTACCAAAAAAAAAAAAAAAAGTGAAATAAAAAGTGTACTTAACCCACAATTTGGACTTGTATTTTGTACAAATTCTGACTACATTCTTACAAGAGCAAAAGCTTATCACTTTAGAATATTAACTTTCCAATTGACATGGAACAAGAAAATTTTCCATTCCATTGTGAAAAAGTAACTTGTAAATTTAGACCTTGCAAGCTACACTTACTTTATATTGCTGGGTTTTCCCCATTATTGCACAAAATAAGTAGGGAAAGAGTAACAGTAGTTATCTGAAATTTAATTCAAAAAATAGGGTTGCAAGAATACCAGTATAAGTCAAGAAAAAAACAACCAAAAAAGAACAAAAAAAGTATGTCTCTGATTGGTTTCAATTTAAAAGGAAAAGTTCAATTTTATATAAACCAATATTGTATTTTATTAAATTCTTACAATGCACTGCTCTCAGTATAACACTAGGGAAACTATTCTGGTTCAATCTAAATGAAACAATTGCTCAAATTAGTTRAAATCAAATAAACCAGTAAATAACACTGTTAATTACTCCAGTCACACATCAAGAATCGGGGTTGATTTTAGAAATTTACTGTCTTATATGTTCTTCTAAAACACATTTATAGTAAATAAAAACATTTCTTCAACAGAGACAAGAGAACTAAATCTAGTTTATACCATGTACTTTGCAAACTATTTGCCAAGAGCAGCTTGAGACAATTAAGCCATATAAAAATCAAAATAGTTGAAATATAAATTAAGAAAAGTCTGCAATAGCTTGTCAGCTGAAAACGGCGTTCATCTTTTAAGTTCAAGCACTGCACATCACTTGTGTAGTCAGATCAATTTAAAAGAGATTTCCACAATACTAACGAATCATTTGAGCAATGCTAGCAAGCACTTGTGTATACCCTAGTCACTATGGCAATGTTGTGCTGGTAGACCAGTTGCAGTACTGGAAAGAACCATCTGGGTCATCAAATCCAGTCTCCATTACTTCTGGAAAAGGGCAAAAGAATGCAAGYTTGGATTTCTGTACACCGGGTCACCAGAGTAACAGCAAAGAAAAGTACCCAGGTGACCCTCTTCAGTGGGCAAACTGCCCCGCATCAGACAAGGACCAAAACACACATGCCAGATGCCTCCTGATCTACTCACAGAAGCCATCACAGAGAAAGAAAAGATCTGAGATCTTCTCTAGCTCCAATCCATATTCCACAAACTATAACAAACCATCTGCCTTTATCACAACATTTTAATTCTAGCACAAGTTAGTAATTATTTGTTCCTCCAGCCACAATCTTGACTCTTAGGACTGAGCCAGCTGGACTAACTGAAAATAGAGTCACCTTTATTTATTTAATAATTKGCAGAAGAGCAGGCATAGCAAACACATACAAAATAAAATTTAAGAAGTTACAACAGAATGTGTTTGGATATGTAACTCAAAGATTGCAAACCACCATCCACAAAACCTTTATGATACTATATACACTCATACTATATATAAGAACACAGCCATCACCTGCACACGCTGTTCTGTCAATTATGCAAACTCTTGTAGTCAGAAACTGAGAATTTCCCAAGATTAGGATGTGATCGACATAGTCAGTCTAGTAATTGGGTTACACAAAAATGCTACAATATTACAAGTTTGATAATACACTGAAAACAGCAAGCTCTATTCTAATCAAAATTGACATGTTTATTTGTTACAAAAATACACACAAAAAGTGCGTAATTCAGTATAGTGAATGCAGTGAGACTGAAATAAGGCTGAAAATGAATCGCAAGAATGAAACACAAGCATCTTTCTACAGAGACTTCTTTTTTCTTAAAAACTACTTTTAACCTACAATCACCTTTAATAATTTAGGAGTCTAAAAGCTGTAAGCTAGTCACTCAGTGCTCTTTCTGCAATCATGGAGAGAAACGGAAGTCTTCAGAGAATAATTAGTCTTYTTAATCCTATGTTCCAATATTCTCTTTTGACTATAGGAAGAATCTAAACTAAGTTAYGCTTACTAAGGGGCCAATGCTCTAGAAATAATCCTATGCCATGAAGATATTAACATTGCAGTAGTTTTTATAAATGTATGTTGAACGTATGTTAAAAAATCATAAAATGCAAGGACTAACCTTTGTTATCAGGAATGTCTTTTGCAAAGACATGGGTTTAGAAAGTTATACAACAAACAATAATCTTATTTGACAGAAACAAATGATAAAGTAATCAAYTTTATGGACAAAGTATTAACTTATTTTAAATAATCTGCACTTATTCCTGTGGAAATGTCAACAGCAAAAGTACTAGTGAATATTGACATAGTAGTAATGTTTTACAGTTACCTTTTTGAATCAGAAGGTTCAAAGTGAAATACTGCAATTGTATTTGCCTGCTGCTCCTCATCACCTTTACAGTAAAAATACGCTGTAGTGGAAAAGCAGCACRTTTCCCCTGCCCCATGCATCTGTAACTTTGCACAATATGATCTGACAGGGTAATATCTAAACTGTGTTTGAATGTATCAGTGATTTCTGACTTGTTATGCTACTAAATTACATTCTTGAGCATCCAGAGGTACTGCACAATTGAAATTATCAAAAGCCTTTGCAACAGAAACTGTAGGCACCACTAGTATTTCATATCTTCTCTCTAAAAACCTCAGCAGAATCCAAAAAAGATATGACCACATTTTCTGAACTATTCTTCTTAACTTAGTAACTATTTGATTTGAAAAACAGCATGCACTCACTCAATATAGACTTTCATCATATCAGTTAATCCCACGGGCTATTTAATGAAGTTATTTTTTAAACAAAATAACTAACAAATACGAGAATACATGGTCCTTACCATGACACAAAACCTTTTCGCTAAGAGGAGGAGGTTTGGGGTGACATCCAGTTCGAGACTGAAGTTTCTTTCTACAAGYGAGCTTGTTGTCTAGGCTCCATTACCACCAGTGTAGCTCAGAGAATGATTCAGCTCATGGTAAACTGAATCTCATCCCCAACTACTTAGTGTAAAAATAAATAAATAAATAAATGAAATAAAGAACACTACAGGGACTCTTATATAAGTCTTCAGTCGAAGACGAGATGAATACTGAATGCAGGAGACATACTACACACACAGGTTGTTGGTTTAGAGATTTCCTACCTGCTGATCACCTTTTGAAGTGATCACAACTACAAACTGTTTTAAGTCAGAAGCGGTACAGAGACATACCAAGTAACCCACCAACCTCATCATTATTTTACATAGGTCCTAATGGAAAGGAACCAAAACACACAAGAGTAGTAAGACATTTATGAAACCAACTACTAAGTAGCAAGAAACAGTTTCCTGGAAAGCTATTTTAAGTCTTGATATTRCTATAACACAACCCTTAAAAGGAAGCTAATCATTCTCACCACTATTTGGCCATAAAGTTTTGGAAATGGTTACCAAGAARTACAGAAGACCATCTTTTACAGAGATTTATATATTCGTCTGGGACTTTGGAAATGTTTCTGAACTTCTATGGATACCCTCAGTGATCTCAGAAGCAATACTGAGAAACATCCCACATCTAGYTCCAGCTCCCTCTAAAACCAAAACTACAGTAGTCCTCAAACCAGAATCTCTTCTCAGTCTTATTAGGATCTGGAAACAGAGTAAACTGAACACATCAATCCTGATGTTCAAAGGAACAGAATAACCTCTAGCAAAAGCCCTGCTCAGAGCAAGAAATGGACGGRCTGAAGAACAATTTCACTTATTAACAGTGTCAGATACTACCACGTAAAGTCTTTGACAGMAGTTTCCTAAATCTGCTATGGTAATCCACTAATAGTAAATCAAAACTTTCAGTACACACAGCTGGTATGACTGAATACACAACTTGCATCTGAAGTAGATTTTTCCATATCCCCAGGCTACCAAAAATGTTAGTACCGTAAGTCCTAGAAGTCTACGATTTTTTCCTTATGTCTTCAAAATAGTAGTTGAATGCACTCAATTCAGTCTAGAAACCAGTGGAAGACAAAGTTGCTAGCAGTTTAAACTCCAAAGGAGTACAAATGTTTCTATTTCAAATATGTGGGTCTAGTGTGATAAACCACTTTAGAACAAGCTGAATTAAAGTAGAGAAGATTAAGTGATGCTAACTAGTGAAGTGTGTTATCTCACCTATGGAGAAAAGGAACCTGATTCCTGAATATTTACCATTGAGCTTTGTCTTGCAAATAACAATGGACAAAATGTTGCACTAAGAGTAGGATGTTTTGTATGAGGAAAATTAATTTATTAGCAAAATGGATATGAATATCCCAAACAAGCCCTTCACCATACTTTCACCACCACCTCAACACACGGGCTAAAACAATTTAATAAGCCCTACTGCCTCATACTAGAAGCGCATCTCATTCAGCTCTCCCAYAGAAACAGATTTACAGCTTCATCAGTGTTGCAAGAAAAGAGCACTAGAAAAGGGAAATATTTTGAATGTCGAAATGTGAGTACCAGAATTTTGTAGTACATGCGACACTAGAATCTGTTTATCCAAAAGTACACCTCCACTACTGGGAATGGGCAGCCGTATTTTCCTCTGGCGACTGAGATGGCAAGTCTGCAGGAGATGCAATGGCGAAGAACATCAACTCCTGAAATGCAAGTTGCATGCTGTAGAAAGTCCAGAGCCTAAGTAATGTATGTCATCTGATTTTGTTCAGCCAACTATTTTTGAGGATATTCATTAAAAGATACTGGCTGCCTCTTCAGATAAAAGAAAAGTAATGAAAGCTTTGYTAGGTCAATCTTCCTTTTTCCTCTCCACAAAGATAATGGTACAGCATGGATCATATTTGTCTACAGGGCATAAGGTTCTGTTCTAATAGGCAACTTCTTTCTAAGCACCTCTTGTTTAATAAATTCAAGGAAAAAAAGAAGAGTCAATCTCACCATGACTGATGGTCACACACCTATTAAATTCACATACATAACATGATGCTACATGACCTACTTCTGGTGTTACCTATTCCTTTATTTTCCAAAAAGTCAGCTTGCCCTCTCCTGACTCTCAGCATAATATCTGCAGAAAAGAAAGTGATGATTGCAGATTTTTCACTCCATCTTTCTTAGAATATCTCAGGTTGGTGACAAGTACCTTGTTTGTATCTCAGACAACACAATAAAAATGCCAGAGAAATGCGAAATCAAGTTTAACTAGCACCAGGGAACTCTTATAGAAGGAAAACTGTGCAGATGCATATCTGACTATGTGCAGCCCTGTAGTAATGGAGCTTAAGAGTTTAAAAGCAAGAATGAGGGCAACTAAATCTCAGATGATTTAGGCCTTAACKTGATTCTTCTGACAAAAATAGCACTGCAAAAAGCACTTGGATTTCTTAGCTACAATGTATAGGAAAAAAAATCCTGTAACTTAGGCACTAGTAAAGAGACTGCAGAAAGCAGTAACCCGTAACAATCTATGAAAACCTCTTTGAATGTAGAGACTTCAGAGAAGAAACAGTTTTTAAAAGGCAGAGAACTCCACTGGGTATCCTCAGGAAAAAAAAAAGCAAAGGAGGTAGGAGCAAAAAGGCCTAGGCTTCTCACAGAACTCAAGTTGACTGCTTCTGCTAAATAGCACAGAAGTAATGCAAGAAGGGAAGGTCTTAAAACCTGGAAGATTTAGTTTTTATTCCATACCAGAAAAAACATAGGCTCAGAAAAAACATAGGCTCAGAGTTAGCAATCACTGTTTGCTACGGAGATTAAAAAAAACAAACAAACAAAAAAAAAAAAACACCCGAAGACCTAGACTGGTGTTAACACTAGAATTATAGAATCAGGAATCAGTAAGGTTGGAAGGGACCTCTGGAGATCAGCTAGTCCAACCTCCCTGCTCAGCAGGGTCACCTAGAGCATGGTAGACAGGGTTGCATCCAGGTGGGCCTTGAGTATCTCCAGAGAAGGAGACTCCACAACCTCTCCGGGCAACCTGTGCCAGTGCTCCGGAAGAAATCCCCCCCTCACGCTCAGGTGGAACTTCCTGTGCTTCAATTTCTGCCCATTGCCTCTTGTCGGGTCACATGAGTCAACTGAAAAGAGTTTGTGCCCGTCCCCTTGACACCCTCCCTTCAGGCACTTGTACACATTGAGAAGATCCCCCCTCAGTCTTC